>NW_026067895.1:9476392-9760512 GCF_014885135.2 Alexandromys fortis | reverse complement strand
TTTTTTTTTTTTTTTTTTTTTTTTTTTTTTTTTTTTTTTTTTTTTTTTTTTTTTTCGAGACAGGGTTTCTCTGTAGCTTTGGTGCCTGTCCTGGAAACTCCCACGACTTCTAAATTAGAAACCCCTGCAACAGTTCAGTTGATGCCGAGTGCCGCAGGTAGAGGGGACGGTAACTGTGTGGCGCCATTATGTGATGTAAGGCCCCACAGCCACAGGAACAGCCCTCTGCATGTCTACAGAGATGTGAGCATATTTGAGGACATAGATGGAGTGAATTGGAGAGGTAGCCTGTGGGTCAGTGTATGGAGAGGTAGGATAGAGCAGTAGAGGGCTTTGTACAGAAAACGAACGTGCCGTGATCTAAGGAGTGAGTTTTAAGAAGAGAAAATGCACAGGCTGTTTTTTTTTTCTATATAAAAATTTTCTGCCTAAATTCCCGTTTTGATATTGTGTGTGTGTGGTGGGGTAGTGCAAGGGTGTTGAGGTCAGGGAGAACTTGTGGGCGCCAGTTCTCTCCTTCCATGACATGGGGCTTGGGAACCTAAGTCAGGAGGTCAGGCTTGGCTGCAAGTGCCTTTACCCACTGAGCTGCGCCACCAGCCCCGGGTTCTTTACGGTTCTGTAACACCAGGCTGGCACTGAGCGCACTGTCCCCGTGTGACCGTGGTTTTGGGGAACCACTGAGGGAAGTCTAGGATGGCTTCCTGAGGGAGCAGGAGCTGTGCTTCAGTCAAATGGCAGAACTAGATCCCTGCCTTTAGCAGTGCTTGGGGACCCAGGTGGGGAAACGGGGCCAAGGGTTTGTCCTAGAGACAGTGCTCACTTGAGGTGGGTCCCAATTCCACCTGAGCTCTGTTTGAGGGCTACACTCCAGGTTATTTTTATAATCAACAGTTCACCCCTTGCAATCGTTCATTTTCAGTCTTCACAAACTGAGGTGTTATCTATCATCTATCTACCTACCTAGATGCTTATATCTCACTCTTGGGGGTAGAATCCGGGTATCAGCATCTGGACAGTCCTCCTAAATGGTCTACCCTGCTGCCAAGTCAGAGATCATGCCTCTGGAGTAGGACTTGATAACCTCATGCAAAGGAATCAGTTGTATCTTGCTTAAGTGAAAAGGCAGGGCTGAAGAGATGGCTCAACAGTTAAGAGCACTATTCTTCCAGAGTACCTGGCTTTGGCATCTCCCTACTATCTGTAACTCTAGTTCCAAAGGATCTGACACCCTCTTCTGGCCTCTGAGAGCATTGCACACATGTGCACAGACATACATGCACATATAAAAATAAATAAATAAAATCTTTTTTTAAAAAAAAAAGCCAAGGCAGACAAGTGAGTCTGGATGGGGCCTGAGCAGCTGTGCTTTTAAACAAACTTCTGGAATCTGCTATATGTCTGGACTTCCAGCCTTGTACAGAGACACTGGCATGTAGGGAACATGATCTCAGGGGTCACTAGTCCTGTTTCCCTGGTCAGGGCTTTTCTGGCTGCCATTTTGCATGGCCTGCTGCATTTGCTATCTGCTCCAGCATGTATCTTGCTTCAGGGATACCGAGAGGGTGGAGTGTGCCATGCAGGACAATTTCCTAAAATGTGTACACACACCCAATATGAACATACATTTAAAAAAATTAATAGTAGCTGTGAATTTATTGTGAGTATTTAGAATGATGATATTGCCTTCCTGTGTGTACTTTCATAGTGCTAGCTCGTTTAGATTTTTTTTTGTGTGTGTATGTGTGTGTTGTAGTCGGACTTTCCTTTGGGCCACCAGCTCACAAAAAAAAATGGCAAAGAGACTTATTACTAATTATAAAAGCTTGGCCTTAGCTTTTATAATTAGTAATAATACTAATTATCCTTCTTCTTGCTTCTAGTGGTTTCTTATAACTTAAATTAACCCATTTCTATTCATCTATGCGCTGTCACAAGGCTTGTGGCTTTTACCTGTCCTTCTGCATGACCCACATCCTCTGCATCTGGCTGGGGACTCTGCCTTTCTTCTTCCTCAAGACCTCTCTGTCCCCAGAAGTCTCGCCTAATCTCTTCTTGCCTATCTATTGGCCATTCAGCTCTTTCTTAGACCAATCACAACGACACATCTTCATACAGTGTAAAGGAATACTCCACAACAGCGTGTGTTTTTTGTGTATGACATGTGTGGAGCATGCATGTGAGTGCATGTTCCTGCCTGTCTGTGTGTTTCCATTTGGAGGCTGAAGGATGACATTGAGTGTCTGCCTCTAACCATTCTGCCTTTTTACCTTGTGACAGGATCTCACCTAACTTGAGGCTTATAGTTTGGATTGAGGTGGCTGGCCAGAGAGCTTATGGGATCTGCCTGTGTCTGCCCCAGCAATGCTGGGTTTATAGGCAACCACAGCAGTGCTCTACTTCTTATGTGAGTGCTGGGGATTCGAACTCAGGTTCTCATGCTTGCATAGCAAATGCTCTTACCCACTGAGCCATCTCCAGAGTCTTAAAAGATGTACTTAAAACATTTCTATTTATTATTTTTATTATTGCATGCATGTGTGTGTGTGTGTGTGTGTGTGTGTGTGTAGGCAGGTATGCACATGCCATGGTGTGCATCAGAAGGTCAGAGGACAACTTTTGCATCAGAATCTGTGACTCCCTTCCCAGCTCGCTGAGTTTATTCATCATCACAGGGCATCCTGGCATATCAACCACACAACAACTATTTTGCTAATTCCTCTGTTTCTTTGTGAACCATCATGAGACAGACAGGCTTCTCTGCCACATGCTCTGACCATGGTAGACTGGCCTGCCACTGGACCAAAGCAACAAGGCCAAGAGGACGTGGGCTGAGACTTCTAGAACTGTGAGCTAAAACGAACATTCCTTTCGTTGGTTACATCAGACATCTAGTTACAGCGTCAGGGAGCCGCTGATGTTGGCTATCCGGTAGAGAGCACACATGAAGGATGTAGGGCTGCTGATGGTGCCTCAAGATTCTGACATCTAAGACCCGAATTTCATGGCAATTTCTTTGCACAGTCAGAACTTATGACCTTATCAGAAGAGATGATACTTGGGATAATGGCTGCATTAAAGTGAACAATAAAATCAATTTTATTTGAGCTTAGCAAGAATGTCATTTCTTCTCTTTGATTTGAGCTGTGCAAAAGGCTCCTCCCAGGAAAAATGAAACCAGAATCAGTATGGGATATCAATGAGGAACTTGTTAAAAGAAGGGTTTAAATTCCCACCCTTCACAATTTACCAAAGGACTAAGACTTCTGCTGTTAATTGTGGGTCCAGGAATTGGAAGGTGATTGTGACTGCTTGAATGTGCCCACGTTGGCTGGCTTAGATCCTAGGGTGGGCAGGCAGCTTAAAGGAAGGGTGCCTGGCCAAGGCTACATCAGCAGAGAGGGTAGAGGTGTTTAACGCTAACCATGAAACATCCAAAGAGAAGCTGGGGAGGCCGAGGGCAGTGCTGCCCCCTGTGGGAGAGATTCTGCCCATAAAGTTGTGTCTTTGTGTTATGGTTCCGTTTAATGGGAAGACGCTGAAAAGCAGCTAGTTATGAATAAAAAGAGGCAGCCTAAAAACTGGGTTTGAGTTTTGTTGGGAACCTTGATTACAAAGAAGAAATGCTTCATTTATTGCCCCAGATGTAAGGCAGATTTTCCTAGGCTATCATTTCAGGTATCAGGAATCTTGAATGGGAGAAAAATTACTTTTTTCAACATGGAGTTTCTTCCCATTGTTTAATAGAGTGATATTTCCTTCCTAATATATGCTAGAATCTGTATTCCTCTCAAGTGATGACAAGCTAATCACACAGCCTTCCTGTCGACATCACACTTTCAGCTGTTACTGGGGACGAGGGGCATGCATCTTACCAGCTGATTTCTTTTTGAGGGCAGATTGCTCTTTTGCACTTCTTGGCTTCTGCTTTAGGTGGCGCTGTTTGACCATTTTCTCCATTGCTCGGCATGCTTTCGGAGGAATGGTCTGATATTGACAGAATCCACTTTTTCACACACCATGCTCTCTTTGCACTGAGTACAGACAGCTGGTGCTCTTTCTGGGTTTCAAGCCTGAGACACCTCTCAGATGCAAAACAAATAAAGTCTTCTGAATGATGTAGAGCTATCTGTGACGTTGCTGATCTGTTTGAAGTTGGTCGGTCTGTGGGTGCCAGGCAGCAGTGGCAGCAACTGACAGGTACCAAATTTTTAATTTGTGTATGGAATCCTTAGAGCTAAAGATAGTGTTTACATTTTGGTTTTTATAGGTCGTTATGGTTGATCTAATGATTGTCTTTTACTTTTTATTAAAACTAACTATAGCATCAATAAAAAAGCATAGTAGGATAGTGAAGGGGTAGTTTGGTGTTGTGGGATAGTTGCACACTCTGTGAAAATGTATTATTGTGAAAGGCCGATAACTAGGCAGGATTTCTGGTCACAGAGAGAAGAAGGAGGAGGAGGAGATAATTGAGGTTCAGGGAGACACCAATGAGACATGAAGGGAGTGGGCCATACAGAATGAAAGAAAGGTAAAGAGCTATGAGCAAAACATAGATTAATTTAAATAATTTAGGTTATAAGAGCAGAGGGACAAGACTAAGCTAAGGCCAAGCTTTCATAATTAATAAATGTCTGTGTAGTTATTTGGGAGCTGGCTGGTGGGACAAAGCCTCACTATAGTATGGGGAGATCTACAAAACACACGGTGTGGGCTGATTATTTACATATAATATAAGCTTGAAGGAGGGGCCTGGCTTTTGCCTTGAGGAGTTATCAGGAGACATTATCATGGGCTGTTACATGCACAATGATAGCCATAAACTAAAATTAAATTTAAAATTAAGTTTTAATTTAGTTTTAAATTCACATGTATGTAAATGTGTATTATGTATGTATGCATTCACAGTTCCATGTAGTTGTTCAGCTTTTTCTTTTACAGTCAGCAAAATGATCTATTTCTTCTCATGGTCTTTGTCCTAAAGCCGTCAGCCTTTTGGAAGGCTCTTTTATTTGTTGTTTTTAAAATATATATTTAATGTATAATATATATGAAATATATACAAAACATTAATATATATTTAACTATCATTTAATTCCAGATTCTAAAGGACAGTTGAATGTCAGGACCCTGGCTCTAGGTGGGTGTGGTAGTTTGAATGTAATTGGCCCCTATAATCTCATAGGGAGTGGCACCATTAGGAGGTGTGGCTTTGTTGGTGTGGGTGTGGCCTTGGAAGAAGTGTGTTACTGTTGGGGGCGGGCTCTGAGGTTTCCTGTGTTCAGGATACTGCTGAGTATCTCAGTTGACTTCCTGTTGCCTGCAAGATGTGGGGCTCTCAGCTACCATGCGACTGCACGCTGCCATGTTCCTGCCACGGTGATAGTAATCTGAACCTCTGAGACTGTCCGCGAGCCACCCCAATTAAATATTTCCTTTATTTGAGTTGCCGTGGTCATGAGGTCTCTTCACACGGCAAAAACCCTACGACAGTGGGGTTGTCAACAGAAATATAGCACCTGTCAGAGCTCACTGCTGAGGGAAGGGATGCCACTCTTGAAAGTTGTGACTTCTGTCAGGCATAGTGGCACATAGCTGCAGTTCCAGCCCTTGGGAAGCTAAAGCGGAATCGATCGCCTGAACTCCAGTGACACCCTGTCTCAAAACAGCACAGCACAAAACTAAACTCAAGTGTGACTCTCTTTAATTTTGCACTGCTGATTTCAAAGCCGCCGGAGGCGTTGGGCTTGTCATTACTGTCTTTCATAGAGGGGTGAGATGAGGGGACGAGGTAACCGACAGACTTGCTCCCCTCACCCCTGGTGCCAGTGGCCAACATCCTGTGGTACTAGTGAGAGGACTGAACTGACCCAGCATCTCTTGGAGGCATATTTGGGCTACTATCTTTTCAGAATAAAGACGCGGTAGCTTTTGTGTGGCGTGATGGGGAAGTGACCCGGTATGGTATGTTCGGCTTCCTCAACATCCATGTCTGGTGAAATGAATTAGACTTTTAAATCAGAAGATTCGGCAATTAGAGTTTGATAGGTGTTACCCCCAGAGAAGAGGAAGATATTTGCAGCTGTTTCGGGGAAGGGCAGGAAAATGTCTTGTCCCCAGAGGATGGTGGAATATCCCTGTAGACTTCCATTTCTCAGCGAGCAACCTGTGGGTCACGTAGAAAACCCAGGGAGCGTGAAGACTCTTGCTTACGGGGAGGCCTGCTGGTTCAGAGTTAGCCATTAGGACCCGAGTGTGAGATTTTTCAAGTTACACTGAAGCAAGCAGCTTTGGGAGGAAGGCCTCCTTTCTGTGCCTTCTGTCTTGGGGTAGTCTTCTCTGGAAAACCAGATTCCAGCAGAACTTTCATGCAGCTGAAATCCTTTGGGAAATATGGGGGTAGGCGTGGGTATGTCTTTTCCTTCAACACTATTGAGAGGCTGTGGACTTCATAATAATAAGCCAAGACAAACAACAGTCTTTATGTGCGTTGAAAATATTACCTTCTCTTGTTGGCTAGCCGAGCCCCAGCACAGCCGCACATTTTCTCCACCGGTGACAGATTTTTCTGGTTGTGTATGGAATATTCAAGTCATTAGACAAGCCTTTGGCTCAGGAACAGATATTGAATACTGCACTGAGCTAATCACCAGCCTTTTCTAAGGTAAGGCCTCACCCTTGTTTTCCCTCCAGACTGTCAGTTTTTAAGTTTTGAATAAACACCCCGTTGGCTCTCCAGATGGACTCCAGGGAATGACACAGCATGTTCGGACCCCGGCACAGTTGGGCTTGTAGCTCCTGACTAAATTATGTTCAGGTTTCCTCTGGATCCCTCCTGCCTCTGGGACAGTCATGTAAGACAGCTGAATGCCGTTATCGTGAAGGTTTTGTCTATTGATTTTGTAGCCTGTAATTTTACTGATTTGATCAAATCTAACAGTGTGTGTGTGTGTGTGTGTGTGTGTACACAGCTTCTTTTGTGTTTTCTATGTGTAACAAAACCATGACACTACTAGGGTTATAGAGATGGCTCAAAGAGCACTGGTTGTTTTTCTAGAGAACCCCAGTTCATTTCCTAGTGCCCACATGACAGTTTGTAACCCTCTTTACTACTAGCCCTAGAGGATCTGATGCCCTCTTCTGGCTTCCTTGGGGCACTGCACAAACGTGGTGCACAGACATACATGCAAGTAAAACAACCTTACAATAGCCATGTTATCAACAGAGACAATTTCACTTTTCCCATAAGGATCCCCTTCCTTCCTTCCTTCCTTCCTTCCTTCCTTCCTTCCTTCCTTCCTTCCTTCCTTCCTTCCTTCCTCCCTCTCTTTCTTCCTTCTTTCCTTCCTCTCCTTCCACCCTTTCCACTAGTTGCTCAGGTGAGGTAGTCTGTTGAGTAAAACGGCAAGCGCAGTCATCCTTGTCTTAATCAAGCTGAGGAAAAACTGCCAATTTTTCATCATTGACTTATGATGCTAACTCTGTGTTTTAAATTATTTTTTTGTTGACGTATATTTCTTTTATACTTAATCTGTTGAGAGTTTTCATCACAAAGGGATACTAAATGCTTTTTCTGCATGTGTCAAAGTGGTCATATGATTTTCATCTTTCATTTTATTGATGTGGTATATCAAGTTTATTGCTTTGTATATGTTGAGCTGTCCTTGCATTCCAGGGATAAATCCCACTTGATTGTAGTGATTCTTTTTACATGTTGTTAAACTTGATTTGTGAGTGTTTGGTTAGGACTTTTTTTAAGTCTATGTTTGTCTATAATACCGTCCTGTCGTTTTCATTTCTTGTGAGTGTCTTCATTTGGCCTCCAGGCTATTTTTAGAAGTTTGAGAAATATTACTTTAAATTTTTGGTAGAATTTAATCATGGAACTCTCAGGTCCTGCTCTTTTCTTAGATGTGGGTGGACATTCTGTTACTGAATCAATCTCCTCACCCATTTATTAGTCTGTTCAGATTTGTTATTTATTAACAATTAAGTCCCAGTCAGTTCTTTTTAAGATAAAAAAAAATCATGTGTATGGGTGTTTTGCCTGCACATCTACATATGTGCACCATATGCATATAGCAATCCAGGAGGCCGGAAAAGGGCACATGATCCTCTGGAACTGTAGGTACAGATGGCGGTGAACCTCCATCTGGGTGCTAGAAGTTGAACTCTGGTCTTCTGGAAGAGCAGGCCGTGTAGAGTTGTGACTGGTGAGTCTCCCCATGCCTCTTTCTAGGCCATGTTTCCTCTTCCCAGCAAGGCATCACAATTTAGAGATGAATGCTCATTACATCAAGGCAACCATGGCAACCACACTCTTGGTACACTTTCTGTGACTGCCGCCCACACGGCACATGTGTGTGCGAGAAGCCACACTGAGTATTCTTTTGTGTGTTTCTGCATATTTACATAAATGGTCTCACATGCCACTTTTAGAAGCCAGTAAGGCATTTTCTGTTCTTCTGGAAAATGAAAGGCACCAGGACCATGGAATAATTAACACTGACTAGGGTTCTTTTGATTGAAAACAACAGAAGGTAATTCTGCTGGTTTAAACTACAGAGGGATTCAGCGGAACATTACTTAAACTCTTCGTGACTAGGGAAGGCAGCTGAGGGCTGCTCCAGGGACATGAAAAGCAGGTAGCTGAGATTTAATTCTCTTGTCCTCATTGTTGGCATGAACAAACCACAATGGTCCCAGCTTCTGCATGCCCGGGTTCCAGTCTTCAAATTCCTGAGATAGTGAAAAATCCAATTCAGCCAGGAATTTTTCCCTGAGTTACCCCTGTATATGGTCACGAATGTAGGATGGTGTAGCAGGGTCACCTTAATCAGAGCCTTCCCCAGTGAACTGGGGATATTGCAGAGGAGATCTGTGAACTGGGGATATTGTAGAGCAGGTCTGTGAACTGGGCTCCTGAGCAGGTGAAGACCCTGTGGGAACAGAGAAGAACTAGAGACGAGAAGGAAAACACAAGTTCTTTTTTAAAAACAAAAGGAAACATGTTACTATTTGGGAGTTCCTACCTGGCATTTTAATTTATTTGGGATGCTGAATTTTGAGGAAAATCAGTTGAGACAAAGGAAAATGATTTATTGTTTATTAATACGAGCCTTACTGTTTGCGAGAATTAAGGAACACCCAGTAGCCAGTTTAGAGGGTGCTCTTGATTTGAAGACTTACCTCCATTTACAGGTGGAGCTGAAGGGTGAGGTCCATGTGGCTGGGAACCAGGCTGGGTGTAGAAGAGTAATTAGCTCCTGAGATCAGAATTAGGGTTCACCCCTGCCCACTGGGGACAGGAGAGGACGAGTTACCAGCCTTGGTCACAAAGCTAGCCTGACTCTTTTCCTAAGCAAACTAGATACGTTTAACTTAAAAAAAAAAAAAAAAAAAAAGTGAAGCTGGTGTCTTCTGTCTGGGGGAGGGGGATAACCCTAGGATATAGTTCTATGGTAGGGTTTGCCTAGCAAAGCTTATATGAGAGACCCTGGTATGAGCTAGCTCAGATAGGGGTTGGGTTTGTGGTTAGGTGGGGAGGGCATACATACATATATACATAATACATAAATGTGTGGGGTTTTAGAGTTTACATTCTTTTCTCCCACGCTGTCCTCCGTGCTCCCCTGGCTCAGGGAAACCCAGATGCATTTGGCCCACAGGAGTTAGATATTCCCACTGAGTCACTGTCCTCTTCTGTACACCCAGGGAGCACTAAAAACATGCCGCTGACGCACTGACCCTGAGGACAGAGGAATGCCAAGAGCACAGAGCAAGAGGAGGCAGAAAAGTGAGCGGAAAATGCCACAGGGCAGTCCTCCAAGGAAGTCCGCGTTCCTTTCCTAGCCTGCCTGAATGCTTTTTTTGGGGAACATTGTATATACATATATTTCAAGCAACATCGAAGTTACCACCTTCCACTAAGCCTTCTTTTCCCCAATGAATAAAACAGCCTAGGGAGATTCCAATAGAACGCACAGCTTCCTCAAGCCCTTCATGGTGAGGTCGCAAGGTGAGTGCTAAGAAATAAAAAGGCGAGCTTCACACATGTACCTGAAAACGCTGGCGCACCTGGCTCAGCGTCCTTATAACATGTGGTCTTGAACGAGCTGGTCATCTCAGATGTTCGGTTTCTATGATGTTCCAGAACACACAGTGCTTCCTACTGGTTAGGGTTGGTGGTCTCATCTAAAGAGCCCGCACAGCGCCTGGTTTGCTCTTCTTACTGTTATAAAAGAAGTCTGATTACTACTGTGATCGTTATCATTGCTCCATTAGTATCACCAGAATAGTAGTGGTTAACAGACCTCTCCCATTGCCATAAAAATGATTCTTGGTCTTTGTATCAAAGAGTTCTGATTTTGAGTGGACATCAGTTTAACCTTTTAGCCTGGTATCAAGGACAATAACATAAATTAGAGAATTAGTGTTAATGATGGGAAAAGCATTTTTTTTTTAGTTTTTTTTTTTTTTTTTAGTTTTTTGAGACAGGGTTTCTCTGTAGCTTTGGAGCCTGTCCTGGCACTAGCTCTTGTAGACCAGGCTGGCCTAGAACTCACAGAGATCCGCCTGCCTCTGCCTCCCGAGTGCTGGGATTAAAGGCTGGGAAAAGCATTTTTACTGATTCATATATGGTCTCTAAATAAATATACATGAGGAACCACCAGCCCAAAGTATTAAAAGAAATTCAGGGGGTTAGCAAGACGGTTTAGCAGGTAAAGATGCTTGTTGCTAAGCCTGGACACCAAAGTTGATCTCCAAATACACATGGTGGAAGGAGTGACTAGATTCCGGCAAGTTGTCCTCTGACCTCCACATGTGTGCTGTGGCACATGCATGCATGCATGACTGCATGCATGCAACACATGCACAATGCAATAAATAAACTTGTATTATTTAATACATTCTCTAGCAGTCATTTTTGGAGATAGCAAAGATACATAGACTATGTTTTCATAAGTCTTTAGAGCCCAGCACAAGAAGTCAATGAGGAAAATTACTGTAGGTATGATTTCCCACTTCTGTCTGTTCTCAGCCCAATGTGAAAAGCCTTTAGTGTTAATTAACTGTGTTGAGAAAATTATGATCTGTGTAAAGCAAATAGTTTCATTTTAATTCAATTGCTCGTAAAGAGATGAGGCTTTCATCCTCCTAAGGACAAAGCTTGATTCCCACACTGTCCTGGACAGAAACATCACCAACACAGAGTAAGATGATTTTAAAATTTCAGAAATAGTCTCATCAAATTCTTCATACACAAGAGAATTCATGTTCTAATCCAAGGGAATCTGTTCCCTGCTGTGGAATAATCCTTCACTATGAAGATGTGTTGTTCTCGTTGTTAATAAAAGCTGATTGACTGATAGCTAGGCAGGACTTTTGGGGCAAAGAGAATGCTGGGGAGAAGACAGGGCAGAGGCGGAGAGTCACCAGAATCAAGCTAGATATGGAAAAAACAACACGGGAAGTTCATAGGTGAGTAAACGAGCCTTGGGGCAGCACATAGATTGATAGAAATGGGTTAACTTAAGTTGTAAGAGGTGGCCGGACACAAGCCTAAGCTATTGGCCGAACATTTATAATTAATAATATGTCTCTGTTTGGTCATTTGGGGGGCAGCTGGTGGGACCGAGCTGATTGACAATCTAGATGGAAAATTCCGCCTGCAGTTCTTCTTCAAACTGTTCCCTCACTGAGATCCACCTGCCCCGTATCCTGAGTGCCGGGGTTAAAGGTGTGTGCCGCCAAGGCCAGGCTTCCCCAAGGGCTTCCAAAGACTTGGAATTTCACTGTGCAGTGTTGGTCTTTCCTTTGAATTCAGAAAATGAGAGTCGTTTCCCAGAAAAGTGGTTACTTTTTGTCACAAGACTGATTCTTACAACCACCTGTAGGACATTCTTAACAACGGTGAAAAATGCTTTGTGATTCTCAGATCCTCTCAGCACAGGTGGCTTCTGTGGGCCTTAGAACGGCTGAGAGTTCACCAGGGTGGTCCTTAGTGAGAACGACTCACCGTGCTTCTTTGTTAATTCTGCCTGTTAATCCAGCTGTTCGTAGAAGATGTTCCCAGTCTCACTATTTCTTATCTCTTTGGCTTCAGACATTCACTAATAGGGCCTCTCACTTTCTGAGAATTCTTAGGAATTCCTAAATTTGTCTGGTAACCTAGGGTCTTTTTTTGTAATACATGTTTTTTGTTGTTGGTTTTTTGTTTGTTTTTTTTTGTTTTTTGAGATAGGGTTTAACTGTATAACCTTGGCTGTCCTGGAACTTGCTCTGTAGACCAGGCTGTCCTTGAACTCACAAAGATCTGCCTGCCTCTGCCTTCTGAGTGCTGGGATAAAGGGTGTGTGCCACCACTGCCTGGCCTACAATACATATTTTTGAAAGGTAATAAATGATCAAAACAATCGGCAAGGAATCAACTTTCCTGTAAGAAGATTTTAAGAAAAGTCTTGGTGTTTTGTTGTTATTATCATTGTTGTTGTTTAAAAATATATAATAAATACATAACTCACAATATCATCATATCAAATACATCACAAGATTTATAAAATCCAATCGTGTAAAAATATCTTCATGTCATCCAAACATAAGACAATAGAAAACATTGAAAGAAATAAAACATTTGTTCAAAATAAGTGTTGAATGAACATTAAAGCACACCAGGGGCCTAGAGAAACGGCTCAGTGGTTAAGAGCACTGGCTGCTCTTCCAGAGGAACCGGGTTTGATTCTCAGCACCCACATAGCAGCTTACAACCATTTGTAACCACAGTTCCAGGGGATCTGGTGCCTTTTTGTGGTCTCTGCTGGCACCAGGTATGCAAGTGGTACACAGACATACATGGAGGCAAAACACCCATAGAGAAATGTGTATATATATATACACACACACACTTATACACACACACACAAACACACACATTTCTGTATGCTTCTTAAGGTGACTCTATTTTCAGGAGTAAATCACTCTTAGCAGACAACAGGGCCATGGACATACAGTAACAGCTATTACCAAGGAGTGAACCCCCTGCCTCCTATCCCCCTGCCTTCATCTGCAATTATAGGCATGCAGAACCACACCACAGCTAGTTTCTGGTTTTAACCTGGCAGTTTTACATGCTGCCTTTCCTATAATTTGACAAGTTTTTAATTGGAATACAGATAAGATTAATGTCTTAACGCTTCAGAAAAGAAAAAAAGAAGGAAGTCAGAGCCATGTAGCTGGAAAGGACCTGGAGATGTCAAGCACCTCGTGGAACCCTCTTGCCTTTGATCTGCCCACTGGTGTTTTAGGAAAGGACCTCATGGTTAAGCAAAAATTGGAAGTTAAAGCAAACTCTTTTCTGCAGAGCCTCCTATGTCTTCACCACACTGACATGCTCTCTGGCCCTGTGAGGCTGTTAGCACTCACTGGGGGAAATGCAGGTCTTGCTGAGTTAGTGTCTGCTGTGTGTGAAGATGGTGCTTGGTGCTTTCTGATGGCAAAGGGATACTGAGGAAGAAAGGTGACGCTCCAGTTTCACGCCAGGTCCTCTGTGTGGTGCTAACCTCTGGGGACTCGGAGAAGGCCGAGAGATATCTCTAGGCCTGGGAGCCTCACGCTCATGGTGACTCTCCTTGCAGAGTGGCTCTGAGCTCAGCATAGAGAAACCAACCAGCCTTGAGGATAAGATCAGGTTTTGTCCCTGATCTGTCCTAGATGGGGGGAGGTGTCACCCGCTGTACTCCCAAAGCTAGCCTGGCTCCCTTCTCCTGCTCTCACACGGGGTGCGGCGGATCTTAGAAAACACACAAGCTTTCTGTGCTTCGACCTGCCTCTCTGCCCATTCTAGAACGGCCCGTTCCTTACTGCTTCAGGAAAGGAGAAATCAAAGGACAACTTGCAGGAATCAGTTCTCTCCTTCCACCACGAGGATTTTGGGAACTGGACTCAGGGATGTCAGAGTTAACATCAAGTGCCATCCATACCTTTATCATCCATACCTCTCAGCATTGCTTTGGGGGTATTTTGGAGGTAATATTGCTATAAGTCTATGAAAGTTCTTTGTACATAAATGTGTTGATGCATTTAGCAGACATGTATCCAGTTGTCCTTGGATCTCAATATGTGTCCCTTAACATTAGTGGACACATACATACATACATACACCACAAAACTTAAACATAACTCTAACCATAGAAAACCCAAATGAACATAATTTCATAGTCCAATAAATCTGTTAGCATTAAATGAAAATTAAGAGAAAAAGATTACAAAAGGCGTGTAGGGTGAAAGATTATTACTGTGAAGTGTGTCCTACCTATCCAAGAGCACGGGAGATCTTTCCATTTTCTGATATCTTCTTCAATGTCTTTCTTAAAAGACTTAACGTTCTTGCCATACAGGTCTTTCCTTTGTTTGGTTAGAGTTACTCCAGGAGATTTTGTGTTATCTGTGGCTATTGTAAAGAGTGATGTTTCTAGGAGGGCTACTGATTTTGTTTTGGAGTTAATCTTACATCCTGCCACATTACTGAAGGTTATCAGTTGTAGGCGTTCCCTGGTAGAATTTTTGTGGTCACTTATGTATATTACCATATCTGAAGTGTGTATTTTCATAAAAATGTTTTGTTTATGTGTATATATCGATTGTTTACCCATTCTTCCACAATCTGTAATCTTGCTGCCTATAATTTGTCTCATTTACTTTGTTTATTTAGAAGAGCATGTCCTTAATACCTTGTTTTATAAATTCCTTGAATAAATAATCATCGCATAGGAAAAAAAGAGACGAAGTGGAGAGATCTTTGCGGGTTTCAGTTGATAGTTCCACTGGCTTCTCCATCACAGTACAAGGATACTAGCGACAAGGAGGGGCATTAGGAGAATTTGGCCTGGCTGCAAGGGACGTCTTGGCCATTTCCATGACTTCACAAAACGGTTTTTTCCCCCCTCATTTATAAGGTGGGCCAGTATGAACATCATTCCTACTTCTTTTGGTTGTTTTTAGCCTTGGGGTGGAACAGATACACAGCCTTTAGGTTGTGTGGGAACCACCACTTAGTTACACTACTAAAATCAAACACTATACACTCCGGGCAGAGAGTCAGTTGTACTCCCAAAAAGTGGCTAATATTTTGGGAAGGGAAGCAGTAACCGTAACCGAAGCTGGCTTTGACTCTGTCTCCACCTCCTGGGCCCTGGGGTTACAGCTGTGCTGCCAAGATCAGTCTTTTTCTCCTTTTAATTCCCCCTTTCTTCACTCCTCTCCATAGTGAGGCTTTTCCTGGCTTGGGATTTGAGGCAGATTTTATAGAGAGAAGGCAGAACACCCCTAGGTTCTGCGGAAGGAAAGGGTTCGGGCAAACATACTCAGCACAGAAGGTTGCACCTCATGTTTGTTTCCCTTGGCTTTGTCCATCCATTTCTGGATGACATTAAATGCGCTTTAATCTCCTATTGGAGGTGCTTTGTCCAGAGAAAAGTTCAATAGTGTGGACAGAGGTTCCTAAGCAGATGTGTAGGAAGGACAAGCAGGACAAGAATAAGAAAACATGTGTTTGTTTCAATTACAACAATGAAAAGAAAAGAAAAGCTACAAAAGTGGCTGCTGGGGTAAGTCCCGAGGACTGAAGGGCCTGACATGTTGTGATTCCCCACAACAAATGTTTCTGCTGAGTGTGGGCGCACGCAGAAACACACACACACACTGCCCAGCACACACACACTGCCCAGCACACACACACACACACACACACACACACACACACACACACACACACACACACTCACTGCCCAGCCTCCAGTTTCACCTCTGGCAGAGCCTAACAATTCTCAGCTCTCCTTTCCAGGGTTATTTTTGGCGAGGACTGTTCTGATGGCAAAAGGTTTCAGCCCCCTCCCACCTCCCGCTCTGTCCTTACTAGGGAGAGAAACTGGTGCTTGAGTTAAGCTGCCGCTCAGGGTGTGGGGAGAGAGGGCTGCGGGCAGGAGGGGACCTGGGGTAGACCCGACTCCAGTCTTAGGCTATCTTCTAGAGAGTGTGCTTAGATGGGGAGCAGCTGGAGGGCTGATTCTGGAGCTGGACTGAAGGTGTAGTTGGGGACGCAGTAGCTGGCCTTGGAGTCCAGCTTTTGGGACACTAGGAAAGCCAGGCCAGCTGGGGAAAGAAACCGAGGACAGCTGGGCGATCCTCTGGGAAGAAGCTGGGCCGCGGAAAACTTTGTCTGAAAGTGGAGGCAGACTCCATTCCGGGGCCTTGAGGGGACCCGCAGGGAGCAGCGGTGGGAGGGCGGGGAGGGGCGGGGAGGGCGCAAGGCGGAGCCCAGAGTGAGTCTAGGCGGTGGGGGCCGGGCGGGCAGCAGATCCCCGAGGCTCCGCAGCCGCCGCAGGACCGGCCAGCAGCGCCATGGAGGGGAGCCCCATCCCGGTGCTGACAGTGCCCACGGCACCCTACGAGGACCAGCGGCCAACCGGCGGTGGCGGGCTGCGGCGACCCACGGTGCTTTTCGAGGGTCAGCGCAACTACCTGCCCAACTTCATCCAAAGTGTGCTGTCGTCTATCGACCTGCGCGACCGCCAGGGTTGTACTATGGTGGTGGGCAGCGACGGCAGGTACTTCAGCAGGACGGCCACCGAGATCGTGGTGCAGATGGCTGCCGCCAACGGGGTGAGTGGCTCTCACGCCCCGTTTTGCGGTCCCTGCGCCCGGGGCCACCTCCCTAGTGCTCTATTCAGCTTCCTACACCAGCGCACTGGCAGCCACTAGGCACACTTGGAACACTGACCTTAAAGGGGGCTGTTCTGAAAGCCCTGGGACTGGAACCTTGGATTTCTCCCGCACCTGTTCTACTTTCTTCTGTATTTCCTTCCTCGCCCATTTTCCACTCCATCCCAGCTCTGGGTTTCCAGTATTCTCCCAACCTAAAAGTTAGTAGCCTTCCTCCCCTCACAGACATGAGGACTTCCCACTCCGGTGTTTATTATTATTATTATTATTATTATTATTATTATTATTAGTTATTGTTATTATTCACGATCCACTTCCAAATCTTAGCTGTCAAACTTAACAAATACCTGCATGCACATTGAACTGGTGAGCTATTTGCCTGGAGGTGGCTAAATTACTTTAGCTCCATGGTCCTTTAGTGACTACTTTGGGACAGGAATGGGGTGAATGGCTTGGGAGCATTGCAGCCTGGCCTCTCAGTTCCCAGGAGGCATATCTCCAAAGGGTATCCCAATTCCCAACTTCTCTCGGAAGATGCTTTTGGCGTGTGACAAGGCAGCCCTCTTCCAACTCATCCGCACCTTCATTTCCTCTTCCTTCTCCCAAGTCCTCTGCCGTTTTCTTCTGCAACTTGATTTCTCAGACTTGGAGTTTCTTGCCTTCTGCTCCCTCTTCCTTATCCTACAGACAGAAGCACATTCTGGTGAATCCGCTCCGCTCTCCCCACTTCGTTCCACCTTATCCCCAAATACAGCTACCAAAAACTTGAAACTACCAAATTTTAGGGGGTCTTTGAATTATCTGTAAGACATTATCTGACCCTGATTAAACACGACCAGATTCACAGCAGTGAAACTTTCCCTTGAGTGGAATCCCTTGCAGATGTACAGAGTTAAACATCTTTAAAAGTGAAACTGGATGATTACCTGTGGTGTGGATTCTGGCTGTCCCACAGCTCCCTGTGCCCTCAGTTCTTCTGTTTCTTTAGAAATGCCCATGTTTCAGGCTTTCTGCTGTGACTGTCTCTTCTCAGTGTTTTAGCCTTGGAATAGAGGGGAAAAAGATGCTTTGTGAGATTTTTGTTGTTGCTGATGTTGCTGTGTGTGTGTGTGTGTTAATATCCAAAAACCATTTTGGGGAAGCAGGACCAGATAAATTCCAGACTGGCGTTTGTCTTTGGCTCTTCACCTACGATTGATGCATCTTGGCTGGAGCCTGGGGTTGGCGAGAGGTTGACAAATGCTCGTTCCCTCTTGTCTGACAGAGTTATTCCTGGGAATGATGGGAGGATAATGAGCCCCGAGAGAACTCTGACAGCGTTCACCCCCCCTCCCTCCACGCCCTAGTTTGTCAGGGGGTAGGAGAAGCCTTATCCAGGATTTACTGTGGGCCAGAATATTTGCTAAGAGAGTTGTTGATTTGCGTTTCAAGCACTGACTTGGAGCAGCCTCCTCTTCATCTTCTCATCTTCTGGGAGACTTGTTCTGAAGTGAATAGTCAGATGGTTGACTCTGGAAGAGATGTAGTTTGGCAGGGGTAGAAAATCAAAAGCGCTGTAAGTCCTCATGTGGTTGAATGTGGTTGGGGAACTCACTTGTCTTCTAACCCGCATGCTGCGTTAGGCTGAGAGGGTGACCAACCTGGAGTCCTAAAACCTTTAGACAGATTCCTGACTGGACATTCATAAACAGGATACAAAAATAACAGAAATTAGCATTTATTCTTGCCAAATGGGGAAATCTGATTATCAAGTGGCCTGTCATTCCTTCATCTGAAAATGTCTGGTTTTGATTAAAAAGTTAATGTGGTGATTTGAATAAGAATGGTCCCCATAGGCTCATGTATTTGAATGCCCAGTCATCTGGAAGTGGCACTGTTTGAGAAGGATTAGAAGGCGTGGCCTTGTTGGAGGAGGTGTGGTTTTGTTGGAGGAAGTGTGTCACTGGGGGTGGGATTTGAGGTTTCAAAAGCCTAGGTCAGGTCCAGTCTCTCTCTCTGCTCCCTGTATTAGGATGTAGAACGCTCACTACTATTCCAGCACCATGTCTGCCTGCATACTTCCATGCTCCCCGCTATGCTGACAAGGGACTAAGCCTCTGAAACTGTAAGCAAGCACCCAGTTAAATACTTTCTTTGATCAGAGTTGCCACGGTCATGGTGTCTCTTCACAGCCGTAGAACACTGACTGAGACAGTTAAGTTTATAAGGAAGTTTTCTGAGAAAAGCTGTACTTGGTATTTGGTAATATACTTGCTGGAGAAGAACAGAACTATGAAATTTCTAAATGGTGAACAAATTGCATATATTTTACTAGTTCATCAAGCAACTGACATATTTCACACTAGTAAGTGTATAATTTGAGATTTGAACATTTCTTGGATAAAATTATGAGTGTGGAGTCAGAAAGATGGCGTAGCAGGTAAAGGTTCTTGCCTCTGATAACTGGAACTCACATGGCAGAAGAGATTACTGCAAATTGTCCTCTGACTTCCACATGTGAATTGTGATATATGTATGTCCATGTGTGCATATACATATATGATAAATACGTGTAAAAATTAAAAATTATGGTTGGGATAGTGCATGCCTGTACTCTCCCACATCCACATTGCACACATACATATATGTACATAAAATAAACTTTAGAAAATTTTTAAATTTATGAAAATCTCCAGCTTTCAGAAAAGCCAAGACAGAATAGCTCCTTGTTGTGTTTGTGTCGTTCTTTTTGGCTTCAATATTTACATTTTCTTAAGAAAACTAGCATTTGTGTGCATGGATCTTAAGTATGGATCTCTTTTTTTTTTTTTTAAAGGGAGCCTTTCCCACATACTTATAACTCTGCATTTGGGTTGGTTGAGTTAACTCTGTTGTTTTGAAATTCTTTTATGGGAGATTTATTCAAACCAAGTTCTCCTAATCAAGGAATAAACATTGCATTTGGTAACTTAGGTCAAATTTTAACCTACAAAATACTGTCTCCAGCCTGCCTGTCTATGAAACTGATTTGCCAAAGACTCAGACCAGTTGCCTTGTAGACTGTTTCTTCTGGGCTCTTAAAATGTATTTTGAGGGTGCCATGTCACTTTTTGTTCTGCCCTGTGTTGATGAAAGTTGGTTCTGAAGACTTAGCTTAGTCCATGTGCATTGCTGTCATGAAATGTCTATTGTGTACACAACAGAAACTCATTTAAAGCAATTCCAGAGGCTGAAAGTCCAAGGTCAGGGCTCTGGTTATCTTGGTGTCCGGCTCACAGAATTGTGCTTTCTTACTGTGGCTTCATGCAGTGGGAGGGCCTAGCTATTTCTTGAGCTCTCTTTTATTAAGGGCACTAAATGCCAATCATGATGACTCCATCCTCACCACCTAAACACTTCCTGGATACCTTACCTCCAACTGTCACCTTGGGCTTAGGATTCTGATGCATGAATTTTGGGGCTATGAGCATCCAGTCCTTTTGAAAGCTTAATTGATTCAGTTTTAACTTAGTTTTTAATAAGAGTATTTCAAAGCTTGGTGTGGCCATGCATGCCTCTGATGCCATCTCTGGTAAGAGGATTATGAGTTTGATGTCCACTTGGTAAAGCAAGAAAAGCCATAGTTAATTCAGTGTCTTCATTTTTCTAAACTCTAGAGTTTCCCTCTGCTCCTTCTTCCATGCCCTACAGGTGGGAGTCACCTTTTGGTCTATTTACTCAGTCTCCCCACTCTCACCCCTCACCCCAATCCAGCAGCACAGCAAATGCAACAATCAGCACTTGGTGGGGGGCTCTGAATTATATGCAGCTTGTGAAGTACAAGCTGCGGGGTCTCAGTATCAGTGACAGTTGAAGGACAGCAGAGTCCCGGTGGTCACTGTTTCTGTGCCACACCGGTCCTTCCTCTGTTCTCGTCAGCTGCGGGCTCAACTTTAGACTATGTGCATGTTTGGTTTCCTCTCCGCCTTTACCCAGTGGTTTTACGATCACTAATGATGGTCTCTTAAACTAATTTGTTGGCGGTTTCAAAATAGGGTTAACGTGCATGCGTGTGATGTATGCCATACATGTGTTAGGTCAGAGGACAACTTTTGGGAGTTGTTTTTCTGCTGTCATGTGGGTCCTGGCAATGGAATTCAAGATGTCAGGTTTGGCAGCAGATGCCTTGACCTGTTTAGCCATTTCCTCAGCCCCGTGTCTTGCTTTTCACATGGGTACTGGGATTGAGCTCAGGTGTTCATGTTTGCAGTGCAAGCACTTACCTTGTGTCCTCTCCCCAGCCTTTGGGGCATTCTTTTATAAACTGGATGTTGTCCTCATTACTGGGTTTCTTAGTTACTGCTCCTGGAAAGGGGTCACTTTGTTTCTTTCTTTTTCACACTTCCAACTTTGGAGTAGGGATTTGAGGAAATAGCCCATCTCCACAACAGAACTTCATGACAACTGAACAAGTTAGTTTTCTGCTTGGTCTGGCTTAGGCATGTCCCTGGGTAGCTCCCTTAACTTGAGTTACCCTGTTTCACTTTATCAACCTTTTGCCTCAGGGCCTTTTACTTTCTTTCTATATGTCATACTTCCATTGCTTCTCCTATCTCTCTGGCTGACAGTAGCTGCCAGGCTTCTTGATTTTCTCTCTCTCTCTCTCTTTCTCTCTCTCTCTCTCTCTCTCTCTCTCTCTCTCTCTTCCTCCTCCTCCTCCTCCTCCTCCTCCTCTTCCTCCTCCTCCTCCTCCTCCTCCTCCTCCTTCTTTTTTTTTTTCCTTTCTCATGCTAAGTTTCTCCTCCTATTTAGTCTCTCTGCCTAGCAGCTCCACCTGTCCTTTCTCCTGCCCAGCTGTTGGCCATTCAGATGCCATAGGCAGGCAAGGTGAAAAAAAAATGCAGCCCATCACTTCCTAATTAGACAAATGCAGCATAAATGTAAGGCACACACCTTTACACAGCTAAAAGGCTTAATCCCAAGAAGGTGGACACCCCAGGACTGGAACATCAGCCCACAGCTCATTCTCTCTGCATGTGTGCCTTTGGGAGACATCGCAGCTTCAGACTGTAACATGTTTTAGCAAAAAAGAAAGAAGTATTGTTGTGGCCAACTGGATGTAGATAATTATAATGTAACCATATGTACTGACAAAGCATGTCATGGGTCCCTTGACAAAAGCTGCACAGCTCTGTTGTACATTGTAGCCAAGAGGAAATCCATCTGCCGGTGAGGTATGAGCTGTACTGACAACAGGATGGCCAGCAATGATGAACAAAGGGCGCAGAACTTTCATGACGCTGCAAGCCTTAGTCCATGCCAGCGAGACCTTTTGGAGGTGGAAGTGGAATTACAGTCACCTGAGAAAAGTCGGGTCAGCTGGAGATTTGAGACTGCCCTCCAGACAGGTGCTCCCAGACAAGTTGCATGAGAAGCTGGTTGTTCCCTAAAATGAGAACATAATTGTTTTGGTGTTGATTACAACTGTCTGGGGAGTGGATCTTGGTATGGTTCCAAAAAGGACTAACACAGACTAGAAGTTGAAACAAAGTAGGCTCTGCTGGTAGTGGGTGGGCATGCAGAGAAGGAAGCAAGACCCTCCCCTGTGCTTCAATACCTAGGGCCTCTTCCCTGCCTTAGAGCTGAAAACAGGTTGGGTGGCCCAGGTGTCTGCCTCTGGCGGAAGAGTGATTGCTTCATATTTGTAGCTGGTGTTCATTGTAGTACTGGTGGACAGTTCAGACGTTAGGAAAAGCAGGCTCATGGTACACTCAGGAGAAACCTGAAGGGGCCTCCCATCACGTTGCCTCACTGCCCTTTTTGGATCTTCACACCTGAGCACGGAACAGGCAAGTTTCCTGGGAGTAACACCACACTTCAGGAGCACACGGCTGCGTCCATCTCCCTGTGTGACCAGTGTTTGGTTGACACTTTTAGCCTCTGGTCTTCATTCACTTTTTATGGGGACGCTGAAGGAGTGGGAGAGTCTTGAGAACAGCTGGGCCCTCCCAGCTGCTGGGAGGTTATTTTAAGCTTTGGTTAATGTGTCCAGAGGCCCAGATGGCATCTTGAACTAAGCTGCTTTACTAAATCTTGTGATAAAATAGAATGATGTTTATTGAAAAGGCAGATATGCATCCGTAGCATTATGTGTAAAGCTTGCCCAAGGAATCATTTTTGATGAAAAGTCTGCTTTGATAGACCCTTTGTGAACTCTGGAAGTGTGTTATTACTTTCTTCAAAGACTTAAGGACCAGAATTTAGGGTCAACTTTTGGAGCAGCTCAAACACAGGTATTGAATCCATCATTCTTAGCTCTCATTTTAGGGTCCTGCCTGTTGTTAGAGAATAGCAATATAAATAAGCCTTGAATAGAATTTTAGCAAGATTATTTGGGAATAATATGCAGGAGAAAATGGATCTGATTATTCCAGGAATATAACAATGAAGGAAGAGAGAGCTAGAGCTTCAAGGTCAGGCATGCACTGCTAGCCTTGTAAGTAGATCTAAAACGTTCAAGACTGGCCAGTATGTGCTCACACAGCCGAAGGGGCATTTTCAATCCTCTCATCTGGTTTCACCATGCTAGTTATGAATAAAAGCATATCTATACTATGCACAAGACTTTTAAAAGTGAAGATTCCCTATTTTCTGAGTCATTAAATATCATATATATCTTGTATGGTTTTAGTGACACCAACTTTTGGAGCAATGTCTGTATTTATATAAAGAGAAAATAATTCAGGGACAATCAACCATCAGGGAAGATCTTTTCCTTGGTCTGGAATCATGGGAGTTTTTGACTTTTCCCATTCCAAGTCTTTACTGAGAAGCATTTTGTATAAACAGTAAGTTATTGCCTTTCTGTTGTTTTCCTTTAATAAGATTCCTGGTTTCTAGCTAGTGCTAACTAGTTTTCCACAGTGGGGGAGGGAACAACTGAAATCAGAGGTACAGAGATTCGTTTATCCAATAAAATATCTCAAAAAATACTGAGAGGAGAGTTTTAAACCTAACAGTTCATATCTTCAGTACAGAATACACCCTTCCAAATCGAGAAGATAACCCAAACAATTTCAAACAAAAGTTGTCACCGACACAACATACGAAAAGATAAACAACCTCCTTGTAACTAGATAAATCTAAATAAAAATAATTAGTATGTCAAAAAATTGAAAATACTTGAGAGTTGGTGTGGCTATGGGAAAGTCATCGTGTTTATATTACATATTGTTGATGATAAATATTATATGTCATATTACATTTGTTACATTACATATGCTATATTACGCTATGTTATAACACATACTGCTAATAGACACAGCTTTTGTCAGTATATATCTTAGCTAATAGAGTCTTTATACAACAACCCAGGAGTGTGGTAATCTACGAAGGAGTTCCGTAGATGTTTTAGGATAAATGTGCAAGCCCTGTGTTCCAGAATGCTCACTGTAGCACGCTGCTAAAAGAACATCAGAAAACAATCTACACCCATAGCCAAGAAGAGGCCCTTGCGACACGGTTTCACAATGAAACTATTAAAATCTGAAAACGGAGGAAGTGGGAATATCGTCTGAGAAATATGTGAATGGCAGTTTGCTAACTAGAAAAGCAGCCCCTGGGATTGCGTGATCCCCAGCTTTTGTATATAAGGTCAGCAAATAGGACTGGACTTCCAAGGTTACACTGGGCACATCTTTGTGTGTCTGTGGTGGGGTGGGAGGAGAACCCATTTCCTTCCTACTTTACATACTTTTCTAATTAAAACAGTTATACGTATGCACATTCATTGATTTCATAATTAAAGACATTCATGACCAGGTGCATGGAAGTTGGGCTAGAGGATTGTATAAACTTACAGGGCCAGCCTGGGCAACACAAGCTGCTCTCTATCTCAGTAACCAACTAACCAGCCAAAAAACACATACACAAAAACTAACATACAACCGGGCGGTGGTGGCGCACGCCTTTAATCCCAGCACTCGGGAGGCAGAGGCAGGCGGATCTCTGTGAGTTCGAGGCCAGCCTGGTCTACAAGAGCTAGTTCCAGGACAGGAACCAAAAAGCTACGGAGAAACCCTGTCTCGAAAAATCAAAAAAAAAAAAAAACAAACCATACCACTACCAACAAGTAGCATTTAATAAACAAAGCAAAACCAGGGAAAGGTCGGGAGTTTATCTATGGTGTTGTTGCTTACAACCTGCGTGATCGGAGAAATCCCACAGCCTTGGGGTTGGTTTATAACAATGGAGAGAGCAGTGAGACTTGCCTCCACATTTTCTAGGTTGCTCAGCGGCTTAAAAATAATGAATTATTAAGAATTATTTTTGTGTACTCGTATGACACAATTATTACAGAAACACTTTGTTTGATGAAAAGGAAGTAGAGTGTGTCCATTTGTTAACCCTGGCTTTTCTAACCAGAGGCTCCTGCTCGTCTGGTGACCACAGTTGCTCCCTATGGCTCCCTCTTGACTTCTGGCATTTCTCCACGCTGCCGGCCACGCTGGGTGGCAACTGCTGAAGACACCATCCCCTCTCCTCCCAGCTGTGCCTGCACACACGTGCACTCCTCTGAATGGCCCTTGAGGTGGTGGCAGTTGGTCCCACAGAGTGACTCAACCCAAAGGACTTTTCCTGGGACAGTCTGTGTGTTGTCTCCTGAGGGGAGCTAGTTGGGGCAACACCATGTTTTTCCGTATTTAACCTTTCTGCTCCTCAGTCTTTGAGGAGACACCAAGCCTGGCCTCCAGGCTTACCCCACTATCCTTTCCTGAAGCCAGCCCTTAATCTGCTCATTTCACGAAGATTTTCTGACCTAACGGGCTAGGTCATGTGAGAGCTCACTGGGAGGAACAGGCCCAGCAGAAGCTGGGAGACTCCACGCTAATCTCTGAAAATCCGCAGCTGTGGAGGCTCGCCCCACTTTCGGGCACTTGGGTAGGATGTTTGTCAGGCGCCTGTGCCTGCAGCTTTGCTCAGTGTTTGGTTAGGAGGCGTGCGATTCTTTTTTTGGGAGGATCTCTCAAATGTACAGTGACAGATGCAGACACGAAAGGCCTAGAATGGCTGTCATAAATAATAGTAAACTGTTTAATCCTACTGAGTTGTAAATCTGACTGCAGAGGTCTTCAGTTCATCAGTTCACTGGAACATAGGATAAAGGGTGGGGCCGCTTAGAAAATAGGCAGTTATTATTTCCCAGTCAGGCAGAAGTTGGGCTGAGGAGATTCACTTAAAAACATGCAAAAATGAATTTTAAAATTGATGGTGACAACTACTCAGAGAAAATATGTAAGTTTAAAGAGATCTTTAAAATCTTATGTGCAATCCTTCATGTGAAAGCTGGCCAACTGGTGGGTATGGATATGTATGTGTGTATCTGTAGCATATGCCCAGGGCCCCATTCTCCTTACCCATCCCCCAGAGCTGTATTTTTCCCTTGAGTGTGTTTAAGAGGAGTCTTTATTCCTTTTTCTGTTGCTGTATAAGCAGCAATGACTGAAACAGTTTAAAGGAGAAAGGGTTCATTGTATCTCAGAGGTCAAGGTGCAGTCCCTCATGGCAGGGACGTCATGGCAGGAGCTTGAAGTATCTGGTCACATTGCAACAGGCAACAGACAGGGCTGAACGCATGCAAGGTAGAGCATCTCTCTCTCTCCGCTTTATACAGGCCAGGATTCCCTGCCCAAGGAATGACCTGATCCACAAGTAAGATGAGTCTTATTGTAAATAAGACAATCTCTCCTCCCCCCAGGTGAGCCCTCTCCAAATGATTTTAGAGTCAAGTTGACAAGTAACACTATCACAGAGGGTAGAATAAGATTCCAAATGTCAGAAATGTTTGACAACATACCCAAATCATCCTACTGATCTGTGTTTCTAGAACATTCAGTAGACCTGGTGATGGAGTGAGAGCATGAATATAAGGTGTATGAATCTGATGGATCTAGACCGGCCTCTCTCTCACGAGGATGGCTTTGGAGCTGGACTCAATGTCTGTGATAAACAAGCAGCCCAGTCTGGTACATGCAAGTGGACAGGGTCAGTGAGATGCTTAGACACGCCAATATAAGAAGAGTTGGTTGATGTACGGCTGTCATTCCCTCCCACAGACTTTGGCAGCTTCTTAGTGGGCAGGTTTGGTGGCTTAAAAGATAAAGCTGTGGACACATTCTGTGGACTGAAGTGCTTTGTAATTATTGGCAAATAATATCCAGTTTAAGTTACACCTTGAGATGATTTCAGTCTTCAGACATGTAATCTTTTACAAATAGAAACTTGAGGTAAAACACTTTGATATTCACCAGTCAATAATAGTTCATTTAAATAATGAAAGATTATACATCCTTTAAAATTATGTTGAGAAACTTCTTCAGTGTCATAAAAAGATAGACAAGCTAGACTTGCCCAGAAAGACACATGGCACATGTCCTCTCCTATATGTATGTCCTAGCTCCAAGGCTTTAGATTTGAGGGGTTCACTTGGAGTATTTGTAGAAGTTGGGAAACTAAAACGGGTAGGGGATGGGGGGAAAGATTTTCAGGACGTGGTGGCATGAAGGGGGAAAAGGGAGAAATGGGTGGGATTCAGTGAGCGGGGGGATGAAGGAGAGAACAGATGGGGAAGGACAATTCACACTAAGGATGTTTGATAAAACCATACGGAAACCAACTATGTTATAAGCTGTAAGCTTACACACACACACACACACACACACACGAGAGAGAGAGAGACAGAGAAGCTTACACACACACACACACGAGAGAGAGACAGAGAAGCTTACACACACATACACACACGAGAGAGAGAGAGAGAGACAGAGAGAGAGAGACAGAGACAGACAGAGAGACAGAGAGGACAGACTAATTGAATAATGTAGGCCACACAGCAATCTTGTTTTGTAACAATGTGTGAAGACAACTGAAACCCACAGACCAAGGCTGTGCCTGGAAATGTTGACAGTCGTTGTAGGTGGAAGGATGACAGATGATTTTTATTTTGTTATTATGTACTTTATAAATGTTTGACAAAAGTAAACATAGGAGAAAAAGATTTCAAGTTAGTGCCTGATGACACTGACACCTTCATTCATTGTTAAGAAACATTACCAGCTAGGGAAAGGCGGTGGGATGTGCCCAAGGGTTGCTGGGTGCTGGGCACAGTGACCTGGAGCTTTTGCTCGTTTGCCTTCTAGGCTTTCATCATGCAATCGTTTAGATCTTTTAGATAACAAAACCGAGGTGCAGAGGGGCCAAAGATCTTGCCCAGAGCCACAGAGGCAAGGAGCAAGATCTGTTTTAATAGAATTTTCCGTTGGGTACCAGCTTGTCTCGGCTTGCCGACTCCCTTCCGCCTTCTTCCCTCAGGGAGATGCATGGACAGTTTTTATCCTTGGTGTACTGGGGTGATGATACCCCACAGAATGTGAGCAGTTTCCTGAGTCCGGTTCAAGGACAAGGTTGCAGAGCGTTCTCCAAGAACTTAATACCTGATTGCGAGGAGGGGCACGACTTCCAGGTTTTACTCCATTTTGCAGCTGAAGACAATTAGATTTCCCATCTCAGTGAGATTTTCATAATGGGATGATTGAACAACGTAACTGGGGCCAGACTTCTATATGCCTGTGAACCTTCTTCACATGCGCAGACACGGGGAATTGCATGAGAAATCCGTGCTGGTTTGCTTCAGATGCACCCTCGTTTCTCCTTCCAGCTCCGGAGTGTATATAATGCCTTCCAAGGGTCCAGGAAGCTGGGATGTATCCGGTTGTTCCCATCTGGTCCCCATGTAAGAAAGCACATAGCTGACAATTATCCATGTGCAAATGGAGAAGTCCCTTGATGTTTGGGTAACCACATCCATGCCTGGCCCCGAGTCTGTTATTTCTCTAAATTCCACTGAGCCATCCATCTCCTTACCCACACAGCGCTCCTTAAGGATTGGCATCTCTCTTGACAGCCGGGACTTAAAATCTGAAGGCTTAGTGTTCATTTTCATGGCAGCTTGGCTTTGGGCTGTGTGTGTGTGTGTGTGTGTGTGTGTGTGTGTGTGTGTGTGTGTGTGTGTGAACAAAGAGGACAGGAAACAGGTCTTTTATATATTACACATAATGGGTGGACATGGTGACATCCATGTGGTCCTGTAGAACACTCTGTGGACCATGAAGGAAGTGTTCGTCTGTTGTTCTCTCTGCTTTCCTTGATTCATTCTGGGATGTGATCCCATTAAAGTGATGTGATTGCATTTTAGGGCCGTGACCCAGGTTGTGGGAGACACTCAGGGATGTCATACTTACCTTTCTTTTCCCCTTTAATAAATGCTAAATGCTAAAAGCTAAAAGGGAGAGAGTTCACACGTGAGACCAATGTGCTCTTGTTAGTGTTACGTTACTGGAGAGCTCAGTCGGCATTGAGGTTCTGTATCCACTCAGATTTCAGCCTCAGGGTGGAAATTGTACATCTCTGCTCTCAAGGACTTTAATTGGAACTAATTAGAAAATGAACTCACACTAAATCTAATTGAGAAGAACAGTTAGCATTCTGAAAGAAAAGGAAAAGATGAATAAAATAATAAGTTAGTATATACACGATGTAAAGGAATGGAAGTGGTGAGGAGAGAGCCTTTGGGTCATACTGTTTCCATCTTAGACACTGGTCTGGGGCATTTTACTTTCCTCAGTACTAGCCATGGACCTTCTTGGGTGAAGACAAGCAGGTGAGGCTTAAGGGTTGGTGGAGGGCCTTGATGTCCTTAGGAGAGCAAGCACGGAGCAGCATTAGGCGCCTTCACGATGTCCCTTTGCTCCAGCGTTTAAAGTTCCAGCTGACTGGGAGCCAGTTGACCCATCTCCCTACATAGCTCTGAATCTGGGAAGACACGTGCCTTACTTACATGTCTGCAGAGACCTGTGTGATAATGTCTCTCTTGTGCGGGATTGCCTCTGCCTAGCTTCCTTCTGTGCTGTGAAGTGTCAGGGAACTAGGGTTTGTCTCACCTCCTGTCCGAGCTGGAGCTGAAGTATTTTGTAGTGGCAGTAAGGACCCTCCTGTGGGGTCTGGTTCTGCGGGACTGGGTGGGGGTCACCCTTAGATCCAGCCAAAGCCATGTAGCGGGAGGTTCACGGTAGGGACTTCAGAATACTAGCATACCCCAGAAACACAAGACAGATGTCCTTCAGGGCTGTACTCAAAATCAAAGCCAGTTAGGTAAGCAGACCATGGTTTCCTTGCAAGGCAACTGTCTGCTACTTTGGCAGAGGTTGGTATTTTTAGGACTTTCCCAGAAAGTGGAACAATAGATTAAAGGAGAATCTTCTAGAGAAACATCATTTTTAAGAAGTGCAGGGTTTGGGAAGACATTTGTATTATATTGGGTCATGTCTAACTTGAAAAGATTTCTTTAAAGGGCCTTAAGGTTTTTTGGCTTTGCAGTTAAGGACATTAAGCTCAGAGGGGTTCAATGGTATGTCCTGTTTTGTTTTCCACCCCCAACTTGACATAAGTCAGATGTAGCTGAAAAGTGGGACCTCAGTGGAGTAGTTGCCTTCATCCTATTTCCCTGTGGGCACATGTGAGAGGGCCCACCCCACTGTGGGTGGAACCAGCTCTGGGCAGGTGGTCCTGGAAGGTGTAAGAAAGCAGGACAAACAAGACATGGGGAGACAGCTAGTAAAGCCATGTTCCTCCATGGCTTCTGCTTCAACTCCTGCATCCCTGGTTGCTAATTGATGTAGGAGGGGCCCAGCCTTCTAATGCAGCGCCATCCCTTGGCAGGTGGGCCTGGGCTGTGTAGCAAAGGCAGTGGAACGAGTGAAGAGGAACAGCTTGTAAGCAGCATTTGCTTCAGCTCCTGACTCCAGGATCCGGCCTTGAGTCCCTGCCCTGACTTTCCTTATTGATGAACTATAACTCAAGCTGACATAAATATTTTAAACCCCCCCCCGCCCCAAGTTGCTTTTGTTCATGGGTGTTTTATCATAGACTAGAAACAGAACTAGGACGAGGCACAAGATTCATATGTAGTTTCAAATTGGATGCCTTCCTTTACTCGGTAAGTCTCAAATGTGCCTTCATCTTAACAGTTGCTAGATGTTGAAAACTGTGACTTTTCTGATGACATTTGTCTTGGGTTAATTGGGAAAGGGCAGGTTATCAGAAAAGAGAATAATAAAGACATGCAGAGGAGGAGAAGATGGGAGGGCCGAGACCAGAGTAATATGAGAAATCAGAGCAGTGCTGGAGGCCCCTCTCCCGGGACCATCTGAGGATGTGTGGTCTTGCTGGCCCCTTGGTTATGTACTTCAGGTCTTCAGAGCTACAAGAAGCCAACATGTTCTTGTTTTAGCCACTTCACTGTTGACAGTTCATTGTGGCAGCCGTAGGAAAGGGTACTGGTTTTATATTAGTTTGCAGATTTTGTATTAATTTGTTAAGTCTACCATAACAAATGAACCCACTTTGCTTAAAACAACAGCAGTTCATTTTCTCACAGATCTGGAGCCCAGAAGTTGAAACGGCCTTGGCAGGGCCAGGCTCCCTGGAGACTCTCTGGAAGGATCTGTTCCATGGCTCATCTAGCTTCTGGTGGTGGTTGGCATTCCTTGGCTTTCTGGGCTTGTGGCCACATTGCTCAGCCACGGTCATCTTGGCCTCTGTCTTCACCTTCTCTCTGGGTGTCTTCCCCTCCGTGTGTCCACGCTAGTGTAATATACCGACCTTCCATCCCGGAACTGCCTCAGATGAGTGAGTCCGCTGTCTGGATGGCCACCCCATCATAGCAGTCTTTCCTTTCCTCAGTAGGTAGGTTTGTTTACTCCTAGCCTTTTAACTTAGGGTTTTTGTTTTTCAAGACAGGGTTTCTTTGTGTAGCTTTGGAGCCTGTCCTGGCATTTGCTCTGTAGACCAGGCTGGCCTCAAACTCACAGAGATCTGCTTGCCTCTGCCTCCCAAGCACTGGGACTAAAGGCATGCACCACCACTGCCCAGCTTAACTCAGTTTTCTGAAGCTCTTGTAAAATGGATTGAATTACTGATTTCTTTCTCGGTGTGCATGTTCCTAAGATTTAATTTGGGCTTTTTTTTTTTGTTTGTCTCTGTTGGTCTGTCTATCTGTCTCAGTTTACTTAGGAGTTTAGCAACTATATTTATCTCATCAGAGAATCAACTCTTTGTTTCTTTGATTCTTTGTATAGTCTGTTAATCATTTATTTTCTCCTGTTATCTTAGGATTTCTTTTCATCTACTGATTTTGTCTTGTTTCTATTTTTCTAGGACTTTGGAGTTCATCATTAAGATATTTTTGATTATTTTCTGATCTTTTTAATTGATTTTTTAAAAAGTAGATATTTATAGCTCTAAACTTCCTTTATGTCACATACCATATGCTCTGGTATGTTGTGTTCTTTTGGTCTTAAGAATTTTAAAAATCTGCTCATAATTTTCTTGGTGGCCTGCTCATCACTCAGTAGCATGTCATTTGATCTCATGGCCTTGTACATTCTATGATCTCTTACTTTTGATATCTAGTATATGACATTGTGATTCAGTAGAGGAAATTACTTCAGATTTCTTATATTTGTTAATATTTGTGTCCTAAAATATTGTCTTCTCTGGAGAAGTCTCTATGGCTTGCTGAGAAGAATGTCTTCTGCAGTATTTTGGTGGAATCGTCTGTAGATGTCTATTAAACCCTTTTGACCTCATCAGAGTTACTTAACTCTGATGTTTCCTGGAGGTCTGAGTGCCCTGTCAGTGACATTAAACAGTGACATTAAAGTCACCCCCATAATTGTATTGAGGTCACTCTGTACTATTACATCAAGTATTATTTATCCTTGTGTTATAGAATTGGGTATGTATGTCAATTTTTCATCTATATCATTTTGTAATTGTGACTTGTTCCATTCATCATTACACAGTGAATTAAATTTTTGTTGTTTTGGCAGTATCTACTATGTTCCTAGTCCTCATTCACTTCCTGCTCTACTATGGTTTATTCTTTCCTGGGGCCTCATGGACATGTTGTTTGTCTCCTTAGTGTGTAAGATTCCTTCAAATAGCCTATGTTTCCCTGAATTCCCAGAGTGAGGATGCACAGTGGGGGGCTTTTAATTTTCATTTCAAAGTTGATTAGCATGTATTAATATATGTTATTTATTATTTAATTTATGAATAAGTTAATATATTTAATTATGGCACTTCTACACAAGTATATAATATATTTTGATTATATGTACCCTTTCCCATTACCTTCATAATGACTTCTTGCCACTGCTCTGGTCCAGTGTTGGGAAGAGAAGACTTCCCAGCATCCTCTGCCAGTGTAGCTGCCTTTGGTGTGGCTTTTATCACCGGTCCTCAGTGCTCTTAAATGTTCTATTGCTGAAAATCCAGTGTGGGTTTTTATGGAACTCACTCCTTGTCTGAAACTGTGCTTCAATCCCTGCTGTTGCCCTGACTAGCACTGGGAGGAGAGCGCTCACAGCCAGGGCTGAGCCCTTTAGAGTGCACCCTGGACTTTTGCACCTCCTCGGCTTTCCTAAGTTTCCTTTCTTTGCTACTTAGATTAGTTTTTCTTCTTCCATTTTCTATTAGGATAGCTTATGTTCAAGCATCCCTGCCCCCACCACCATGGGGAAGTCTAGCCGTCCATGTGTCCTAGTTTCTTTTCTGTGGCTGTGATAAAATACCCCAACAAAAGCCATGTACAGTTCCAGCTACAGCCCATCATTGTGAGGAAGTCAAGCCAGAAACTTCAGACAGTCACATTTTACCCACAGTCAAGAACAGAGAGAAATGAATACATACATGCTTGCTTGCTTGCTTCTGCTCACCGTGATTTCTCCCCTCTTACACAGTTCAGGATCTTGCCTAGGGAATGGTGCTGCCCACAGTGGGCTGAGCCTTCCCTTATCTGTTAATTAAGACAGTCTCTGCACAGGGATGCCCATAGGTCACTTCAATGTAGTCAATACCCTAATGAGATTTTCTAGGTAGTTCTAGATTGTGTCAAGTTGACAAAGGTAACCATTATACCATTATGGGTATCATCTGCCATCTTCCCCTTTCTCAATGTATTTTTATTTTCTTTCTTCCTGTATGTATGTATATATACAGTGTTCTGCCTGCATGTCAAAAGAGGGCACCAAATCTCATTATAGATGGTTGTGAGCCACCATGTGAGCGCTTGAACCCAGGTCCTCTGGAAGAAGTGTCAGTGCTCTTAGCCTCTGAGCCATCTTTCCTGGTGTATTATTCATTAGTTTTAATGCTAACCCACTCACAGATATTGACTGCTATTCACAGATATTTGCTACACACTTACTGTCTAGCAGGTTTGTTCTGGGTTAATTAGAAACAGTGAAACACGTAGTCCTTGGGGGGTTATACACAGTGGGCAGATAAATAATATGGAAACTATTAGGTGATAATATATGAGGCAGAAAATGCTTTCAAGATAAAGAGATAACAATTCGAGGTAGGGACTGTGAGTACTGCCTTTCATAGGGATATCATGGTTTCTCTCTCACACATTTGAGAAGAAACCCAAAGGCACGGCCTCAAGAGTGGGATGTGACTGGTCACACAGAGTGTGCAATCAGGACGCAGAGAGTTATGTGTGCTGTTCCTCTTCTTTTTATCAGGTACAAGACCACAGCACCATAGAATGGTGCCGACATTTAAGGCAGGTCTTCCTCCCTCAGCAAACATAATTTAGATCATCCCTCAAGATCTAAATTTGTTTCCATGATGACTCTAAGTCGCATCAATGTGGCAATCAAGATTCAAGTATCACACAGGAAAAGTGAGAGAAGTAGGAAGCCGTCTCTTTCTCTCTCTCTTTCTTTCTTTTCCTTTCTAACACCTTAACCATTATAGTTTCTGAGTTGAAACAAACTGAGAATTTATATGGGCTCAACAAACCTGTTTGATCATCAAAAGTAGATATCTCAAACTACCAGAGATCAGTGGTCCGTGGTCCTTAAGTACTTATCAGTTACTAGTGGGAAACTAGACATGAGCAGCTCAAACATACTTGGAGACTTTGGGTAGGGCAGACAATGCTGGAACTCCTTTTATTCAGCTTTCCTAACATAAAACCTGTTCAATTCATTTGCATAGGAGATTGGTTACCCCTTAAAAGAGCCTGGTTGAAATGCCTTCAGTTCCATGAACCTTGGGCTGATTTATTTTTTCCCTGGATGGTTTAGATTGGACGGCTGATTATTGGGCAGAATGGCATCTTGTCAACACCTGCAGTCTCCTGCATTATCAGGAAGATCAAGGCAGCTGGTGGAATCATCCTCACGGCCAGCCACTGTCCTGGAGGACCAGGGGGAGAGTTTGGAGTAAAGTTTAATGTTGCTAATGGAGGTATGTGGCTCTGAATATGCCTTACCTGATTTCTTTCCTCATGCATTATCATACTCTATGGTGGTAAGCAGGCAAAGTGGAGAGGAATCCGCTCAAAAAAAAAATGCAGTGAGGTACCCAAGGTGATGTGCTCCCAAGGATGTAACATGTGTTCTCTTGGATGCTCAGGGCTATCTATGGATCTCCTGTGTGTGTCAGCCAGGTGAAAGACTGATACTTAACTGATACAGGAGGACTCTAAATTTTAAAGTTAGAACATATACATTCATATTTTCTCTCACTACATACATAGAGTTATTTAATTTATTTTTAAATTTATAGAAATGTACAGTCTGGAGTCCTAGTGAGCGGTGAGATGACCGCCTTTAAAAACAGAATGTGCCAAAAAGTAGGGAGAGTAATAAACGGACTCCAGGAATCCATTACTGTGCTTTTCTCATTTCAGTAATCATTTTAACCCCTGAGGTATTCTAAGGCAAAATTCAGCATGAAGACATTCTGTACCTAAATACTTTTGCATTCATTTTTTAAAAGAAAGACACATTTCCACACAACTAGAGTAGCATGTTGGGCTATTTGCTTTTCTTGTGATGAACTCCTGATGTGAAGCAACTTGAGGAAGGAAGCAAGGGTTGGTTTTGGCTCACAGTTTGAGGGGATACAGTCCATCATGGAAGGGAAGGTATGCAGGGGAGGAAAGCAAGGCTGCTGATGTGGGAAGAGAAAAAGTAGGGGGAAGGGAGAAAAAGCTGGTGCCTTCATTGTATGAAGCCTCAGCACGCAGAATGGTGCCACCCACACTTGGGGTGAACCTTCCCTCCTCAATTAAACCTCTGTGGAAACCACCTCAATAGGTGTGTCTCCTAATTGACTCCAAATCCAGTGAAGTAGGCAATAAAGATTAGTCATCACACATACCTAACAAAAGTAGCATGAATCCTATAACACCATTTGAAATCGAATCTCCAGTCGCCTTTCCTCGCAGTGACTATCAAAATGTTATTTACAGTTATTTCATTAAAAAAAAGATGCATCTCAGAACTGTACATTTGTTTGCTAAGACTCTTTAGTCTCTTTTAATCTAGAATATCACATATGTTTGCATATGGGAGCATAAGCTACATTGCAAAGAAGAATTTATTATTTTTCTTTCCCTGTAGGCATTTTGCACATTATTTAAAGAATAAACTATTCATAAACATTTCATGTTGCATGTTAAACACACACATACACATTACAAGGAAAAGCTAGAACATGTCTATACCTCAGGTCTATACCTCAGGAAGTAATCAAAACTTAATAGGATAGAAAAATCACCAAGTCACAAAAGTAGACACAAAAAGCAGAAGACAATAACAAAGAGCCTAGGAAAGAAGCAGAGAACAGTCACTAAGTGTGGGGGTTTGGTGCGTATGAGTAATTCCCTAGAATGTAAACGGATTGATATCTTCCGTTAAAATATATTGAGTGACTGAGTACAGAATAGAGTCACTTCCTCTTTGAAGCTTTATGAAAAGGAAGGGGCAGAAGAAGATATTTCTGGAAGATAGACTCCAGAAAAAATCAACATTGGCAACACTTAGGTAAAATAGAGCTCTAGTCAAAGAAGTATTACAAGGTAAAAAGAAGGTCACTGTGCAATGATAAAGGGATCAATTCACTAAGAGGCCATAGGAATTATAAATCTATATGTGCTCAGTGCTGAGGCTCTTGAATATGTAAAGCAAATCTTAAAAGATATGAAGGAAGAAATGGGCATCAGAAGAACAATAGCAGGGGACTTCAATATCCCATCTACCAATGGGTAAACCAACAAGACAAAGTTTTTAAGAAAATATGGGATTTGAATGGCACCTTGAACTTCGCAGGCATGAATAGAATTTGCTCTCTTGTGGTAGCAGGGTATATGTTCTTCCCTAGGACATGTGAAACCTTTTTTAGGTAGAACACATGTTAGACCATAAAATAACAAAATCAAGAGTTATGTGGACTGTTGCTTTATACTTGCTAGAATGGCTACTATGAGATAGTAAGAGATGAATGCTTGAGAGGCTATGGAGCAAGAAAAGCCTAGCACAGCTGCCTAGAACATATATTGCTACAACCATTAAGGAAGAGTATGGAGGAAAAAATGAAAATTCCTATGAGCAAGTCATGTCTCCTCTGCCTCTAAAAACAATGGTGCATCTCTATATTGTAAGGAGATCTGCACTTCCATCTTCTGTGTAGCATTGTCCACAATAGCTAGGAGATGGAAACAAGCCAAGTACCTGTTAATAAATGAATGGATGAAGAGCGTGATGCACACATGATGGGATATCATTGAGCCTTAGAAAAGGATGCCATTTGTCACGACATGGATGGAGCAGGAGGATGCTCTGCTAAATGAAATAAGTGTGAGTTTACTTACAGGTGGAATCACCATAGTCAACTATACAGAGATGGAGAATAAATGAGCATTTTTCATTGTTGGTGAGAGCTTGGGGGCAATAGGGAAATAGAGGTCAGAGGTCAGAAAGACACAGATACGTTGAATGAACAGCTCTAGGAGCGTAATGCACAGGATGAGTGTTATGGATGACTGAATTGCAGTATATTCATAATTTTGTTCCGTTTTTTCTAATACTTGCTTTGCGACAACAAACTACTTGTGTGATGATAGATAAGTTAATTTGTTCTACCATAGTAACCATTGTATTGAGTATGGTGTGTGTGTGTGTGCATGTAAGTGTGTATATAGATGCCAGAAGTCTCCTTTCAGAGTAATTCTTTAGTGTGTGCATATGTTATGTGTGTAGACACCAGAGGTAATCTTTAGGGTCATTCCTTTTTTTTTTTTTTTTTTTTTTTAAAGAGACACAATGTTTTACTAATCTGGAACTTGCCATGTAGGCTAGGCTGGCTGGCCAGGAGCCCAGTGATCCACCTGTCTCTGTCCCTCAGTGCTAGGATTACAAATTCATGCCACAACATCCTCTTCCTACCCCCGCCCCGAGGTCTTCATGCTTAGAAGGCAAATCATTTACCAGGCCTCAATATATATCTCACTATGTAGCCTAGTTGGCCTGGAACTCACTGTGTAGACTAGGCTGACATCTGCCTCTTGAGTGCTGAGATTAAACATGTGCATTAGCACATCCAACAAATGCCCTGCCTCTGAAAGCCCCCTGGCCTCTGTGGACATTTGCACTCATGTGCATACACCTACACACACACACACACACACAAAACATGCACACACAATTAAAAATAATAAAAACAAATCCTTTAAAAACATTTTTACATGACAAAGGAAAAGGTTTTGCATTTCCTTGTGTGTGTGTGTATGTATGTATGTACCTACGTACGTATGTATGCATAGTTATACACATATGTGAAGACCAGAGGTTGACATCAGGTGACTTCCTCTGTCATTGTCCCTTGTCTTTTGAGACAAGGTCTCGCTCACTGAACTAGGAGTTCACTGATTGGCTAGACTAGCTTGCCAGTGAGCTCCTAGCATTCTATTTTCCTACTTTTGTCCCCTAGCACTAGGGTTATGGGCATGTATTGTCGTGCCTGCCTTTTTACTTTAAGTGAGTGCTGAGGATCCAAGCTCGGGTCCTCGTGGTTGTATGGAAAGCACGTTACTGACTGATCCATTTCCCAGGCCCTTCTGTGAGTCTGCGATTTTCACTCATCCCATGTAAGATAACTACTGAAATAACCAATGAGGCTGCCTTCTACCCTACCTGCTGGAGTGGGGCTATTGCCTTTCCTTCTTATAGACATTGCTTCTTATTCTAAGAAGGTAGCTTTGTTTAATACAAATGTATTATGAGCCATATATATTATTTTATTTAAAATTTTTCTAATAGCTGTATTAAAAGTGTGAAAGAGAATGTCTAGGTAATATAATTTATTTAATATACTATGTTCAAATATTTCAATATATAAATATAAAATGTTAATATCACCTGCTATATGGTTGTTTATATTAACTTAAAATTTTGATATACACTTTTTGGTTGTAGTAATTTATAATTTAGGCTTGACTAGTGATGTTTCAGGTACTCAGTAGCTAAATATGGTGGCTGGTCATTGTATTGGGTAGGACAGGTCTATGGAGCAGGAAATGAGATGAATTTAGAAGCAACCTCTGTTCAGTAGGAAGTTATAATGTAGCCAGCAGCTATAATGCACACTCAGAACTACCTAGATGACTTTTATATTTAAGACTATTCAGTGTATTTATTTATCTGATCCCTAACGTTTTCCAACACCAAACAAAACCCAATGAAGCCTTGTGTGAAGATACACGTGTTTTAAAAGAGGAGGAAGCCAACAACTGATTTCATAGCCAACTCATTTTAAAATCTCTGTCTACCACTGTTGCCAGCTTGACCTTCTGAGGAAATATATCAAGTAGTTTTAGTTACTCCTCATTTTAAAGCTTAGTTGTGCTGGAGAAAACAATTGACTTATCCGGAAAAGCTCACATGTGAATGAGACAATAGTGAGAGGCAGAAATGATTCTCTTCAGGTGCAATTGGGGAGCGGTGGCTGAGATCTGGAAGCCTTCACTCCTGAGGAAGGCATGTCCCGTTTGTGTGTCATAGCCCGAAGAAAGCTGATTACATAATCGGGTCTCCCCAGCAGGTGCAAAACTCTTTTTAGACTCTATGTATCATTGCTTAGAAGTAGATTAAAAACAAACAGGCAGGACTGATCAAATATCCTCCACTGTGAATGAACGCAACCTGGGAAATACCTGGTCTAATTGAGCTATGGGTCTTTGTTCATTGTGTAGAGACCAGATGAGTCTACACTTCTCTCTGGTGTAGGAGGCCGGTAATGTTTCTCTGATTGAAATTCTGAGGGCTTTAAAATAAACACACTTTGGATGTCACATTTTAGGTCCTGCGCCAGATGTTGTCTCGGACAAAATCTACCAGATCAGCAAAACAATTGAGGAATATGCCATATGTCCTGACCTTCGAATCGACCTGTCTCGACTAGGAAGACAAGAGTTTGACCTGGAGAACAAGTTCAAACCATTCAGAGGTAATATATAGTTTGAAGAAGTCAGAAAAATTCCACAGATGGGGCAGCTTTCCAGAAGGGGCGCATAAGGTGGAGTCTAGGCGTGCATGAGGCTGGGGCAGTCCTTGTTGGTGATCAGTGGTTTCTGTAGGAAGGATTCTCATGAGAAGTACTGAATTAGTCATCCGAGAGAGGCCCTGGTGAGTGGTTAGAAAGTAGATGCAATGTAGAAAGAGATTGGAGAAATATGTCTTTAGATTTTGATACTTTTAAAAGCGACTATCCAAACTATCATTTTCCACATAGGAAAAGGTTTGTAGCTGGCTCTATCATAGTGTATGAGGAGTAGACTGTGGATCGCCAAACTTGTCTTTGAATAAGTTCTAAGCAATTAAGGTGAAGATGTGGGAAACTTTAAGTTAAGAGCTAAAAAGTCAGTGGGTCATTAAACTTCCTGTGGAAGGGTGGAGTTTCTTTGCCAGGTCAAAGCCATGCAGTTCTGCTTAAATTTATACCTCATGGTTGAGTACTACTACCACCTGACTGAAAAGTATATTTTTATTGATCTAGTTGGAGGTGGACACATAAAAAATGTACTCGTGGATTTTCTAGGTAATTACAATTATGTTATATCTAACAAAATAATTTAAATATGTCTGACTTTATATGATTAGAAAGACTGGGGCTATAAGAGAGATGAGAACTATCAAACATTAACATCAGGAAGGAATCATATGAATTTTAATTGTTTAGAGCATATTTATGATTTTCTAGTTTCTGAGACTTGAGTCTTTGGGGAACTCATTACTGCAGCCACATTGTTCCCTGGGTGGTTTCTGTAAAGTGCTGGTGAACGTCTAGAAGTAGGTGGATGTTTCTCTGTTCCTCCAAAAATAATTTGGAGATAATCCTTTGAGGTAATTTAAGTGCTATATTCTTACTGTTTTAAGTGATGAGCAAAGCTTGAATTAACTGAAAGCAATTTGTCCTTGGTGTCTCATCTAGGGATGTCAAGAGCATGTATTCATAATGAAAGTATTTGATTTTTTTCTGAATGCTTTGCTTCCTTGAACTGTCCCTTGTGAATGTCAAATATTTTTAGGTAAATGTTTCAAAAGTTAAAGAACCAGAATGAAATTTCCAAAAATATCTTATGTTATAGAGTAAGTAAAATGTCTGAAGCATTTGAAGCAAAATATTAAGCATTTTCAGATGTATAGTTTGCAGACAGTGGTTTTTAACTATTTTCTGAATTAATATTCTCCTCATTTCAGAGGTTGATTAAATATAGTCTGTGCTCCTTAAAAAGTAATTAAATTTGAGTGGATATTCATATGTCAGTTTAAATGTAAGGGAAATATTTTGAGACATGCATTTATAGGCAGATGAAAGAGTAATTTATATCACATATTAAATATTGAACCTGGATGTACTGAAAAATTATTGAAAAATTATTCATTGATAACATCTTTAATGTAGGCCAAAGCATTTCAGCTCCATAGAAGTATGACATTGAAAGGTAATAGATGTGTAACTTTAAAAATTTAATTTTAGGGGGCTGGAAAAATGGCTTACTAGCTATGAGCATCTACTATTCTTCCAAAGTACCAAGCTTAGTTTCCAGCACCCAGGCAGTTCAAAGCTACCCACGACTCCAGCTTCAAGGGGTCCAATGCCTCTGGCATCTGCAGGCACCTGCACTCATGCACAAACCCAAATGTGTGTCTACACTTACCCCCCCATACTCAGGCACACGTGTGTGAGCACAGACACACAAAGAGATAAAGAGATGTAACTACAAATCTAAAATGTTTTTTTTTTCCTAGACAAAATTTTAATTCCCCAAATCTCAAGTATTTGCTTTTCCTAGGAAAAATACTTTCTGAGCACTAATTATGAACAGGTAGATGTTTGAAAGCGGTGCCAAGTTCTGTGTAATGGGTTTCACTAATTAAATAAAAAGGTTTGTGGGGATTCCCAGTAACACACTGGAGAGCTCTTGTGTTTCCCGAGGAGCTGCAGATGTTTGGCATTCCCCTGGAAGTGAGGTAGTGAGCTGGGTGTGAGAGAAGGTTTCTGCAAAGTCAGAATCCATCTCACATCCCCAGCTCTGTGCTTGGATCCAGTGTGTATAACAGCGTTTGGAAAATGAGGGCCACAGCTGAGGCCACAGCTCCTTTATGTGTTTCCCACCAGCTGAGTCATTCTTGGGCAAACCCACGGGAAAGACCACCTCCCATGTGGGATGCTTGTTAGCAACGGTGTGAGTGCAGCTGGGGTAGCGTAGCGAGGCGCTGGGAAGGTGTGACCAGGGATGGCCATATTTGTATCCTAAATTCGTCTAGTGGTTAATTTTCCCTTGCAATAAGAAAGGAGAATAGTCTTTGTATCATTACTTACCTGGAGTTTGTCACATTTTGGCTGTGCTGTGATTTGAGTCTTTGTTTGCAAATGGACTCTTCCCTGCCTATGTAGCATACAGTTAGATGGGATTTTGATCAGAATTTTGCACCAGAAGGGTAGTAAATTTTTTGTGCCCCTAAAGATAATTTCCAGACATGCTCACTGACTTTCCCTCCATTCTTCCCGGCATCAGTGGAGATCGTGGACCCCGTTGACATCTATCTCAACCTTCTTCGGACCATCTTTGACTTTAACGCCATCAAGAGTTTGCTGACTGGGCCTAGTCAGCTGAAGATCCGAGTTGATGCCATGCATGGAGGTGAGCGTGTGCCTTTCTAAAAGCAGAAGCAGAGAACCGTTAAGGAGACCGCTACGTGTCCAGCTATATGGAATGTTCTAGAAAATTTCAGGACTCCAGCTACTTTCTTTTGATGTAAATGCAAACAAAAATTGAACAAGTAGATTTGGGACTGTACCATGTGAGTGTGGAGTAGATCAAGACTACCTATTTATTGACTTTAAAATGTTATATTCTGTAATTCAAACAGCTGAATAAATTATGAAAAACATGGGTGCCCAACTTCTTTCTGCAGTCAGTGCCCTACTTTCCAGTGTCAACCTTTTTCAGTTGCTCTAGCAAATTTTAAAAAGTATTCATTGCCTTGTTTTGAATAGCACAAACACACAACTCTTTATTGATTGTTCATTTTTGAAGACTCTGGGCATCTTACTCAACTTCTATGGTCAACTTCTCTATTGCTCTCAGAGGCCCCTGGCAGCCAGTTATCTTTCTTCTGCTTTCCTTGTTTTGCCTTTTCTAGAAGGGGATATTAACGGAAGAATAAATTTCGGAATCTTTTGCTTCACGTTGCATTCAGCACCGTTCTTTAAAATGATGCTCGTGGCGCATGTGGCTCTTCTTGCTCTTTGTTCCCGCTATCTTGATGTATCACGGTTTGTCCACCACCCTTCTCAAGTCCGTATTCTTCCTTCAAGTCCTACCCCAAACACTGCTTTCTCTGGGAAGCCTCGCTTTGGGTATCGCTTTTATAAGTCGTGGAGCCCCACTAGATAGCTCGCCCTTTTGTCTCACCTCTTCACTCATCTGCAGATTTGGCTTGTCTCACTATTAGATAAGGGCCCAGGAATGTAAGACTCGTGCACCTCACCCTCTTTAATAAGATCCTTTCAGTTCTTAACATAGGGGTTCAAGGCTAGGTCCCCTGGTCCACGCAATGGCTCTTATTGCATTGTTTTCGTTGTTGTGCAAGGGGTCCTCTGTTTTATATGAAGCTTCTGGGATTTGGATGCTTAACTGGGCAATGTTACACCAGTTGTACACAGAGAATTAACTGTACACTTTAGTTGCTTTGATGTACTCAGTTAAAGTGCTTACTACATGAAAACCAGCAGGTAAGAAATCATTATTATAGAGTTGATATCCTTAAGGCAGTGTTTTAGAAAACCACAAGGAAAAAAAATATTCACCTCATTGGATGATTGACATCCTTTATCTGCTTAGCAGAGTCCCTGACACGTGGTAGATGATCAATAAGTGATAATTGATAGGATTATTACTCCATGTTGTGTCCTAAAAAAATGGCAGTATAGTTTCTTTTATTCTTCCGGGCTATTGTTAGTTGTTTATGTCTTTTTCTAACCAGAAGAAAATACCTAGGGAAGAGCATTCCTCCAAGTGTTTTTACATTCTCGTGGATCTTTTTTTAGTTATGGGACCCTATGTGAGAAAAGTCCTGTGTGATGAACTGGGGGCCCCGGCCAACTCTGCTATAAACTGTGTCCCACTAGAAGACTTCGGAGGGCAGCACCCAGACCCAAACCTGACATACGCAACCACCCTTCTGGAAGCCATGAAAGGAGGAGAGTATGGATTTGGAGCTGCATTTGATGCTGATGGGGTAAGGGCTCCCAGTCTGTGACCTGCTCCCCATGGGATGGAAGACGTACCAGAGGCCAGAGAATCTCGAGTGCACGTGTATGGGACACGCCTCTGCTCTGCTGTTCAGGGCTAGAGAGCACCACGAAACGGCCACAACTTTTCTCAGTTTCAGATTGAAGTATGTTCTTGAGAAATTATTTCTTTAAAAAATAGTCAGGCAATCAATTTCCATTCATTGCTAGCTTTGTTGAAAGCACCGCATTGAAAGAAGCAGCTACTCACCAGTTGCTACAGTTCTCCAGCCTGTGTGGGGGAGGAGAGGGGCTAAGGCTGTGGAGGCCACAGACACCTGGAGTAGCTGTGCCCACATCTCAGCAGGTGGAACACATTCCAGCTCTATCGAGATTCTGGGCCCCTGAGGAATTTTATATGGTTTCCCATGCATCCTTTGGTCTATCAGATTGTTTTAGGTTATTTAAACAGCAGGAAAGTGGCTTGCGCTGGTGATGGGAACTGGGTATGAAGAACAGATGCTTCTCCCTGATAATTTTCACACATTCCTTCCCACAGGACCGTTATATGATTCTTGGCCAAAATGGCTTCTTTGTGAGTCCCTCGGACTCCCTTGCTGTCATCGCCGCCAACCTCTCTTGCATTCCGTATTTCCGTCAGATCGGGGTTCGAGGGTTCGGGAGGAGTATGCCAACCAGCATGGCTCTGGACAGGTAAGCAAGGATGCAGCTGTGACACCATGTGATTGACCTTTGTTGGTAGCTGGCACTCATTCTCCCTGCTCCACTGCAAGCTGGGTGACAGCCTGGGGACTTAGGGATATGGTGTGGGGTAGCAGTGTGAGAAGCAGGTGGCCTGAGCTGGATTCTTCTTTCTTGTTTGATCTCGATGTCTTACTTTTCTTATCTGTAATATGGGGATGCTAACAGTACCATCCTCACATAGACTGTGGGGAGGTATGGATGAGGTCATGCTTCTTGCCACCATAGGCGCTTGCTTGTTCCAAAAGTCACATAAGTAGAATCCTCTACTATGGGCTTCTTTGTTGTTGGCTTGTATCATTTAATCTTGTTTTGTCCATCCATATGCATTTAATTGAAACGTAGTGAATAGCTCATTCATTGTGTAGTCTTCCCCAATCTGAGGGTATATATGAGTAAAATGAAAAGAGCATGGAGCTTGAGGTCAGATTATGTTATATACAAAACTCGGCTTTCACGTTCATAAGTGAGTAGAAGCAGGGATGCTACATCACAGGTAAGAATGAAGTGATGGTGGGCAGAGCGCATCCAACAGGAGGCCCACTCTGGAGGCCCTTGTTAGTGGGACCTGGATTTAATCAAACCCAGAGCCTCGGACATGCCCGATGCGCTCTGCCAGTAGGCTACATTCTTGTTCCCGCATCTGGTGTTTTCAGTATTAAAGGAGCAGAGCACGTGCACTGTAGAAGTTAGAAGCACTGACAAATGAGAAGACAGACCTATCATACCATTCCCAGAGTTACCCGTGGCAATAGGTGGATTTCTAACTGTTCCAAGTCTTGTTCTGTGTATGTATTGTACAGATATAATTACAATGTGTAAGATAATATACACAGTATCTGTACATGACACATAGTACTGAAAAGACCAGAAAATCCATACTGCTGTGCTTTTTTCTTATCAATTTATAATCTTCAATTTTCTTTTATTAAAGTTTTTCTTAATCATTTGAAGCCAACTTGATATTTAGATTCTCCCCGAACATCCCCAAAATATTTTGAAGGTTTGTTTTCCTGCAGTAAGACCACATCCCATGAAAATTATCACATGTACTCACTCATAGGTGGTTTTTAAACATAAAGCAAAGAAAACCAGCCTACAAACCACAATCCCAGAGAACTTAGACAGCAATGAGGACTCTAAGAGAGACTTACATAGATCTAATCTACATGGGAAGTAGAAAAAGACAAGATCTCCTGAGTAAGTTGGGAGCATGGGGCCTTAGGGGAGGGTTGAGGTGGAGAGGGGAGAGGCAGGAAGGGGAGCAGAGAAAAATGTAGAGCTCAATAAAAATCAATTTAAAAAAGACACTAAAAGACTAATATGCTAAAAAAAAAAATCCCATGGCGCACATCAGGTCTGGTTATGTCCTGTGGTCTTTCTTTATCTAGTAAAACCCTTGTCCTTTGGCAGTGACTTTAGAGAGATCGGGTCAGTTGTCCTATAGAATTCCACCTTCCGGACTATTTTCTTGAGGTGTTATTTATTCAACCATTCCTAAAGTAAAAGTTGTATACTGTGAAGTTTATATGTTTGAGAGTTTAAATCACTGAGTTTGGAGAGTGTAAGCATGCGCTTAACCAACACTCACATAAAGGTGTGGGTTATTCCCATAACTCTCCCAATTTCCCCAGCTCTTCCGGTCCCTACAGCCTTGCCGTAATTTATATCACCATGAAGGCCTGCCTGTTTCAACTAGAGCCAGTGGGATCCTCTGCCGCGTCATCCTCCTTGTTTTTGATTTATCCTTATTGTTGCCTATGCCAGAGGCGCGTCTCTCCCTGTCATGCAGCGTATTATTAATAAGTGAGGCTCTCGCCATTTCTTTTCTCCAGTTTCTCATTGATAGACATCTGGGCTCTCTTTGCTGGTAGCTATTTAAAGGTTTCGTTCTTGACACATTTCAATTACTCCTGGGTAAATGTCTAAAAGAATAAATGTTGATTTTAGGGTAGCTGTACATCCAGAGAGCCGACAAACTGTTTTCTCTCGTACATGTTTCTCAGCAGTGTGGGAGTTTGTGGTTGCTTCATATTCTTGCCAATATTTGGGGGTCGGGATAGACTTTGAAAGTAAGACATGCTATTGTGTGCTAGATACCATTTTATCATAGTTTAAATTTTCACCATCCAATAATTGATGATTTTGAATTATTTCATATGCTCATCAGCTACTTGTTGCCTTCTTTCATTATATATTCACGAAAGGGTATTTGCATGTACTTAAAGTAGGGTTACTGTGGTTTTTGTTACTGATTTTTTCTCATATTTGTTGGATCAGTCTTTTGTCAAATATAGTATTGCCTGTATTTTCCCTGCCTGTAGCTTGCCTCCACCGTGTGTGTGTGTGTGTGTGTGTGTGTGTGTGTGTTCGCTCGTGTGTGCACATGGAGGCTGGGAGTCAACCACACATATCATTCCTCAGATGTTGGTCACAATTTCAGTTATGAGATAGAGTCTCTCACTGGCCTGGAAATCATCACATGGTCTAGGGATCTCTGTGTCTCTGCCTCCCCAGGGCTGGGATCACCAGTCTGCCACCATACCCAGCTATCTAATATGGGTTTTGGGAATTAAATCCAAGACAAACGCTATACTGACTGACTGAACTGTTTCCATTTTTTTCTTATTGTCCAGTCACCAGGAAAGTTAAGAGCCTTGTGCTGGGTCCCACAGCTAACTGGAAACTGGCAGGATTCGACCCCATGTCTTTTGATGCAGGTTACTGTCGCAGCTTCTCAGGGATCCAGAGTCCCAGCCAACATCCCTGGAAACATTGCCCAGCTCTCCTGTGAGGTAGCCATGGCCAGGAGTGGGAAGTTTCATTCTGACAACAGAAACCGTGTGTCCTCTTTTCTTGTGGAAACCTCCCAGTAGCTCTTGATTGCCCTTCATCCACTTTCCCAAGAAAACCTCCGCTCAGTCAGAAACCAGAGGCCTTGCCTAGAGATCCACAAAGGGCCCATTCTGATATGTGAGTGGCCGTTTCAAAGGATTATTCATGCTTGCTCGTTGGGATTCAGAATTCCGCGAGGCTCTGACGTGCTGATTTGTTTTGGGTATTTGATCTGCTGGGTCGCTCCCTCTGGATCCCCATGATGGACACTTTATACGCCTCTTTCTTCCTGGTGAACAAAATGCAGCTTCAAAAGTCTGTCTTCTTGTGGTTTCCCAAATGACTTGTTAATATGATTTTAAATGAACAGAACCGTGGGATTGTATCCTCAAATGCCAGGGTAACCGTTGAATGCTCGAGCTATATCTGAAGGCCTGCATAACTCCCGGTACTTCAGAATGGATGGGCATCTTTGAAACCGATAAATTATCCAAACTTCCATTATTCGCAGATAAAACTGGTGCTTCCCCAAAAGAGACTTTTGTTGTCCCTGATTTCTATCCTCACAGTGCCACTAAAGCAAAGGTTCCATTTACTCCTGGATAATAAAGTTTCCGTTTTTGAAAGTGGCATTCTTTGGGGACTCTGTCATCTCAATGGGTCTGATTTGTGGCACAGATGAGTTACGTTGTTGAAAACACTCTGGTACAGATGATTTGAGAAGCAATGCACATTCAGAATATATTTGTGGCCCAAGGTCCGTCTCCACCCACATGGAGGTACTAAATAATCCTTGGTGTCATCATCATTCAGTAATATTTATGAAGCTCCCATCTGTGCTTGGGACTGTGCCGAAGGCTGCATAAAGCAAGGCAAACATGCAGCCTCAAGCTCTACTCACTAGAGTGGAATTCTCCTCGAAGACATCCAAAGGACCCAGCTATGAGAATCATGTTTTGACTGCAGACAAGGCCACAAATGTCCAGATGGGCTAGTGACCCATTAGTGCCCTTCAACTTTTTCTTTACTTTGGGTGCCACCTGTGTATTTAGTACTTATTCACTAGAGAATATTTTCTAAAGCACTTTCTATGCCCTAGATGTGGTCCCCTGGTATGGCAGAACTCACTAGCTAATGGGAAAGGCCGAAAAGAACATGTAAAGAAAAAACATAGGCACCCAAATTGTAATGTAAGGTATGGGGATGTGAAGTTGGTACAATAAAAAACTTGGCGAGGAGGGGCCCTCTTGCTTAGAGAGGGTTGTTACAGAAAGACTCTCTGAGGTCACCGATAGGTTGTGGGCCATCAGACACATTCAGTGGGGCCTGGCTGCAGGCTAGGATGCGAAGTCCCATACAACGCATATGAAACCACTTACCCCCGAGTCTGTGGTTTACCGTGGTTTGCTGCCAATCCCCAGTCTAAAATACGAACTGTAGCTTATCTTGATCACGCTCAGCTGGTTCCTGGAATTCAGACAGTGTTAATCCTGCAAGTATGCAAGTTTCTATTGATGTATGGTGACCTTGACCCCTGTCACGTCCACAGCTCTGTGCTCTTTCATCTCCTGCATCAGTCATGATGTACATGGCAACGAGAAACACAGTGAAGAGTTAGGGCCTGATCCACTCAGCTGCCATACATTGCCTTTGCAACAGAATGATGGAAGCATTTTGCCTCAGCAGATAAATATGGCTTTTTCTTCTGTACTGAGACATCAGAGAGACGAATTGAGAAAGCCTTTATCATAGGTTGCCGTGAAACGCTTCTCGCCCAATAGGTTGAAGGAAAGAAAGAGACAGTGCTCTCAAATGAGATGCTCTTGCAGAGGTCCCCGAGTTCAGTTCCTAGCAACCACATTGGTCAGTTCTCAACTGCCTATAACTCGAGCTCCAGGGAATCTAATGCCTCCTTCTGGCCTTCACTCGTGTGCACATACACCCACACAAACATATTTGCATATACATTATTAAAAATTCAGCTAAAAACCAAGAGGCTTACCAAAGGATCTAATAGTCTAGGGAGGCGTAAATGAAGTCGAGGAAACCCCCCAAGGCCGGAAAAGAATAGGGAGGCCAATGTGAGTAGCAATGGGGAGCCCTTAGGACTGGAGGGTCAAAAGCAAGGATCAGTGAACCCTATGCTTGGGCTCTGGAGCTGTGAAGCCAGCTTTCAGAGGAGGGGCTGAACTCCAGGGAGGGAGGAATCTCTGCCCTCTGACTCCCAGCCTCCTGCTGGTGCCTCCTATCGACTAACCCAAAAGGTAACGGGGTTCCTGTGAGGAAGAAGAACAGGACACTAAGTGAAGTGGGGATCAAGGAATGGGAGGGGGCAACCAAAGTATCATCAAGGCAACCGACACACCAGCCATCCTGGATCTCTCAACTTGCTCTAATACTTCCAGTCTCTCTCCTTTGGGGGACCTCAGACTCAGAGAAGTTGCTCATACCCATGTTTTTATAATTGGTCCAATGAGAAAACCTTTCCTTTTTTAAAAATTAGTTTCTTGCATAAACTAGTTTTGGTGCTGGTGCTCAAACGTAGGGCCTTGCACATGTTGGGCAAAGTGCTGTTCTAGCCTGCAAGGCTTATTCCTTAACACTTAAACAAATCGAATCTTTGTGCTCTCTCTAACTGTCCTGCAGTTAGAGACTGCAGACCACAGTGGGAAGTCTGAGTGTCCCATTGTGTTTCTGACTCAGTCTCTCCTTTCCAGTCTTGCCTTTATTGCTTCTGGTTCCCAAGTGCCTTCTTCCTTCTGCTGTTGAGATAATTGATAAACTGGTCTCCTGCTCATCTTCATCCTAGTCTGGATTCTCCCAAGGACCTTGTCCTAAAGCACAAAATCAAGCCTCTCTCCTTTCTGAAAATGGAGTCGCGGCCTCTCGTGCCTTTGTGACATCTTCAGCCTTCTACACAGGTGTGCTTACAGTTGCCCTCGTCCAAGGCCTCTTTGGTGCCCTTCCAGGGGCTTCTCTGTGAGAAGTTGTGCTGCCTTTGCCTGTTGCTCAGCTTGTCCTTTTCCTTTTAAGTCTGGAGTCTTCACCGTGAGTCTTTAGTGTCGTAGTTCCTCGGCCTTATAGCAAAGTATGAGACTTAAACTTCATGGCTCTTACGTTGCTGTAGTAACTGGAACCACAAACGCCGTCTTTTCCTTCATAAATTGGCACAGTACATGTTTTTGGTATATACTTATTAAACAAATGAGTGACATTTCTTCACTTTTTGGTACTTAACATTTTGGAAAAATGGTTTGCAAAACACCACACATTGATACACCCAATTCTGAAAGATTTCTGTGCTCTGCCAATAGGGCTCCTTTGACTTTTGTACCAAGATAAATGTAGCGATGCCACTACTCGGATACAAGGGAAAAGAGCCCAAGTGATAAGAAGAAAATGAGGGATTCCTGAGGACCCTATCTTATTTGGGTGTAATAAACTGTGCTTGATTTGTGGTTTTTATGTTCATTAGTTGGTATTTAATAATGGCGGGTGAGTACTGAAGCCCATGCCATGTGTGACTTCATGTGAGAAGAGATGACACACTTTCTAGTTAATAATTCAAATCTGCCCCAAGCCAGACTTCAGCCAGGATGGTTGGCTGCATGGCTTGGTAAATGAGAGGAGCGGTGGGCTCACTATTAGGATATTTAGAGCAGTGGTCCTCAGCCTTCCTAATGCTGCGATCCTTGAACACAACTCCTCATATTGCAGTGACCCCCAACCAATTATTTTTCTTGCTACTTTATAACTGGAATTTTGCTACTGTTATGAATCATAATTTAAATATCTGGTATATGACCCCCTATGAAAGGGTTGTTTGACCTCCCCAAAGGGGTTGCAACCCACAGGTTGAGAATTGCTGGTTTAGAGAATGTCTAACACCCCCTCCTGTGTGGATTTTGTGTTTGCCCCCTGAGAAGGATGCTGAGATGGTGTGTACCTGATGTCCAGTATTTCTGCATGTAGGTATCAGGAGGAACAGTGGTTGAGTGGAGGGCATTTGTGTATGTGGCTAGGGGAAGAGGAGTAAGTGACTATTTCTGAAAGAAGGTTCCCGGCTTTGAAGACATTGGGTAAACCATCTTCCTTTAAGTATTGAGTCGCCTTAGGTTTCTGCTCCGTGAGATAGTCAGAAAACCATTGTCGCTGTTGACTGTCCATCAGGCAATCTATGTTCCAAACTCTGTAGCCCCTTCCTTTCCTCGGGAATGGAAAGATGAATGACTTTTGAAGTCCCCTCTCTCTAGTCTGCTGTGTTGTTGAGGTTTCTTTGTCATTCCTGATCCTGTCCTGGATGGGCACTGAGGTCAGTGAAGGTGTCCAAAACCCCATCTTCAGCCCTTTTACTGATTTGGTCTCCTTGGTCTTTGGCAAATCATATTGGTCACCGACAGATTTAGCCATACCGAGTGAATCCCCTTAGCATCATCATGATATTGACTGGGTTTAAGACTAAAGCAGGGTTTCAGAGATTGCCAGTAAATCAGAGGTATGCCATTATTTGTAGCTTCATATGGTTTGTGAGAGGGGGTGCTTGCTTCAATAATCTCTTTTTATTCTTCATGACTTAAAGTATTTATCTATTGTGGAAAGCAATCTAAGCACTGGAGAGATGGCTTCACGATTTAGAAAGCAATCCTATTGGCTATTGTGAAGAGTAATGAGGTAACCGGGCAGATAAGGATGCTTGGTGTCTTGATGATAGTGGCAGTTATACAAATTTCATACAACCTATACATAATTAAAATGTAAGTAATACTTTAATAAGAGCAACAAAAGAATCAAACCCTTTTCTGTAAAAGACAATACAGTATTTCTTTTGAGCCTTCCTCTATGGCCAGTATCAGGAACTATCACTTCCTGTGGGTGTCTCCCCTTATAACTATGAAGGATTTCATATGGAGACCTGAAAATGTTGGTTGGAGTCAGGAGATAGGAGAGACCTCTGATTTTTTTTCTCTTTATGCCATGCCAGAACATATATGTGTTCTGAGCAATCTGGTCTTCTTTGAAAAAGACTTTCCTTTTATTTAGAGCTAGAAGTTTTTAAGATTTGAAGATCAGAGATCAGTCATCAAATTTATTGACCTCAAAAAAGATACAGAGAAGCCCGAGAGTGCTGTGGAACTCTGATGCAGGCACTGGCGTGTAGCACTGCTTTTATATAAGAGAGAGTGAGGAAGCTATCTCAGGCCCTCTGCATTTTCCAGGACAGGAGAATGTTGTGATTCTTGCATGTGCTTCTATTTTGAAATGCTTTTTTGTAGCTTTAACTAACAACAAAAAATTAATGACTTGTAAGTGCTAACCTCCTAGGATCAGGATAAACTGGGTTTGTCACAGGGCTCAAAATGCTTGAGGGCAGAATGGGTTGTGAGGGAGGCATGCAGGGGGATTCAGAAGCTCCCCGAGTGGTTGCATTTCATGAGCTCTCGTGTAAGTGTGCCATCTGCCACACAACCCCCAGAAATATTCAGAGCAGGCTGTAGGGCGGACGTGGCATTTATAGAAAATATATGATGCCAAGAGGCTGCATAACTGGTCCAAGGTCGTATGACAAAAATGCCATCAAGGCTGTAACCATCAGATTGTCTGTGTCTTGTCTTGTTTCTTTACTATTCCTGATGCTGGGAACAACCAAAGTTCTGCCTGCCTGTAATATGAATGGATGTCACTGTGTTGGTTGGCCTGGAGACCACGGTGGCAGGAGAGAAATATTGCCCAAATGGTGGTGGGTGACCCCAGATACACATAAATAATTTTAACACAAAATGCCTTGTGTTAATTTTGATTCTGGGTTTTGTCTGTTTGTTTGTTTGTTTGTTTTATGAGCATGCCCCTCTTGTTAGTCAAGCCTGAGAGGAAGCTGTTCCTGGCTTTAACTTGAGACTTCCAGGAAAATATTGACAGGAGTTCAAGGTAAAATTTGAACGGACACCCAAACCCCAGCTACAATATCAGCATGAGCGGCTGCGCCGAGGGTGTTGATCTGATTTCAACAGCTTTGCCAGGTTGCCTTCAGTGCAAGTAGGGTAAGCAGATAAGATTTCTTCTGTCCGAGAGTTTAAATCCAAGACAAACAACACTGGTGACCCAAAACATAGTGGCATTAAGTGTGATGAGTTTCTTCAGGTAGGGAGTGTGCAAGCAGTTGCGTGTCAGATACCCGTGCCTTTAATAAAAACAACCTAGGCAGTTTCTGCTTGTCTAACTCTGCACAGGTGAGGGTGGAGGCCAGGCCTGAGCATCCTTCATCGCATCTCAGATTTGGTGTCTACCTGAGGTGTGACTGTGTCATTTGGATTTATGGATTCTTCTAGAGTCCCCTGTCTTTAAGTCCGATTGCATCCGTGGTTTCTATCCTAGCATTGAGGACAACTCTTTGGTGAGTTCAGGCCTGAATTTGAGACAGCAAGATCTCGATCCAGGACTCAGATGGTATCTGTCATGGTCTTTGTACACAACAGAAGAGAAACTTCTTTGTATGGACTTCAAGCTTTTAGTTAGGGACCCAGGACTAGGTCTATTGCCCTTTGATCCATCTTTTAATTAACATTGTATGAAGTTATGACAAATGAGAAATCCCGTGTTCTTTGTACTCTCATAGAGACATGTTGGACACCACAAGCCTAGCTCTTTGGAAAATTTGGTTGGTGGGAGGATTTTTGTTGTTGTTTTGTTTTTCTTCTAAGACACATCTGTGTCTGTCTGTATGCCGGCCAAAATCCATTAAATCCCCTGAACATTTATCTCTCCCATTAATTGTGATGATAGGGTTTTGACTGCATCTTACAGACATCCCACTAAAACATGTGCGAACTGTGTACATATTGTAAGCATTTGCCCATTTCCTAATCTGGTCAGTAGTTCAGCCAAAAGCTACAAAAGTAGAATACAAGAAACACCATAATGAACTGTTTTGCGATAAACTTGTTCACAGAGAGATTTGGGAGAATGGATTTCTTTGTTGCTCTGTAATTTCTAAGCAGCAGTCACCCTCGATTTATGGCTATAATAGTGCTTGCTTTCTGACTTTATATTAACTTTACCTATGCGAAGCCACAGTTGAGTCTCCTGATGCCTTACAGACAGACTTGGGATATGGAAGAGACAGTATTGAGCCTCTCGTACAGAAATTCTTTAAGGGCATCTTATCCAGTCAGGTGGGGCCAGAAGCACTAGGAACTTGAAGGGTAAGTCAGATAAGGTCTTAGCAATTTCTAGAGAAACCTCTCATCTACTGACATTTTGGGGGGCACAGATTGGATTGGAGCTCTGACTGAACATGACTAAGTTGAGGTCACTGCATTATTGCTACAACAAAATCCCTGAGGCATCTAATGTTAGGAAAAGAAAAGGTTTGTTTGAATCATAGTCTTGAGGGCTCAAGTCCTGCTGAAGATTCTTCCGGTGATAGTCACATCATAGCAGAGGCGCATGTGTGAAAGTGTTTAATCTTGGCATGCAGGTTGTTGGAAAGACAGAGATACATGGGGACCTATCCCCCTTTATGAGTGTACCCTGAGTAGCCCAAATACCCCCTACTAGGCCCCTCATTCCAATGGTTCTACCATCTTAGAATCCAGGCTTTTCACCACATAGGCCCTCAAGGGACACAGTTCAACAATGAAGCTACACTCAAACTCGGCCAGGAGAAATAGCTGTGCCGCCTCTGCCACCTCCCCCACCCCTTCTTCCTTCTCAGGGCTCAGGGCAGTAGAAACTGCGAGTACCATGTTCATGTCTTAGGAACAGGGGAGGATAAAGAAGGGCCCAGGATACACAGCTTTTCAGATGGCTCACAGACATGGACAGACACACATGATCCAGGGCCGAGAACTTTTGGGGCTGAGAAATGAAGTCATTATACTGAATGTTCATGTGCACACAGCTGAAGTTGGGCGTTCTTGTGACAAAAGTGGGGGAGATAGTCAGAGGGGACACAGGGCAGTCTCTGCTGTAGGTTTCAACAAGGCCTTCAACATTCTCTGTAGGAAAGTGTGGTTGGCGGAGATAAAAAAAAGAGCTGGTTTTCGCTTAGAGGTTCCCTTTAAAGGACTCCAGAGGATGACATAAACTATGGTGTTGGCTGCACTAATAAAGATAATGACAGAAAGAAGAGGGAGGAACGAGGAGGAACATCTTCCAGAGAAGAGATTCCAGGCTGTTAGGATGTAGTAACTCAGAGTCCAGAGGATAAAGGAATAAATTCCTTCTTTCAGAAATAAGTAAGTTGCTCCGCATGGGAAAAGCACACCAGGAGCAAACCAGCCTGGCAGTGCCATGGCATTGGGAGCTAAAGGCTTTCAATCCAAAGCAACAGACACTGCCATCCAGTGACCTAGCAGTGAGGGAGAGTTGCATTCTGCCTATTAAGACATCTAGAAGGCGCAGCCCCAGAAGGGCAGTTGATTCTCTGCCAATACAATGTCTTGGTGGAGCCAGCTCTGTCATGCTCAGATACGGTCTTTGCGCAGGCAAGTTATCCCTTCAATAAAGTACCTGAGACATCCAACGTTAGAAAGAGAAAATGGCTTGTCTAACTCATAGTTTTGGAGATTCAAAGGCATGGCAGAGGCCCGGCGGTGCTGGCCATTACCCTGACAGAGGACCTGGTTTTAGATCCTATGTCACACCCAACCCCAACTGATACATCTCCAGGGATCCCCTAAACCTAAGGCTCAGGAAGAATTACAGAAGAGAGGGTAGAAAGATTATAAGAATCAGAGGACCAGGATGGATTTCCGTGAGAGGTAGTGACCTCTTTATACCACAGGGAGGTTGTACTCATGAAATCTCAACAATGTGGATACCCGAATAAGATTAACATAATGACAATACCAGTTGATAGGCCAATATGGACAGGGAGAATTCTATATTGTCCCATCCCTAGATAAGAACTTTAGGTGGTCAGTGCCTGGGAGGGAGGGAGGATCAGTCTCCTTCAGGAAGAAGCTGCTCCATAGGTTGTCCAGCCCCAAGTGGTCAGCCTTGGACACATGTACATACAAGCAAAGCTAAATGGGCCCAGTAGGTTATATAGCCATGCATGTTTATATACACACATGTGCATATGTATGTACCTGTAACAATAATTAAAAAAGGGATCATGAACTTGGGAGGGGGAGTTGGGGAGGTGAGGGAGTGGCAGGAATGAGGAAGACGAAATGCTTGTGTATGAAGCAAAAAGAATAAAAGCAGAAGTCACAAAAATACATTCTGTGAAATTCTCAAAACAATTAGTAAAATTATTGTATTAAAGAAAAAAATCAGGAAAATGAAAAACATCTTCAAAGCCCCCCTGTGAGGAGCTGACCCTGCTCTTCCCCAGGTTATGACATCTTGTTAAAGTGCCAGATATTTGCTTATCATTAAAGAATATTCTAGAATTATGACCACTTCCCTCCAAATGCCATCACTTTTGGTGTCTCTTGCTAATTGTGAGTAATTCAGTTGCTCATCAATAAACATTTATTGGCTTTCTTTCTCTGCATGCCCTACTTTGCTCTGTGTTGCTCCGATAAACACCACAATCGATAGCAACTGGTGGAGGAAAGGGTTTATTTCAGCTTTCAGCTTCCAGGTCACCATCCATCGCTGAGGGAAGTCAGGGTGGGAACTCAGGACAGGACACTAGCAGCAGGAGCTGGATCAGGGGCCGTGGAGGAACACTGTTTGCTGGCTTGCTCAGCTACCATTCTTAACACAGCCCAGGCACACCTGCCAAGGGATGGCATTGCCTGCAACGGGCTGGACCTTCCCACATTGGTTACCAATCAAGAAAATGTCCTGCGGGCCAATCTGATTGAGGCCGTTCTCTTCCCAGGTGTGTCAACTGGACGAGATTAGCCTCACACTTGGTCTGGTGGTGTAGCAAACAGACTCATAGTTATGGTTTGGTGAGAGAGCCATCTATACAATATAAGGAATTCCTTCTACAAAGGCCATAAGGAGTGGATAAAAGTCCTGCTGTTGGGCCCCAGTGATCCGGCCGTGGTGTACTAGTTCTTTCTCCTTTTACACTGGGAATGCTGTTCACGGGAAACCTTGACTAAGCGCCTTAAGAATGGACCACATCTTCTTTGCTTTTTGTGTCCCTTTGAGTTGCGTGCTCTGATTGTAGCAGTGCCCCATGTGGCTGGCGAGAGGGGATGAGCTAGCTCAGGAAGACAGGATGCATTCTGGAACAAAACACCCACTGAAGTCACAAAGTACAGGAGTGCAGTGGGCAAAGCCTAGGCTTGAGCTTCACAATGATCCCAGCTTGAGCCTGAGACCCATGTTCCTGGTCGTCATGTAGATGTGCCCCTGGCTAACCTTTCACCCCTACCTAACCTTTCACCCCATCAATCCTTTCAACCCAACTAACCTTTGACCCCTACCTAACCTTTCATCCCATCAAACCTTTCAACCCAACTAACCTTTCACCCCTACCTAACTTTTCACCCCTACCTAACCTTTCACCCCATCTAATCTTTCATCCCAACTCACCTTCCACCCCTACCTAACCTTTCACCACTATCTAACTTTTTTTTCCTCATTTGTCAAATGAAAGTCGACTTTATTGGGTTGTCATGAACTCAGATGGGATTATTAATGTCGGTGCTTGCCTGCCATGCAGGAAGCCCTGGATTCATCCCCATCTCTTGGAGAGAGGAGTGGTAAAGTAATGAGGTCCATATGGAATAAGAACTCAGTGAATGCTATCTGTCTTTTTTAATCATTAGTAAAACCTCTGCCTTGTTATTTTCTCCCTCACTTAAGAATTTTGTATTATCAAACTATTTATTGAAGACAATCCTGTCTCTAAATCATAATCATAACATTATGACAACTGGAAGCTAACCTAAATGAGATAGGTTTCGTGACTCCTGAGCTGAGAGCCATGGTGTTTACATTTCTGGTCTGGTTCTCATGACTACCATGTACTAAATTTCCTACCTTCTCTACTTCCTGAAAGATGAAAGGGTCAAGGGTCAAGCATTCCAAATTCCCTCCTCTTGGGCTTGATGGCCCCACCCTTTGTCAACAGATCAGTTTCCACCAGAATTTCTAGATCTTGGGGACCATGCTCAGACCCCATCCTTCCTCCACCCAAACTGTTCAGTGTTTTTGAACGACTGTGCACAGCTGGCCATGGCAGTCCCTCCCGTGGGACTACAGGATACTTTTCTTAATAGAGTTTTCCTTTGTTGAACTAGGAACCATCTTCCATTTTATGAGGATTCCAGAGTGTGGAGCCGCTGGCTATGGGGTGGGGGATGACATGATGCGATGGACATGTTGGATAGTGAGGGTAAGGGAAAACCCAGTGGCATGAGGCTCTTGCCGAGACAAAGGAGGCTGCCCATGCTCTTGGGAAGAGAGTCACAGTCCGACAGGAAACATCTGCTTCAATCTGCTCCAACATCAACAGAATAGATGTGGTAGGAACCTGTTGTTACTGCGTGGGTTCCATTTCTCCAGCCAGGTCTTGGCCGGGATCAGCACTGTTAGGACAGGCAGCACCATGTGGTCTCCTTTGTCAAACTGTGGATGTAACAAGCGGTGGTATTTGGGAATATCCTGTGGCTATTTTTCTATTTAAAGGAACTGTTTTCTTCTAGACCTGCTCGGCTATCTTTGTTTCCATCTTTTTCCTTTTATGTTTTCTCTTTTTCCCCTCTCGGCATATTTCCATCCTGGGCTTCAAATAAGTCTATGCTTCTCATGCTGAGTTCTACCGCCATGCAAGTAACAAAGGCTCCCTGGGGTGCTGTGGGTTTGCGTGCAAGAGTATCAAAACACCTGGAATCACTGTGTGAACTCACAGGCACACTCATACAGCCAATAACCGTGGAGGTTGTCAACTGCACCTAGGACAGATGCCTTACCTCCTTTTGCCCTGGGAGTCACTGTGCTGGGAAGAGGACTTGCAGGGTAAAGGTGCCTGCCAACAAGGCCTGGAGACCTGAGTTTGATCCACACAGTGGAATGAGAAAACCGACTCCTGCGAGTTGTCCTTGATTTTCACATGTATATTGCGTAATGTGTACCCCACCCATATACTCATGTACATAAAGAAATCAAATATAATTAGACGTGAATATGCGAGTGAGGTGGCGAAGTAGGTGAAGGTGTTTGGCATGCAACCTAGTTACATGGATTGGATCCTAAAACTCATGTAAAGGTAGAAAGGAAAACTAAATTCCCTCAAAGGTTTTTTCTGACCACCCCTTTACAAAACAGAGAGAGAGAGAGAAAGAGAGAAAGAGAGAGAGAGGTGTACCCATACATGCATATCATTTACACATAGACAAATATACAATAATAATTGGGGAAAAACCAATCAGGTATCTAAAATTAACAGTATCTAGAATTAAATAATGATGTTACTTTTGGGAAAAGTACTTTATTTCTCACTATTTGAAAGAGTAGTGTTGGCGCCTGATGCTTAACTTTTGCCCCTGTAAAGAATTCTAAACATTATGTATGTATGTGTGTGTGTGCATATGTGTATATATATGTATGTGTATGTGGAGGCCAGACGTTGGTGTCAGGTATCTTCCTCAATCACTTTCCACTTCGTTGTTATTGATGACATTTTCATTGAACTTGTTCTCGCTGATTTCCTAGACTGACTGGCCCTTAAGCCCCAGAGGTCCTCCTTGTCTCTGCCTTCCCAGAGTTAGTACTGTAGGCAGTGCTGGTGTACTCAGCTTTTTATGTGGTTACTAAGGATCTGAACTCAGGTCCTCATGCATGTGTGGCAGACACTCTACTGCCCGAGCCAATCCCATGAGACCTCTAAACAATTTAGATCAGCATCCCTGTGATACTACTCTGACACGGTTGTGGTATAATCTTTTTGTACACCGTTAAAAATGTGTCTTTGCCATGGCGCCTTCTTATTGATGGGTTTAATAAAGAGCTGAATGGCCAGTAGTTAGGCAGGAAGAGGTTAGGCAGGACTTCCGGGCAGAAAGCAAAGAAGAGATGACACCAGGCGTGGGGGACACAGAGAGGAAGCAGGGCATGTAGGAGGAGAGGTAAAAGCGATGAGCCATGCTGCAGCATATAGATGAATAGAAACGTGTTGCGAGGAACCGCTTGTTCCGCCCAGAACCGAAATAATCACACAGAAATTCTATTAATTAAATCACTGCTTGGCCCATTAGCTCTAGCTTCTTATCGGCTAATTCTTATATCTTAATTTAACCCATTTCTATTAATCTATATATCACCATGAGGTTGTGGCCTACCAGCAAAGTTTCAGCACATCTATTTCCAATGGTAGATCCATGACGTCTCCCTGACTCTGCCCTTCTTTCTCCCAGCATTCAGTCTAGTACTCCCCACCTACCTAAGTTCTGCCCTAGCAACAGGCCAAGGCAGTTTCTTTATTCATTAATAATAATCACAATATGCAGAGGTGACTCCCACATCAGAAATGGGTTAGTTTAAATTATAAGAGCTAGTTAGAATAAGCCTAAACTAAGGCCTAGCTTTCATAATCAATAATAAGTCTCTGTGCCATATTTGTGAGGTGGCAACCCCCCCCCCAAAATCTGTCTACATGACGTGGTTGATAAGGGTGGGAAATGTAGGCTCACAGTCCTGACCTCACTTTCCCACTTCTGTTATTTATTTCTGAAATATTATTGCCCATCGTGTCCTAGACATCATAAACAACTAATAGATGTGGGAGCAGCTATCCCAGACAAAAAGCCCCAGTCGTAGTAAGCTTACAAGGTCCCTTTTCAGATGTTCACTGATCATTAAAAATCAAGTGTCTAGTTGCTCCTCACATGTTGAAATAGGAGCGGCGGCGGGGCTGCGTCCCCAACACCCCGGCCGCTTGGCTAGCTCATGCCCGAAATAACAACACACAAACTGTATTCATTTAAAGAACTGCTTGGCCCATGAACTCTAGCTAATTCTTGCACCTGGACTAGCCCATTTCTAATGATGTGTGTAAGCACCCCAAGGTGCGCTTACCGGGAAGATTCTAGCCTCCGTCCATCGTGGATCTGAGCTTCATGCGTGCAGAGCTATTGCATCTACCCGGGAGAGCTGAGCATGGCGTCTCTGCTCCAGCAGAGCTGTCGGGTCTCTCTGGGAGCAGAGCAGAGTCTGACCTCACTTCCTCTTCCGCCCAGAATTCTATTCTGTTTACTCCTCCCATCTATGTTCTAAGCTGAGGCCAAGCAGTTGGTTTATTATAACTTAACCAGTGAAATCAACAGATTGATATATGACACTCCCACATCACTCACATGCAGATGGAAAACCTGGCTAGATCAAACCATGAAGATCAGGGCTGAGCCCTGTGCCCATAAGGAGGGGAATAATATGAGAGGCGGAATCTGGGAGATCCTGAAACTGAAGCCTGGGAGGAGGGCATCAAACAAGGCAAAAGTCACCAGGAGAACTAAGTTAGAGATCAGGATTTGGAACTGCAGATGCCTGATCACAGTCAGGGCATTCAAAACACAGCCCAGGGCCTGGTGGGGAGGGCATGGTCTCTGTACCACAGAAGATGGGCTCTGAGCATGGGCTGAAATTTTATGGACCAGAACAGGGATTGATTTGGCTTAGGCACATCCCTAATCACTTTGTTTCTTAATATTTCCTTCATTTTTACCTCATAGCAAAATAATAGATTTATACTTCATTTCTTCTCTGTCTGTGTGAAGACATGCTTGTGTGTATGCACACATGTGTGTTATGTGTGATGTGTATGTGAATGCAGTATATGTAGGTCAGAGGACAGTTTTCAGAAGGTTCTTGCCTTCTGTCTTGTGTAGGGTCTTTCTCATTTCTGCTGCTGTGTTTTGTACTCCGGACTCTCTGGCCAGCAGGCCTCTGAGGGAGTCTCTAGCCTCTGCCTCCTCACTGTAGGCATGTTGTGATTACAGACGCCACTGCACCTTGCCTTACACACGACTGCTGGGATCTCAACTCAGGTCATCAGGGTTGTACAGCAAGTGCTTTTTACCAACAGAGCCTTCTCCCTGGTCCTTTCCCTTCAATCCTTAAGGCAGAAGATACCTTAATATTATGTACTATGCTTTAATATTATATATTGATTTGAATAGTTTCTAGACATAGTAGCTATGTCTAGATAGACATATGCTATCTATATACATTTGTTTCTGTTGAGTTAAATTTATTCTCTTTCAGAAAATCTTTATTTCCTAGCACCCAGAAATGATTGCAAAAGAAACCAATATTGTTAATGAGATTTAGCAATCAGCTCCAATCAATACACATGGCTGGTGTGTATTGAAGGATGCTCAAGGCCTTTGAGAGTATAGTGCATTGGCTGAAGACCTGAGAGATAAGTTAGCCATGCACAGGAAGATGGAGGAGAAGAGAGGCTCCTTCCATAGTGTCCTGGACAGTTATTGGGCAAGCAACGACTGTATGCCATATAATAAACTGGAACAGTCAGAGAAAAACAGATATTGGGGGAAGTACTTTTAGTCCAAAAGAGGCCATCCAGGAAGTCATGTGTGGTTCTGATGGCACTCCTTCTATCGGCTCAGGATGCTGTAAAAACATCCCAACTCCTCTGCATCTCGTGAGGGATCTCATGATGGGCCTTTGTTTTTTCCAGCTCCTCGAGAGCCCACGTGGGAATAAATTCTTGTCACCCAGAGAGATAACCAGCCTGAGATTCTAATTTGTATAAATTTTCTTCCTTTACGTGTTTATCTGTGTTCTCATTGTTTCCCTCTCGATCAAAACAAGCTATGTGTAGTTGAATCTCTGCAGGATTCAAGTCTCTCCCCAGAGAATGCAAACAAAGGCACTAGGATGTTGCTTCTTTTTTCTCATTTGGGGTCGAGATGTTTTAAAGCCTTGCCAAGTTTCACTCTGCACACAGACCCGAGCTTGGCTTTTGAAAAGTAGGCTTGAAAAAGTTCACACCTGCAGACAAACTTCCCACAATTACAATAGGTAACTTAGAAAGGGCCCTGGCTCTGGGAAATTATCTTGGGCCCCTTTGAATGGGTAATCCCAAAGGGACGTGTCTACCTTTGATGATTATCTTTAATTTTATTATTTTATGAGATTAGCTGCTGCGAACAATTTTATGGAAAGAGATTTAAGAAAGCCAACTAGATATACATCTGCCACACGGGAAGTCTTATCTTGAAAGTGGGATTTTCCCTTCAGCTCACAATGCTGACAATTTTTTTTTCTTCTCTAATGGGGTTCAGTGGGTTGACAAAATCCAGGATGAAAGACAGATGGAAGTGAGGAGACTGGCTAGCTCAGGTCCTCGGCTCCCCTCCTGCTAAAAGCATCTCCTTCCAGGCAGGCACAGGTCTGTCACTCTGCCTGTCATTAGCACAGCTAGGAGAAGTTGGTGTGGCTTCTAAGCTGAGTCAGCAGAAATTCTCACAGAATGGGTTTTCTTATCAAAACCCCCGGAGACCCAATGTATCTGTAGAGACTGTATCTGGAGACCCCTTCTTTGACAGGGGTTAATACAACCGAAGCACTTCAGTTCCATCCAGATTCCTGCCCAGCCCAGGAGGCCTCAGGAAGGAAGCAGTCAGCCAGAAGCGGAAATTCTGTCCTGGCTCTGGGCTCCCTTCTCGTGTCTCTATTAGTGGGAAATGTTGATGTCACCCTGAATGATCTATTTCATGCAACACTGTTCTCTTGTCCCCACCCCCCCATTCTGGTCAGTATCTAGGATAGAGGATAGGCGTTTTTAGCTTCAAAATTAGCCTAAGATGCAAAAGTAGTGTTGGGAATTATTTCATTACAGGCATAAGCCAGGAAAGGCTATGGACGTGCAAATCATGCTAGGTTCTGGGTCAACACCTCTGCCTTGTAAACCTGTTCCAAACAAGTTCTCAGTCTGTCAGGGTCACAACCCCTCTGGGAGTCACTGATCCTTTCATGGGGGCTGCCTAGGACCGTCAGAAAACACAGATGTTTACATTGTGATTCTTAACAGTAGCAACATTACAGTTATGAAGCAGCAACAAAAATAATTCTATGGTTGGGGCTCACCACACATGAGGGACTGTGTTAAAGGGTCGCAGAGTTAGGAAGGTTGAGAACCAGGGCTGTGCATACCCTTTTGTTCCCGGCTGTCATCCTTCTCTATTGCAACCCAGATTTCCTGGAATCTGATGGTATAAACCAAAACTTAGGGAGAGCCTGAGGAGACTTCTTAGCTCTGCCTCAGTTTGGAGCATATTGGCCTTGCCACTGGCTTCTTGAGTGGCTTTAATTGCCCCTTCTGTGGTATCCGACCTTCTGATAGTATCTGCTCTCAGCTTGGCTTCACTTCTCAGGAGACATACAGTTGCCAAAGCCCTCCCCAGTGCCTCCAGGGAGCAGGGAACTTGACTCTCTGCCTTTGGTCTCTCTGTCTCTTACCCTGTTTCAGGCCTGACAAAGGCCAGAGCTGTTTTTGAAGGCTCATCTAAGGCCTGTCTCAGCCTTACAGTGTGCTGCTTGCCTGGTTCCATTTGAGTTTGCTGAGCTTGGGCAAAGGGTCTCGAGTTTATCTGAGCTCCAGGGGGGCACCTGCTTGCCAACCTAACCCAATCCCATGTCCCTGGGCAGGGCAGCATAGGCATTTTCCTTTACAGGAGGAACGGATCTGCTAGGAACTTACCCTCTGAACTTCCTGACATCTCCCACTCTGCTTGGCACCCCTGTGTTGCAGAATATTTGTACACCGTGTGAAGATGTGTTGCTGTGATTGGTGGTAATAAAAAGTTGAACAGCCAATAGCTAGGCAGGAGAGATAGGTGGGACTTCCAGGCAGAGAGAGGGAAGAGGAGATAATCGAGGCACGCAGAACAAATCAGGCATTTGGGACAGAGGAAAGGTAACTGAGCCACATGATAGAACATAGATTAATAAAAGCAGGTTAATTGAGTCATAAGAGCTAGTTAGACAATAGCCTACACTAAGGCTAAGTTTCCATAATTAATAATCAGTCTCTGTGCTGTTATTTAGGAGCTGGTAGCCCAAAGGAACGGTCGACCACACCTTTGGGGTCAGACTGTCTTGTGCTACTGAGCTTTAGAGAGAAGCTTTTTAGCTCAGCCCTTCCAGCCGACATCTTCGCAGTGTTGGGTGGGTGAGAGAGAAGCGCTTGGGAATAGTGCTCCATCACTGTTAGCTTGTCCTCCACTGAGGAGAAAGGATGGCTTGTGCCATGAGCCAGGCCCTGTTTCTAAAGCAGCTCTCTGCCTCTCTCGCCTTGCTCTGCCTGCTGCTTGGCAGGATGGCTCCCTGCTCTTGGCCCACAGCCCTGTGTAACTTGCAGTGGTACCTCATTGGAACCTGGTGAAGCAAGGGTGTGTGTGTGTATGTGGGGGTGGGGCGGGTCTTGCTTGCTGGCTGAGATAGCACTGTAGATGGGTCTCTCTCTTTCCCTCAGTGCTCCTCTGCCTGTTTGCCAAAACTACCCTGGTAGCCCGCTCCCAGTTTCTAGTTTTGGGTGTCAGAGCTGGAGGGAAGGAGGAGAAAGTGTTGGGAAACGAAAGTCCGAGGGTAAAATGATACCCTATGAGGAACCTGGCAGGATCAGGAAGCCTGTTTCACAGCGATAGTCACTTCACCAAGTGTCCTGCCCCCGTGCCAGTGTAAATACAGAAGTAAACGACCACCTTAGGTCTGTTTAGTTAAACACGGACAGATTCGTTTGGTTCAATCTAAGACAATTGACTGCAATTCCTTAGCTTCCTGTTTTGGGTTAATTAGGAGTTAGGTATCAGCTTTGGTGTAGACACTGAGTTGCCTGTGGTAGAACAGAAGGTTAAATGTCTTTAGATAGGATACCACGAGTCTAAAAATCACATCATGAAGGATGACTGTGTGCAATCCTCATTGCTGGGCACCTTATTGGCACAATAGCAAGGCACTGATAGCTGAGATGGCTAGCACCCAGCCCAGCTTTTCCCCCTCCCTGTCTACATCCAGGCAAGTAAGACAGGAGGGGCAGCCTGCCCAGGAAGACTGGCTTGTGGGGGAAGATTTGGTTAGAGTAAGCATCACGTCAGGAGTACTGGGACATTTTGAAGCTGTAGTGGAACAAGCCCTCCTCGATGGAAGCAGGAGCAGAGAGCTGGACTAGAAGGCCCCATGGCTTCTCTGAAGATCAGCCCCGCTAATGGGTTTCGCACAGAGGCTTTTTAGGGACCTAGTTTTTTTTTTTTTTCTTTTTATATAGCATTTAAGTTTTAGCCTAAGTGTCAGTCAACTGTATGGAACCTCACCTTGCTCCCTGTATTCTCAGTCTCAGACAGAACATCGTGCGTGGAAACAAAGGATGTAGGGCAGGTTCAAGTCTCTTGTTTATTTCAATTGTGTGGTGTTTGTGTGTGTGTGTGTGTCTATCAGGTACCAGAGTGTTAAGTTTCAAGCCCAGGACAAATGGCTGAGGTGCCTATTTACCATATCAAAGTGGACCTGGCACCAGGTTCTCCCAGCATCCCTCAGTTCCTACCTGTTCCTGAGTATGTGTAGCATACCCTGCCTTCTACCCCAAACTCTCCAGCCCAGGTCCTTTGCTCTTCTGTCTGTCCAGTTCTTCCTAAGTCCCACCTGCCTCCAGTTTCTGCTCACAGGGGCCATCCTGTCCTGACGTTGTGATAGGCTCCTGATGTTGCTAACGCCTGGTGGGCTCATTCTCTTTCGTTGAGCTTCTTTGTTCTTCCATCTCCCAGGGAACAGATTCTCTATAGTAAACTCCTTCTGTTTGAAATACCTAGAGTCGATGCTGCTTTCTTGCCGGACTCTGAATGATAAGGATGCCTTCTCCATATATGGATGTTAGAATAAAGACACAGAACATGAGCAAGGAAGTCAGGACTGTGAGGGGTGCGTCCACCCATGGAGACAGTGGGACTGATCTAATGGGAGCACACCAAGGCCAGCTGGACTGGGACTGAACGAGCATGTGATCAAACCAGACTCTCTGAATGTGGCTGACAATGAGGGCTGACTGAGAAGCCAAGGACAATGGCACTGGGTTTTGATTCTACTGCATGAACTGGCTTTGTGGGAGCCTAGTCTGTTTGGATGCTCACCTTCCTAGACCTAGATAGAGGGGGGAAGACCTTGGACTTCCCACAGGACAGGATACCCTGACTGCTCTTAGGACTGGAGAAGGAGGGGGAGGGGGAGGGGGGAGGGGGAGGGAAATGGGAGGAGGGGGAGGAGGTGGAAATTTTTAATAAAAAAGAATAAAGACACAGTATCATCAATTTGTGCAGGATTTAGTTTTATCCTGTTTATAAAAGATGCAAAAACAAAATAGTTAAAAAATGATGGGAAAGCAAAATATTAGGATATACATAGATATATATGAGCATATAAATAAATAAAATCATGAGCAAATAATGCAAGAATCCAGGTAATACAATATTAAATAAAGCCAAGGTGATTCTCTATTCATATTAAATAGCTATCATGAAATTTTAAAATTAAACACCAAAATATATAAAGAAATGATTATTTAATGTTAAAAAAAAATCAGAACTCTGTTCGAGAAAGAAATCTCACTGCAATTCTACCTTTGACAGGTCTAGAGAGTGGCAGGGTTGGGGAGTGGGGAGAAATCCCAGCAACAATAAGATAATGAGTTGGCCTAAAAAAAGAATTATTTACTAGAGTTAGTTGGCTCTAGAATGTGTCTGTAGGGGGTTTGGGGCTCCTCCCTCTTTGAGGAAGTGGGTGGTATGGTTTGGCTAGAAGCTGCCTGTTCTTAAAAAAGCTGTTTTCATCCAGGGCGGGGAATGGGTTTCTGGGGCAGAGCTGAAGTCAGAGGACCTAGATCAGGATTCCCCAGCATGGAGCCCCCTACACACACACACACACACACACACACACTCCATTTATGGAGTGAAAGGGTAAACACTATGGTGAGACAAAAGAAATAAATTAGCACACCAATAGGAAAATAAGTAAGGTGAGACTCTCAGTCTACAGGGACAGAGCTGAGTTTGAAAGGACTTGCTGGGAGCTGGAGGCCTGGGGTGGGGTGGATTGGGCAATGGGCAGAAGCTGGACAGAAAGGTTTTGTTCCATTAAGATTTCTATCTGGGGCAGCAATTTTGTGTGTGTGTGTGTGTGTGTGTATGTGTGTGTTGGGTAGGGGATGAGGTTGTTCAGAAAGATCGTTTCTTTTCCCACGTGGAGAAAATCCCTCCTTCTCCCTCCCCACCTTTCTCTCTCTCTCTTTAGCTTTTAAGGACTAAGCACCCTGAAAACTCTTGACAACTCCACAAACACTGAGAGACATCCCTTAAATATTAGACCTCATTATCTCACGTGGGGCCACTGTGACTTTACCAATGTCCGACTCCACTGCCTTCCTCTTAGCCCCTCCTTGCCGTGGAAAGAGAAAGGAGTCGCCAGGGCCAGGACAGTAATTGGGAGATAGTCCCTACCTAGATGAGGAAGCCTGGATGAGTTTCTAAATCTTCTGAATCCATTTCCGCTGTGTCCCTCAGCAAAGTAAGATGCAGCCATCTCTGTGACCATGTCTCTTCTAATTGCAGTTCATAGCTCCCTTTCCTTCTCCCAACCCACGTCTGCCCTGCAGACACCTCAGACCTCGAGTTAACAAGGTTGGAGTGTCTGGAAAGTTTTTCTAGGACAAGCTAAGGATAAAACAAAACCCAAGACGAGAAGCCATGCGCTACTTGTCTAAGTCCGTTTGGACCGCCGTAAACACAGACTTATGAGCAACAGAAATAGATTTCTTAGGCTGTGGGGGTGGCTCAGTGGGCAAAAGTAATGGTCATGCAAGTGTAAGGATCTGAGTTCAAGTCCCTAGAGCCCATGTAAATGATAGATGTGTTGCTTAAAACTCTGTAATCCTAGCATTCTTAAGGGAGTGGGGGGGGTGGAGACAGGATATCCCCAGGAACCTCCTGAGCCACCCTGGTTTATTCAATGGGAAAATGTCTCAAACTAGGTTGCATGGGGAGACCAAGCCTCGAGGCTGTTCCCTGGCTTCCACATACATACTCGCATTCACATACATGAGCACATGGGTACACATACATGCTGGTCGCCCCCCCCCACGACTTTTTTAAAAAAAAAGAAATATGTTTTTCACCATTGTGGAGGATGGGAGGTCTGAATAAGGAACTGGAAGACTCAGGAGCCTGCTTCCTGGTTCAAACATGGCTCTGTCTTACTGGGTCCATACCTGAAAGAACTTCAGGCAGCTTTCTGCAGCATCTTTTGTGAGGACACTAACGCCATTCAGAAGGGCCTGGCATCAGTATGTAGATGGGGAAGGGTGTTATGGTAAAAGTAGAATGCTGCAGATACCTGAGTGGCCCGCAGGTCGCGAGGGCCAGCGGGTCCTGGAGAGGGAGCCATGTGGCGGGTGAGAGACAGAGATGCGCCATGCAGAGAAAGTGTGCTACTGTTACGTTAACTTGACACAAGCTAGAGTCGTCTGAGAGGAGGGGGTCTCAATCGAGAAAATGCCCCCCTTCAGATCAGGCTGCAGACCTGGAGGCATTTTCTTAGTTAGTGATAAATGGGAGAGGGCCCAGCCCATTGTGGGTGGAGCCCCCAGTGGGCTGGTGGTCTGGGTTCTATAAGAAAGCAGGCTGAGCAAGTCATGAAGAGTCCACCAATAAGCAGCTCCCCTCCATGGTCTCTGCACTAGTGCCTGCAGTGATGATACAAGTCTTTGTTGTATGAGGAGAGGCGGCCTGTTTGTCCCGCCTATCCAGCTAGCTTACACCCAAAATAACCACACAGAAACTGTATTAATTAAATTACTGCTTGACCCATCATCTCTAACTTCTTATTGGCTAACTCTCACATCTTTTTTTAACCCGTTTCTAGTCATCTGTGTATCACCACATGGCAGTGGCCTACGGGGAAAGATTTGGCATGTCTGTCTCTGGCGGCTCCATGGCGGCTCTCCCTGACTCTGCTTTCTTCCTCCCAGAATTCAGTTCTGTCTTCTCCGCCTACCTAAGCTCTGCCCTATCAGGCCAAAGCAGTTTCTTTCTTCATTAACCAATGAAAGTAACACACAAACAGAAGGACCTCCTGCACCAAGTCTTTGCACACTTAGGCATTTCTTTCTATTTACTACTATTCATTTGCTTTGGGAACTAGTTTCTCTGGGATGGGGTTATGGAGTCAGTGTGAATGAGCAATATTTAAAATCTTTCGAGCTTTCCTTCATTCAGATCTGCTTCCCTTTGATGGCAGCTTTTCTAGAATGTCCCTAAGTATTGCAATGCCTGTTTGAAGACAGCCAGAGAGATGTGGAATCGACATTTGGTGGCCGTATTTCTGTCTTTAGGCTCTTAGAACCACACAGCTGTGAGGCCTCCTACTGGAGTGTAAGTTTCCCTGGACAAAGTTTAATCATCCTTATACCCTATCCTGGCCAGGCTGGCCATAAGAGCTCAGTGACTGGTGATTAAATGGCAATAAATTCCGCAGATGGTTAGCATGTGATAGGTTCCTTCCTGTCACCCAACTCGCCAAGTTTTTCATTCATTGAAGAGTTATTGAAGATGCCAGGCTGGGCACAGGTGCTAGGAACTGGCAGGGGCAAATGTGACACAGGTGGTCTCATCACTCTAGCGAGGCCAGCTCCCACTCCCCCAAGCCTGCGACAGAAGATCTCGGTCTCGGCTCTGTGAACGCCTGAGAAGGGGTTTGGGGTGAAGCTGACCTGACTTATGTACTGTAACTACAGGGGATGCCCTTGCTTCATTCAAATATTCCTGTCACTGCCTGCTTCACTGATGGCTGTCATTCTGAGGCACAGATCTTGTTTCAGAGTTGGAGCTGACACACGGCCTCTGCAGTGTTGTTAGATAACCATATCCCATGTCAAAGAATCCCAAGCTGGGTTGTGAAAGCCAGGATGTGAGAACAGAATTCTTTGACGCAACAGGATGGGGAGGGTTTCCAAATCTCCTCTTAAGCAGAAAATCCCTATGTGATCCTATTGAGAATCATAAAGCCACCTGCTGGGGGCATGGAAGCTAGGGGCAGGGCATCTGGCCAATTCAGGCAAGATCTAGTTCTGAGCTTTCATCTTGTGTCTGGGAAGGTGTTCCTGGACATCCTATATTCCCTACTTGACTATTGCTGAAAAACTTGATAAGGGGAATAGAAATTGGGCAGATAGTTCTGAAAGGGGTGTAGAAAAGTTTTTTTGTTTGTTGGCTTGTTTGGCTTTGACTCTAGGTTGTTTTGCAACCAGTTCCTTGGGAATCTGTGTAATTTATTGAAGGCTGGCTGAAAACCAAGGGCAGGTCTACCATGAAGCCTCCTGTAGTGCTGGCTTAGCTTGTATTCCTCTAAGGGCAAAGACTATTAAGCGTAGTCCTCTTGTAGACTTCCAATGACTGCTTTGTGTGAAAACCCTCAGAACATTCGCATGTTTCTGAGAATCCACATTGAACGCCCGAGCAATGACTCGGGGTTCTTTGTGAGCAAGAAGACAGTGGCTTTCCTTTCCCAGTGCTGCTATGAGCTCTCCAAATTTGGTTCAACAATTAGACGCTTCTTTTATTGTGCATCCTGGTCCAGTCATCTGTCCAGTTCAGTTAAAACAAATGCACTTGAATCTGCAAACAGATGTCAGTCTGGAAATTTTTATTACAGGGCTTGTTCTGGTTAGACTAGGAAGATATCATCTGCCTCAAACTCTCAACCAATGATCATCCCCGGGTTTGAGGATGCTATGTTTCAGAGAATGCTAATTACCCAGGGTTAAGTATCACTTGGGAGATTGTTCTACAATAGCTGTGGTACATGGGATGCTGACCATTCTTTCACAAATACACATGTATTAGTTTGGGACATGTTTATTTTTAGCCCCTCATAGATGGCTCCATTTATCTGTATTTTATACTAATGAGCAAATTGCTTCAAACATTTACATTTTGTCTTCTATTTCTAACATGGCTGTCTCTTTTCCGTGGCCTCTGTTGACTAGCTTTCCCACAGACACATCAATGTTTGTTTCCCCTGAGCCAAGGTCGCATATCGTGTTTCAGCTGCAAGTGAACAGCCTGTCAGGATGAGTGTGGAAATCTGTATCGGCATGGGCTTTGCGATTCTGCATGGAATCAGGATGGCGAGGGGGCCCTGCTAGAGGAAACTCTGCTTTGTGTGTCTCCTGCCTTAATGCTAATTCAGAGCAGCTGCAGGAAGCTGGGTTGTGCTGGAAGCATCTGTCTCCATCTTCCCCATCCTGCGAGTTCATATGTGCATACATTCAACAACACTTAGGGAATTTCTATGAGTATTTAGTTTTATAGAATGTCCCCTATAACTTGGATTTCACGCATTGAGTCATCTCATGCATAACTGGGGACAGCTTCTTTTTGTGCTGTCTTCCACTTTTATGCTTAGAAACAAAGCCATATATGAGCTTGCCATGGGGCAGAGTTACAGAGAGTGAAGCTGTATTGAATGCTGTTTTCGTCTGTAATTTACTAGTTAGGACAAACTCATCGATCTTTCAGTCCTGTGCTTTCTTTACCTGCAGAATTGAGGGAGAACATCCTAGCTTTGGCATCTTCCAGTCGAGGGCATGTCGGTAGAATACCCAGTGTCTGCTCCATCAAATGCACCAAGTTAGAAGGATTACGGCATTATTGCTTTAAAGATTGGATAAAGTAATATCAGAAAGCACTTATGATTTATCAACACAGAATGAACTATTAGTACCAGAACCAACATTGTTGGTACTCAGGCATTACGCTGGCCTGCACTCAGGGTCCTCAATTGCAACCAGTAAGAGCACTCTTTGTGCGCATGTGCTCGTTAGGATTCAGGCCTTCAGGACCTGGCAGGATGAGATCATCAGCCACAGCCACTCTCCGAGCATGTGCTAAATCCCCTCATAAAAGGCGACCCTTCTCATCCTCACTCTTTTTCTCCCTCCGCTCCCGTCGCCAGAAGCTGGCTTCTTCTGACCCCTTTCCCCTTGCCTTCTTCAATAAACCTCCCACGCGAGTTCTGTTGTACCATGTAACTTTCCTTCCCGCAGCTGCCACAGCCAAACAGCAACCACTAAAAGAGGAATTGTATATTGGGTGATATGTGTTTTGCTTGCATGTATGTATGTATGTATGTATGTATGTATGTATGTATGTGCAGCACACGTGTGTCTGGTGCCTGTGGAGTCCATAAGGGGCCATCAGACCCGCCCCCCAGGATGAGTTATAGATGATTGTAAATCACCAAGTGGATGCTCGGGATTGAACTCAGGTCCTCTGGAAGAATGGCCACTGCTCGTAACCTCTGAGTCGTCTAGCCCCTGCTCCAGAGATTTGGGGAAAAGATTGATTTCCCATTTCTGTCATGGGCCAGAGTTCAAGTGAAGCCAGAAGGATGCCTAATGAAGGAGGCTAACTTTTTTTTGGGTACAGCTTCCCATCTGTAAGCATAGCCATTCCTCTTCTGTACTTCCCAGTATGTGGACGTTAGATCTAAAGACCACTGTCTTTTATAATCAGAAGTGAAGCCCAACAGAGGCTAAAAAAAAAATTTACGTGATTATTCTTGTCTAGTTTGAAGGCTCTTTGCTTTGAATCAAAGTTGTCTCTTGAGGGGGCTGGAGAAATGGCTCAGAGGTTAAGAGCATTGCCTGCTCTTCCAAAGGTCCTGAGTTCAATTCCCAGCAACCACATGGTGGCTCACAACCTTCTATAATGAGGTCTGGTGCCCTCTTCTGGCCTTCAGGCATACATGTAGACAGAATATTGTATACATAATAAATAAATATTTAAAAAAACAAAACAAAGTTGTCTCTTGAGATTGGAATAATCCTCATAATATGTATCAGTTATTTAGAGTCTTCAGTAAAGAGCCCTCATCCAACAGCAACCAGGCTCCTTTCAAAGGCATCAGCCCTGACCTTCCCCCCCTAGGTGACAGCGTAACCAAAGTGAATCCTGGCCCTGTGTGACCAAGCCTTGGGGCAGTGTGGTATTCAGACAAGCTAAGTATACTTCTGGCTCCAATAGTGTATTTAAAGCGTACAGACCCCAGCCATATTGTGTAAGATTCACGGTGCCTTCTCCATTTCTTTGCCCCTCGAGGTCCGGCACGGTTTGTGTTTTCCACTTTCTTTTTCCCTCCTAACACATCATTTCCTGCTTTATTTTATTGGTGTCTGGTTTTACCTTGGCTCCCCTTTTCCTGATCCTGAAGCCTGGGAACCAACTAGTCAGGTACCCCAGGGATCAAATTAGTAAGATGAGGTCTCCTGAGAGGGGAGGCAGAGGGGGAAGCTGAACAGGCAAAAAAAAAAAAAAAAAAAGCATCTGTATTAGGAAGTGGAGGCTTTAAGGACTTTGGAGTGAGGCTAGGAATGTTCAAATAATAATAAATTTTGTCTCTGTCACACAAGCATTTTTGCAAAGAGCATGGGATTTGATGAAGCTCTTAAAGTTCTTGCATTACTTAGCAGGGGTCGAATTTTCTAAAAGAGGCCACCTGTCCCCAGTTCTCAAGCCACTAGCAGTGGCGTGTGCTGTATGCTCAGAGAAAGCTCAATACATTTAGAATCTTCTAGAATTACATTCTGGCAGCGAGAAGGAAAAAGTCTACCCTTAAGGATCTGTGTCTGTCCCATCGGAGGATGCTGGCCTGGTTGCCTGGATCCTATGCTACCCTTTTTTCAGAATTTCCTTCTGCACGCGGCTGGTGAGGCAGCTGGCAGGAAGGGCATTGCTGGGGAAAGTGCAGCTTGCGGTCGATGAGTGCTAGATGCAGAGCGCAGCATTTTCTGCAACGGAGATGAGACTGGTGGAGGCCATCGCCACGTTAAAACCTGCCCTGTATGCTCCACGGCTTGGCGCTGCCGGAGCTTCCGTGAGTTGTGTGCAGATCATGCGTTATGCCTCTGGAAACTTAGCTAATTTTATCGTCTGTGGAGTTTTTGACTGGGTTGCCCTTTTTTTTAAAAAAAAAATCCCCACCAAACCCGTGGCTGCATATGCACATCTGTGTGAATACGTGGATGTACACACTCAGGCACATGCGTGGCGTTTTAATTTGTCTTCTGAACAAACAAGAACGAGGTCGTAGTCACTCTCTGCTCTGAATGAAGCTCGCCGCCGGTATACTTTGCAGTCCATCATGGAGGTGCGTGTCCAAAAGTGAAAATACTCAGCAATCTCTTTAGCAGCTGTTTGACTGCCCTGCACTGGGGTGGCATCCTGTACTCCATAATTCCTCTATTGTTGGACACGAGGCAGCTCACGGTGCCTTCATTCTACCCACAGCAGTGCAGGGATAGTTAGGTGGATGTACGTTATTTTTTACCCATGTACTGTTTGATTTCTAAAGTTGCAATTTCTGGATCAAAGAGTGTGCTTTTGTTACATGTGTGTATTCTAAAAACAAAACAAAAACACAGAAGGTGAGAGTTCTAAATGAAATTTAGCTGTCAACCCCCTTTGCTCTTTGGGAAGGTGACTTTATTGGGGTGATTGCTCAACTCCAACATCCCCAAAATCTCACTACATATGTATGGATGCTGCCCAGTTTCTGAGACTTACGTAGGGCTGCTCCAAACAAGACTGCTGGGAGCAGAGCAAATTTAAGCTGCTCCCAATGTTGCTTTGATTAGTACACAGATCCATTAACCTCCCTGGAAGGTTCTTTTGAGACTTTCAAGCTGTGAATTTTTCTTTCAGAGCCTTTTCAAAGCTGAGAACCGCCACTGAGCAATGCGCCCTCTAGACCAGATTGTGTTTATTTTGTCTGATTTAAATCAGTTTGATGACTGTGTGTTTATACATACTCTCAAGTACTCTGCGGTGCTTGGATGGGGAGGGGACATGTTTGACCTGTTGGCTGGGGAACAGATTTGGTTTGAATCAAGTTCCAAGTCAGCTGGAACATCACTCACGTGCTAGTGATCTTTCAGCTGAAGGCCATGTTTTGCTCACCAATCCTTGTAAAAAAATCAGATCCATAAATAAAATGAAGAGTCTGGGAAAGATGCTGGGCTGGTTTATTTCAACCTTCTGCTTATTGAGGGATCAGGGCCCAAAGGAGGGGACAGTAGGAGCCACAGGTGTCTTGTTACTGTACTCAGCAGGGTAAGGCTGCAGAAAGGCTGGGACCTCCCTCTGTACAATACAATAGTCTGCCCTCATTCTTTGAGGCAAAGAGCTAAGACCCTAAGTGGATGCTTGAAACTGCAGATAGTACTGACCCCTCAATCGACTGTTTTCTTTATATACACATACACCTATGATAAAGTTTGGCTTATAAATTTGGCACGGTGAGAAATTAACAATTCAGTACTATAATGGAATATAATAATGAAAGCAAATAGTATATCACTCAAACTCTTTGGGGATCATTATTAATAAGTATCAGGCACTTGCTCTGAGCTACTGCAATAGTAGGCTGAAGCCAACAGGGCCATATAGTAGCCATGAGCAGATAGTGTGTACACAGGGCTATATAGTAGCCATAAGCGGATAGTGTGTACACAGGGCCATATAGTAGCCATGAGCGGATAGTGTGCACAGTGTGGGTATGCTAGGCAAAAGGGATGGTTCACATTCTGGGTGCAGCATAAGTGGAACAGCCCAAGGCTCCATGCTACTCGAAGTGTCATATGTTTTAAAATGTCTGAATTACTTCATGTGCCTTTTGCACTACATATGTGTGCAATGGATTAATTAAAAATGCTGCAGGATCCCCGACAGTTGCAGCAGCAGAAACGCTGCAATTCTCAGAGCGGCCTCGGGCAGTGGGCCATGGGACCATGCCTCAGGTCCTTCCAGTAGGGACAGGTAGTGGGCCCCAGAGCAGTCAGTCCCAGGTAGGGATAGTGCATGAGACCACACCGCAGGTCTCCGAAGGTGGCTGGTCCCGGGCAGGGAACCATGTGGCAGCAGACAAGAGACAGAGACATGGATAGGCACACCATGCAGAGTGAGCTTGGATATTTATTTAGTGGGTTATGGAGGGGGAAGGGAGAAGGGGAGAAGAACAGAGAGGCAGAGAGAGAGAGGAGAGAGAGACAGAAGCTGCCTCTTTGAGAGGGAGATTGAAAAGAAAGAGACTCAGGCTGCAAGCAGGAAGGAAGATCTGCCTGCCTCAGCAAACAGGGGGGAGGGACTGGGCAGGGCTTGTCTCTTAAAGAGACAGGACAGATCATTACCATGTGACTGTGGTTGACCCTGGGTAACTGGAACAGTGCGGGATGGTTGAGGGCAACTGTGTACTGCTTAGGAGTCCCTAAGACAGTGTTTCTCAATCTGTGGGCTGTGACCCCTTCGGCAAATATCTAGCTCCAAAAAAATTCACATTACGATTCATAACAGCAGCAAAATTATAGTTATAAAGTAGCAACAAAAATAATTTTATGGTTGGGGTCACCACAACATGAGTTAATGGGTTGCAGCATTGGGAAGGCTGAGGACCATGGTCCTAAGAGATCCTTAAGGAAACATTCCTCATTTAGCTCAGCTGTCAAAGATCACATCTAAAATCTACTTAAGCCAATACAAGTAAGATTTCGGCTTTTACATGAACAGGTTACTTTCTGGCCCAGGATATGAGATCCAGTCAATAATCCCTGTGTGCAAATTCAGCCAACAGTTATGAAGTCTGGTTTTAGAATTTGTGTATCCCTGACAAGGTGATTATAACTTACAAATGATTTCTTTTAGTACTTAGAGCGGAGGTGCCAGAGGGTGGTATTAATACAGTTCTAAAAACAAACTGGAACTAATGGAAACCATCTCTGCTGGGTATGGTGGCATACAGCAGCTGTCTTAGCACTCGTGAGGCCTAAGCTGGAGAGTCATGAGAATGAGGCCATCTTGGGCTACACAGCTAGACTCATCTCAGAGAAAAGAGGAGGAATAATGAGAAAAATTTGTCTCGATGCCTCTCTTAGTCACCCGTTGGGGAACAGCCTCGACAAAAATACCTCTCGCCAGGGTAAGGGCGGCGTGGGGATTTAGAAATAAAGAATATGAAGACATGAATGAAAATAATAAAATGGAGAAACATATAGGATAGTATGGGAGGGAATTTCTCAATGAGTACTGAAAATTTGCCCACATTTAATTTCCAACTGCTTAAAATACCCTTGACCCCAAAACTTAAAGAGTAAGTCAAAAGACTGCATTAACCTGTTACAAGGAAATGAACCTACGAATTGAAAGTCACAGGCTACTTTCAGAGTCGCCAAGTCAGGCTCACACCCTAGACCAAACACTCTGTAGGCAAACCACTCCCTGGGTGGAATCCCAAGTTATCTCCGTAAAGGGAACTGGAACTTAAAGGGAAGGGAACTGGATCCTTAGACTTTTGTTTGCAGTAAGGACAAACTACTTCCGTAATTCCAGGAGCACAAGGTCAGGCAGTCAGCCACACCTGTTGATAGCCCGTAGCCTTGGGGGAGCCGAACTCTCTGATTTACTACTAGGTGGGAACTTTGTCTGAGGTAGAAGCACAATAACCTTGAAGGAACTAGAAGCTAGTCCAACTTTCTGACCTTTGGCCTTTTGGGGCCTCCACAGTCTCCTCCAGTGGGAGAGGAGAATGCTCACCGTGCTGCTGAGTCCTTTTCCGCTTCTGGCCTCTGGGTGGCTGCTCCTGCACTGCTCCTCTCAAAGCATTCCTGTCACCTCCTTAGAGTGCCCTTCCTTGGCCACTCTCCCTAACAGAGCCTCTGAGTTACTCTTTATGTCAGTCTCGTGGAAATTCTACAATAATTTTAACAGCTCGCGATATCGCTCATACACCAATTAATTTACACACATGGAGTTCTTTGTCCATATTCACCGACTTGGGCAATCGTTGCCATTATTTTAGGCATCATGAGTATGCAAAGGCATTCTGTTCCCATTGACCATCACTGCCCCATTGCCCATTGCTTCTCCATCCCTAAGAGACGAGTCTCTTCTCTTTCTTGTTCTCCTGATTGATTGAAGGATTTCATATCAATGAACTCATGTAGTATGAGGCCTTTTGAATCCGTCTTCTTTAATGTTCACTGGGTTATGGCATGCATCAATATTTGATAGCATTACATGTGTGTGTGTGTGTGTGCACAATCCACATTTGGCTTCTCTCTACTAATGAATATTTGGGTTATTATTGTGCACAATAATGACAAGTTTGTGCATGGAAATATGTTTTCTTCTCTCTTGATGATACACCTGAGTAGACTCACTAGGTTTCTCGTAAATTTTTTGACTCGTGTAGTGCCTCCTCCATTAGATTATAAACTTGATAAAGGTGAGAATCACGTCTGACTAGTCACTGCCACAGTTTCTGTGCCTGTATATAGTAGGTTTTCAGGTAGTACTACTTGATGACTTAGCTGTTTAGCTAATATACATTGAATTGGTCAGGCACCTGACACGTGCTAATTGTTTATATCTGATGTGCTGTGAAGAGGACAGTGTCAAGCAATGACAACCCCAATGCCAGCATCTCCACATTTTGAAGGCTTTAATCCTGCCACATGCCTGTCAATGTCATCCCTAAGTGACTTACTTCCCTCACAGCAGGACACTAGCTTTGATCATAATGATTAGTCTAGAATGGGTCTCTAGACCTATAGTATCTTTTGAGACAGAGAATAAAAATTCTGCCCAAGCCAAGAATTCAAACTCTGTAAAGGTCTTATTTTTAATTACCTTGAATTTAGTAATTGTAGTGATACTTTGTTTGTATGTAATCTAACAAATAAAGCTTGCCTGAAGATCAGAGTGAGAGCTAAGCTAGAGGCCAGCAAGTAGTGGTACAGGCCTTTAATCCCAGCACTCAGGAGGTAGAGGCAGACGTAACTTTGTGAGTTCAAGGCCACCCTGGGCTCACGTGGGGTTGAATCTGTTTGAAAGAGAAACAGAGTTCACACAAAGGTAATCCTAGCACTTGGGATCACATGCCTTTAATCCTAGCATTAGGAGGGTACAGACGGGAGCAATATGGCTGGGTTGAAAGAGGAATATAAAAGATGAAGAGACAGGAACTCAGATGCAATCTGGGCATCCAGTCTGTGGATTCACCCATTTTGTTTGAGCATTGGTCGAGGTAAGAACTCCCCCGTGGCCGACTGCTCTGCTTCTCTGATCCTTCAGCTTTTGCCTCTGATAGCTGACTCTGGGTTTTTATTATTAAGACCAATTAGAATTTGTGCTACAAGTAACCTGACTGTTTTTGTTATTGTTCTATTGCTGTCATGAAACACCATGACCAAGACAATTTATAGAAGGAAGTTTTAACTGGAGGCTTGCTTACACTTTCAGAAAGCGAGTCCATAATCATCCTGGGGCAGAGCGTGGTGCCAGGCAAGTAGGCATGGTCTGAGCTGGATGTTACAGGGGGGGGGGGGGAGAGAGAGAGAGAGAGAGAGAGAGAGAGAGAGAGAGAGAGAGAGAGAGAGACACGGAGGGAGGGACGGAGAACACTAGTTGGGAATGGCCTGGGCTTTTGACACCTCAAAGCCTACCCCCAGTGACACACCTCCTCTGAAAACACCATACTTCCTAAATAGTCCAGCAGCTGGGAAACAAACATTCAAACAGATGAGCCCATGGGAGCCATTCTCGTTCAAACCACTAACTATTAATAACTAGCAAGAGAAACTCTAGCTTTTTAAAGTCTGTGGTGTATAGAGAAACTGGTGGAGTGATGGTGGTTATGAGTGAAGTTGCAGGAAGAGAAAGCAGAACCTGGAGGATCAAAACCATCTACATTTATAAAGGAAGACCCTAAGCCAATGGGAAGCAATGTCCGGGTCAAAGCCCAACGAAGACCCGCGTATACCCCTGAGGTCCTGAGTAGCAGAAAGTGTTCTTCGTGAGGCTTGGTTGTGCAGCATTCCCTAGGTGTTTGTGATGGTGTGATTTTATGATTGAATTGTCATTGTCCTGGTTCTTCCGAGTATTCCTGAGAGCTACTTGCCCCACCAAGTCCTGCTTACTGACAGTAGTAAGTTCTACATTGTTGATGAACCATTTGTAGGACAAACCTAGCCTCATTGTCCCCTCTTTTCTGTGACTTGCAAATTAAAATCCCTTTGCAGCATAGATTAATTGAGATTCATTTTTCTCCTTTTTACCAATTTTCTCCTCTTGTTTCATTTCCTCCGGGTTTGTACTGAAGGAAGAGGTTCTGATAAAGGGCATTGTTAGTCCAGAAAAGGAAGCCGAGTAACTTCCATGAAATGATATGCCTTAAAGAGAAAGGGTTTCCCAGCCTTGCCCAGGGACTTCAGTGCAAAGACAACAGTCTGCCGAGCTGCTGAGTGTCTTTTTGAATGTGTTAGTCTTGATACACATGACTTCATCACTAAATTTCTAAAGAATAATGTTACTCTTAAGCTATATGAGAGATCTGCAGGCATCTCAACATTATAGATATTTTAAAGTAACACACACATTATATCATTATATGCATACACACTATATATATGTATATGTATATAAATTATCTTACAGAAATTCTAAGTTTCTTTCAAGCCTGGAAAATTTGCTTCTGAATTATGTTACCAATGTTTAAAAAGTTGGGAATTTCATATGAAAGTTCCGATTGGTGTATTATTAAAAAAAATTGTAGTCCTAATGTTACCGGGATCTCACTTTTCCCCATAATTCAGCAATATTTTGGAAAAATAAAAAGAGAGTACTACTAATAATTCTTGAGGAAAAATTATCCAACAACTTAGATGAAATGAACCAATTCCTTGAGGACCACAAGTTACCAACACTAACCCAAGGAGAGATTGATACCTGGGATTGTTGTATGCCTATTAAAGACTGTCTTGATTGAGAAAGAATAGGATTGAAGAAAAAGCTCCGTGTTAGTGTTCTGGGTTAGCATGTATGAGGCAGAGCCTGTGTTTGATCCTCAGTGTCTTTAAGGGAAAAAACAATCACAGAAAATGAAGAAAAAGGAAAGAAGGGAGAGGAGAGGAAGAAGAGGAAGAAGAAGGTCACCTGTAATGGAGGAGGGAAGGAGAGGGAGAGGGAGGTTGCTAGAATCATGTTTTTGGTTTTGTTTTGTTTTTCCTAAGACAGGGTTTCTCTATAGCTTTGGAGCCTGTCCTGGAACAAGCTTTTGTAGACTAGACTGGCTTTGAACTCACAGAGATCTGTCTGCCTCTGTCTCCCAAGTGCTGGGATTAAAGGTGTGGGCCACTGCCTTGCCTAGAGCCATGTTTTTGATGGATAAAAAGCAATATGGTAACGGTGAGATGAAGGCTCAGCTAAATAGGACAGAGGCCCAGAAACAAACCTCAAAAAAACGTGACTAGTTGATTTTTGAAAACGGCACTGCAGTAATTCATAGGACAAAGCACAATGTTTCTAGGATAATGGAAGAATTAGCACAGCTATTCACATAAAAATTATATGGATACTTAAAACAAATACTTCACCGGAGAGGATACATGGATCGCAAATAAACACCCAGAAAGATATTCAACTCTGTTAGCCTGTAGGGGACACAAATTAAAACTCCGACAGAACAATTAGAATATCAAAAAATAAAAATTAGTGCTGATACCAAGCCAAGGACTGGTGAATCTTCACATCATTGGGATTTGTATATAGTGTGGTGTTTGTAGGCTTGCAGATAGAACAGAAAGTCACTCTGGGAAACAGTTTGCCAAATGCATATGAAGTTAAACAGATGCTTGCCATATGACCCTGTAATCCCACTCCCATGTATGGACCCTGGAGAATTAGATCTTCTCTCCACATAAAACCTGTATACAAATATTTATAACAGCTCATCCATAATAGCTCTGCACTGGAAAGAGCCAAAAACCATTTAATAGGTGAAGGAGTAAACACACTGATGTGTTCCTACAGTGTTCCACAATAGAACTGAGCTAATACTTTGCCCAAGTTGGCAGACTCTTAAGGGATTTTGCTCAGTGAAAAGGACCTGACTCAAATGTCCCCTGCTGTATGAATTCATTTATTTTGTGACAAAGCCCTAAGGGCCCGCATAGAGCAGTTCTGGAGACGGGATGGGGGTGGAGTGGGGGTAGGGGGTGGAGTGGGGGTGGGGGTTTGGGGTGGGGGTGGGGTGCTGTGACTCGGCAAAGACCCTCCCTGGGTGGCAGAGATGCTCTGTTCCCTGATTGTGGTGCTGGATGGGCGAATCTACTCTCGTCTAAAACTGATAAGAACGAAACACACCAAAAAGGCAGTTTCACTGCAGGTAATTTAAGAAAAATAAACAGCAAACAAACTCAGGGCTGGCAAATGAGTTAGTAGAGAAAGGAGCTTGCTGCCAAGTCCGAAGACCTGGTTTGGGTCCTAAGAAGAGAGAACTGACTCCCATACGTCGTCCTCTGACCTCCATCTGTGTCACGGCATGTGCATGCACACACGCACACACTAAATGTAAAAAGTACATTAAAAAGTGCAATATATTTTAAAGTCTTTTCTCAGAATGCTAGTGTGCTGTCCAGGCTGTGTCCCTACTTCTCTGGGCGAATACTAAGGATGGCCGCCTTGAACAGCAGTTTCAGAAAATTTCTTAAAAGATGAACCTGTTCTGAAATATCACAGTTTATAGTAAGAAACCTGCCGCAAGAAACAGGCAGTTAGTTGTTTCAAAGCAAGAGCAGTAGGGAATTTGAAAGCACCCCATGCTGCCAAGTTAAACAGAAAACACAAATATTTGTATAGCTTTGTAACAAAGGAGAAATATGGGTTTTGGCAGAGGGGCCTTAAGGGTACTTGTGGCTTTAAAATAACTGAGCCTTGCTCCCATTATGTGGAAATCACATGCAGATGTACGGATGTCAGAGATCATGGTGCTATCCCAGGGAGAGAAGCCCAGACTGACAAGCCGGGCAATCCATCTCCTTCTGAAGATGTGGCAAAGCCCGACGGCTTCTCGGTTTTGGCTTGAGAAGGGCTGTGTGCACTGCCTAGAAGAGTCAGGCGGATCACTGTGCTGTGTGGGTTCGTGAATATTTATATTTCCAGCTGCAAAGATAGACTCCTAAGGTTTTAGCTTGGAGCTGAGGTGTTTGGGTATCAAAGGCAGAAATACTGGGCAATTTGGGGTGACTTGGATGTACTGAGGGGGCAGTGGTTTCTAGCACCCCCCTCATCCAAATGCAAAGTCCTAGCCATCCTCTGTACTTCCCAAAGGGAGCTGTCTAACACCAGCTTCCCTTTGCAGTGGATTGGATTAAATACTTAGACATTCATGGCTATGGGGTGAGGAAAAAGAGGTCAGGCCGGGTTCTTAGGTACAAGTAATAAGATCAATTTTAGGTGACTTAAAAATGTGATAAAAGTATAAAGAGTCGTCATCAATGGAATGAGCTAAAAAAATAAAATAAAATGCCAGAACCCTGATGGGTAGCCTTCCAAACCAGAAAAGGGAGATTATACATCGCCTCCATTTTCACCCCAATGCATCATCTTCTCAGCGTAGGTCAAGTTAGATGCCCACTCTTTTCATGGTAAGGGAGATTGTGTTGAGGGACAGGTAGCGGTCAAGGGAAAGGCTACAGAAGTAACCCAGGTGTCTTCATTTCTGAGACAGAGGTTGGGATTGCTCAGGAAGAAACAACAGCCTCCAGATTCCATTGCACACTTTAGACATTCCTATGGAGTGTTTGGATAGGTATGGGCTGGGAACAGGGAGAGCGTTGGGTGTCATGGGAGAAAAAGCGTTGTCCTAGGAACTATATGTGGATGAGATCTCCCTGCTGGAAGCTGATTAGAAGATTTCAAGGGAGGTTGCTCCTTCCTGGCCTTTTTGTTTTTCTCATTTAGTGATGGAAGGTCCTCAAGAGCCTTGCTCTGTTTTGGATATGGCTTAAGTTGTCCCTCAAAGTTCATGTGTTGGAAGCTTGGTCACGAGCATGGCAGGATTGAGGTGGTCCAGCCTTTAAGAGCTGAGGCCTGGTGGACTATAATTAACCCACCAGGTCACCATCTTTGGAAGGAATTCTTGTCTTGCAGACAAGAATGATTCCTATGGGAGTGAGTCACTGTCGGGGAACACACCATTTCCCATGAACCTCTCTTCTACATGTTCTACCACTTTTGCACAAGAATTTGACCTTTTGGCCCAGAGTGTACATCAATCAGGTCAATTTGGAGTCTTGACCAACTAAAAGTGAATGATCACTATGGGGAATATAGGTTAAATGAGAACATAATTTATGCTTGGTTTCATTCAAGGATCCCATTGTGAGAATTAGAGATCGAAGCACTCCCATACCTTTGCATTGTGTTTGTGCCCCCTATCCTTATTAGCTCCAATTTTAGGACAGAATTTGGATAGAAAATTTTGGTACCTAACTTCGAACATGACTAAGGCCTTTTAGATATAAAGAATTCTTTGTAGTGTCGTGATCCTTTCTCCCATTTCTGTATTCTGTTTAAGATGAAATTGACCCTTTGTCAGAAGTTCAATTGGCTCTGTCTGTATTGACATGTCTACCTTCATGTGTCTGTGTGTCTGCGTGTCTGCATATCTGTGTTTGTGTGCGTGTGTGTGTGTGTGTGTGTGTGTGTGAATGCATTTCTGTGTGCGTGTTCAACAGAGAAACAAAGCATGGGTAGGGGAAAAGCTCTTTTATGAAGGCCAACGCCTAGAAATGTTTGTTCTTGCTTTGCTTTATACTTTCCCAGTATGTGGGAGGAGCCCTGCTTAGTCTTTGGCTTCACAAAATGTTGACATTCAAGAGATGGATGTGTTTACTCTTCAGAGTTAAAAGGAAACAACTGAAGAAGATGCATTCTGTCCCACTTGGTCTTGCGAGACCTTTGCCAGTGGGATGAGCTTTCTCTCTTCCCTGGTGAACCAACCCCACAGCCCTGATCAGCATTCCTCTGTCCCTTCTCTTCGTAAGTTAGAAGGAGAAAGTCATTGTGATGCTTGACCATATAAGGGGGGGAGAGAGGCCCAGCTATGATTCAGTTCTTCCCTCGTGTCAGAACTGTACATACACTGGAGGCCTTTTAAGGAAACGTGGTGAGTGCAGAGAAACCATCTCAAGGCAGTCCATCCATTTTCTATGTTCCTGTGAAGTTGGTGCCTGCAGGCTGTGTGTGGCTCTGGAGTATAAATCACGGGGGCCTGTTGGCATCAGGCTCTGGGAGGACAATTCAGAGATCATGTTCTCTACTGAGTGCAGTCAGCATCACACTTTCTAGTAAGGGCCCAACTCACACCTGAATTTCTGCCTTTTAGTGACTTTTACCAGTGCCACATCCTGGCCTTCACTGGGGTGCTCCCCTGTCTATTGTGAATGATGATAATGGCCGTAATGATACATTCCCTTCTTCCCACCTCCTTTAAGCTTCTGATAGGTGTGTCTGTGCTGTTGTGCTCACTTCTAGAGACGGATAGAGAAAGATAGAGATAAATAGACAGACACAGACAGATAGATATAGATAAATGATAGATAGACAGACAGAGATAGATATAGATGATAGATGATGGATAGATAGATGGATAGATAGATAGATAGATAGATAGATAGATAGATAGATAGATAGATATGGATGAATGGATAGAATTGCTTTAATTCATAGACAGTTCCCTTAGTGGCTCCAAGATCTTAGATAAGTCATGTAACTCTCCGAGACTCAATGTTCTCAACTAAAAATAGAGAAAACGAATGTGATAAAATGCATTCAAAGTGTTTAGCGTTGGAAACATAACGAAAGCTTGATGAATGGTAGCCATTGTTATTGTTGTTACTGTTGGCATTACTGTCTTAGCTGGACAAGAGCTATAGATTTGGTGTCTGTGGGTAATATTTTCTGATCTAGCAGGATTTTGACAAAGTGATTTTTCTTGCAGGGCCAAACACATTCATAAATAGTCTTAGAATCCCTAAGAATGTCTTGGCAGGGTTCTACATAGCAAACGAGGTGAGGTGGGCCAGGGACTGGCTCTCTACCCAGCCACCCCTCAGTTTATGGCGTTGGACAAACTATCTAATCTCCTGGCACCTTCATTTTGTAGCCTGTGGTCTGGTGTTGAGGGTTGTTTAAATCCAGGCATTTTGGTTGCCAGGGGCAGAAACAAATAAAATCAGAGCAAGGGCAAAAAGAAATGATTCACTGAAAAACTGTAGGTTTTTTTTTTTTTGAAATAAACTATGTGTTCTTTCACAAGATGAGGAAGGTGGAAGACAAAGAGGCATCTCAGAAGGTGGCGCTTCTTCTTGTAGCAAATAGATGACCTCCCTCCCTGCCCAAGGTGGTATCTAATCCTAGACTCATTTCTATCTTGAAATCCACCTTTTTGAGTTCTATTCTGCAGCAAACAAAAGGTCAGGTTGGTTTGATGGGCCCAAAGGACAGGGTCTTAGGGTTTCTATTTCTGTGAAGAGATACCATAATCATGGCAACTCTTTTTTTTTCTGTGTTTTGAGACAGAGTTTCTTTGTGTAGCCATGGCTATCCTGGAACTTGCTCTGTAGACCAGGCTGGCCTCAAACTCACAGAGATCCGCCTGCCTCTGTTTCCTGAGCACGGAAATTAAAGACATGTTCCTCCACCTCCTGGCTTTATGGCAACTCTTATATAGGAAAGAGATTATTATTATTATTATTATTATTATTATTATTATTATTTAAAGATTTCTGTCTCTTCCCCACCACTGCCTCCCATATCCCCCCCCAATCAACTCCCCTCTCTCATCAGCCCAAAGAGCAGACCAGGTTCAGGTTCCCTGCCCTGTGGGGAGTCCAAGGACCTCCCACCTCCTTCCAGGTCTAGTAAAGTGAACATCCAAACAGCATAGGCTCCCACAAAGCCAGTACATGCAGTAGGATCAAAACCCAGTGCCATTGTTCTTGACTTCTCAGCAGTCCTCATTGTCCGCTATGTTCAGCGAGTCGGTTTTATCCCATGCTTTTTCATACCCAGTCCAGCTGGCCTTGGTGAGTTCCCGAAAGAACATCCCATTGTCTCATTGTGTGGGTGCACCCCTCACGGCCCTGAGTTCCTTGCTCGTGCTCTCTCTAGGAAAGAGTTTAATTGTGGTGGCTCACTTACAGTTCAGAGGGTCAGTCCATTGTTGTCATGACAGGAAGCAAGGCAGTATGCAAGCAGACATGGTTCTAGAGCAGGAGCTAATAGTCCTTATATCTTGACTCACAGGAAGTGGTCTGCAATACTGGGTATGACTTGAGCATATATGAGACCTCAAAGCCTGCTTCCCCAGTGACACACTTCCTCCAACAAGGCCTACTCCAGAAAAGCCACACCTCCACTCCCTTTGGGGGCTATTTTCTTTCAAACCACCTCAAACAGATACGTGTAGTATATATTTTTAAATGCCCATGCTCCCTTGTTCTGGGACAATCACAGTGATCAAGACGTTGCCCTCAGAGCAACCAGCATCAAAGTTATCCAGGTCCAGGTTCCATGCAGAGATCTGTCCTACCTGAGGCTTCCACCTCGCACCCGAGAGCCCCTCGGCAACCTCTTCAACAATGGCACTGCTTAGCTGAGCGCCTTTTCTGCCTGAAGCTACTAGAGATGCCTAGAACTAGCTAGAATAAGGGGATTTATATACTATGAGAGAGGTAAAAAAGTAATTGTGGCATGGTGATGTGTTATCTTGGGGGTGATTTTCCACTCTGGATGCCTTAGTCAAGTTGGACTATGGTAACAAAGTTTCATAGACTGGGCTATGGAGTCCAAGATTAAGGTGCCAGCAGATTCAATGTACAGCGAGGGCCTGCTTCCTGCCTCTTAGGTGGCACTTTTCTTTCTGTATCATGTCTGGAGAAGGAATAAAGAACCTTCTGGCCCCTTTAAATGAGCACGAGTCCCTTCCACAAGGGCTGCATTCCTGCACCATCTCCTTCCAAAGGCCCCACCTCCGTCACGTGAGGGTGGGACTTAACTGCGAATTCTAGTTGAGGCACAGTTAGCTCCATAGCCCTGGATGCCAGAGGAGTGTCCCAGAAGGCAGAGTTAAAGCATAGTTAGGAATCTGCTGGCTGAAATGAGGAAGGTGTGTCCACACTGTATATACTACCTGCCCCTTTGACTAGTGTGTGCACACTGTATATACTGTCTACTCCTTTGTCTAGTATGTGCACACTGTCTATATTGTCTACCCCATTGTCTAGTGTGTGCACACTGTAAATACTGTCTACCCCTTTGTCTAGTGTGTCTGTACTGAATATGCTACCTCTAGAGAAGCGAAAGACAACCACTTTCCTTAACTCAGGGTTTACACCTGTTTTAGAAGAATCTCTAAGCATAAAAAATGCTACCTGATAGAAGTACAGACTCCTGGGATCTAACAAAGCTAAGTAATTCAGAGTTATTCAGGAGAGAGGCTTTGACATTTAGATTTTTAAAGAACTTCTTGGATAACTCCAGAAAGTGTGTGAAGGATCGGCTTCCAAGAAGCCAAGTGGTTAAGCGCACCCCCACCCTTCCACTCCCACCTCCACCCCCATCCCCCCAACTACCCACCCCCATCCCCCCAACTACCCACCCCCATCCCCCCAACTACCCACCCCCACCTCCACCCACCCACCCACCCCCCTGGCTAAGAGTGTTTTCCAACCTGACAATGGTGAAGGAAACCTTGTCTTTGCTGGTGTCCTGGGTTGGTCCTAAAAGGCCACCATCTGGGACACTATACATGCAGTTTGCCTTAAAGTTTAAAACCAGTTACATTGTATGATGTCAGCCTCCAGTCTTGTTTGTCTTGGATATACACATTTGCTTTCATTATTGGAACTAAAACCAATTGTCCTATTTCATTGGACAATCTGTTACACATCAATTAGTTGCTTGGGTTACTATGTCAAAGTACTGGGCAAAAGAAGCTGCAAGAGTTTCTGTTGGCTCACAGTTGGAAGGTTCAGTCCATCATGGTGGGGAAGTATTGGCGGCAGGGGCAGGACGCAGCTGGTCATGTCACCTCTACTATCAGGAGAGAGATGAACGCTGATGCTCAGTTCATGGTCTCATTTTCATTCAATCTCGGCCCCCAGCCCCGGGGTGGTGCTGCTTACAATGAGGGTGGGTCTTTCCACTTTCTATTAACCCACTCTAGAAAAGCACCTACAGACATGCCAGAAGTGTGTTCCCAGGTGATTCTGTCAAGTTAACTGTCCTCATGAACCATCATAAGGGATCGGCAGTGTTTTTCATTCCATTTGTTTAATTTTGCTTGCTTATTTTGGAGGTGTGTTTGTGTGTGATGAGTGTATATATGTGTTTGTGTGTGATGTGTGTGTGTGTATGATTATGTGTGCGTGTGCACATGCATGCATGCACATCATGCATACACATACCGAAGCCAGAAGAGGATGTTGGTCATCTTGCCTTCTCAGTTTCTGCCTTATTCCTTTGAGGCAGGGTTTCTCATGAAGCCTGGAGCTGTGCTGGCAGCCATCAAGCTGACTTGTGGGTACTGGGGACTTGAATCTGGTTCTTTTTCTTATACAGAAAGCATTTGCACTCACTGGAAAGTCCTCCTACCTCATGAGACTGGCTGCCTTTTGTCCCAACTATTTTGAACTTTCCAAAATAGTTTTTGGTCAGTATTTCAGCAGTAGGCTGAAGTTCTGGGGATGCTTGCACTTGGGTCTAGTATTCCTAATGGGGCATCTTTAATCTCACTGGATGTTAGCAGAGACAGAGTGGACTGTGGAATGCAATGATCAGAAGGAAGTTTTTAGGATCTTCTGAAGCAAGTATAATGTATGGTATTGCGGACTGTGGTGGGGACAGGACACAGCCTTGTCCTTCCAGCTTGGCCACAGAGGTGATAGCCCGAGGTTCTGAGGAGAGTCACACCCTTCTCTGTTGCCCCACATATGACTACCCACCTGTGCACATGCTTACATGCACCAGGGCCACTTATTTATTTCTCGTTGCCATAGTTAGTCTCTTGCATCAGGCTTTTGCTATCCATACGCCTGTAAGTGACCTAAATAAATCCCACTATGAGCTCCAAAACGAAGAGAACCGCAACTCTCCCATGATTAGCTGCCTAACTGAATATGTGAAAAATGCAACATGTCACTTTATTATTAAATTTAGGACTCGAGAGCTCATTATAACACTTGAGAATAATTTATAGGCTGTGTTTTCTCATTCTGAAAGGATTCTTGAGTGTGCACAAGGGATGAGAGATCATTGCCAAAAGTTAATTAGATGAGTGACTTGGAGGTTCATCATTTCAAATGCAGAATTGCAGAAATCCTTTCAAGATGCTTGTGGGGCAAAAAGTAAAGATTTGTATGTGAAATGTGGATTTGTTTTAATGTTTGACATGAAATGGGGTGGGGCTTCTCTCCTCTGTCTCTCTCTCTCTCTCTCTCTCTCTCTCTCTCTCTCTCTTCTCACACACACACACACACACACACACACTTAAAGACATATTTACAGAGTTTCCCATAATGCAATGCCGTGTAGAAGGAGCGGGCTGCTTTCCCGCCCAGCTCCCGTACGGCTAACTTTACCCGGAATAATTACACGGAAACTGTATTCTTTTAAACACTGCTTGGCCCATTAGCTCTGGCCTCTTACTGGCTAACTCTCACATCTTGATTAACCCATATCTAATCATCTGTGTAGCACCACGAGGTGGTGGCTTACCGGTAAGATCTTAACCTGTATCCATCTTGGAGAGGAGAGCTATGGCGACTGCCTGACTCAGCTTTCTTTCTCCCAGAATTCTGTTCTGTCTACTCCACCCACCTAAGGGCTGGCCTATCAAAGGCCAAGCAGTTTCTTTATTAATTAACCAATGAAAGCAACAGAGAGATAGAAGACACTCCCACATCAGAACCGGCCACAGGGTTGCAGGAAAATGAAATGCTTTAGCCTTAATGGTTTTGAAGATAGCAAAATACATTTAGGGATACCTTCAGCGATGTGACCGCCTTGGGAGTGTATGATCCCCTTTCTACTTCAAATATGCCCTGAAGGGACTGAAAGGTCATATGTACTCTGCCTGAACTCGGGTGAGCCAGTGAAGAGCTGCGGCCTGCAGGGCGGTCAGATGCACCCTTTATAAGGGCACCACAGAGCGAAGAGGGAGTCACAGGGAGAGCCCCCTACATTTGCTTGCTAACTATCGGGAAGTTTTAGCAGACAATTTTCATGTGTTCTGGTCTAAGGAACTCAGTGCGATCCACTTGGATCGTTGGAAATGAGGTTCGGAAGGAAGATGCTCTTCATCCTCCACTCTAATGCATGCCTGAGATGTGGGGAGGACCACTTCGTTTCTGAGGTTTCAGTACGTATGGTCAGTTGGCCTCTCTGCTTTGGGCCTGTGGTGGCCACAGTGCATCATGGTTGCGGTGCATAGTGGAGGTGTCCCGGTCACTTCGTGGTAGTTGGAAAGCAAGATTGGGGGACCTGGGCTCGGGGAGCAGAAGGAGCGTCCAAGGTCTCAATACTCCCTAGTAACCTAACTTTTTTTCTCCCAGGCCCCATCTCTTAAAGACTCCACCACTTCCCAGAAGGGTTTGGGCTGCAGACCAAGCCTTCAGTGCAGAGGCCTGTTGGGCACCAATATTGAAGCTGTAACAGAGGTGTTTGAAGGCACTGTCTAGGCCCTAGCTCTGGCCTACTGGGGTACTGCCCTGTTCTGTCATTTTCATCTCTCCTCTAGGTGTGGGATCTTGTCTCGAAGGGAACTATTCACCCCTGTACATAGTTATTCTCAAAGTCAGAGGCCCTGCTATTTCTACATGCTTTTTCACCCGCAGGCTGGCTTGCCTCCTGGCAGTAAGTCCTTGAAGTAAAGTCTCTCTGCTCTTGCCCTGTTCTGGAGTTTTCCCTAAGCTCCCAAGGGGCTCCACCTGGAATGAAACCTCACCAATACAAACTCTCCCACGAGGTCCCCAGAGAGGAACCATGGGACAGTGGATGGCCTACTTATTTTCCTGGGAGCATCTGCTTCTCCCATTAATGTCAGGAACTCTGTATTCTTGCCAGCCTATTTTGGTTTCTGTCCCTTAGCGACAGCTAGGCCCACAGAGAGGATCTTTCTCAGTTGTAGCTGGCACTGTTGCCCTGTCTGTGAGCAGCTGCTTTGCCAACCTCCTTCCTCACCCTACCCCCAACTCCCTAGGGATTTCAACTCAGGGCTGGACTGATCAGGTCACTCATACTAGAGAGCTTTGCCGTCGCATGTGTTGGCCATGGGTATCCCCAATGGCTTGGCCGAGGGTAGACTCTCCTGTTGTCTGTTTTCTCTGCTGAGCTCAGAGTATTTTACAAGTTAGGATTAAAGTGGGTAGGCTCCCTGGAATTCTCTCCAACCTTTTCTTCTAAGCCTCTTCTGAAAAAGCAAATTGCTCATGATCTGATCTCTGAGGTGAATGAATAGAATTTGACACGTTGTTTCTTCTTGGTCCTGGCAAGTGTTCAGCGGAAGTAAAAACCTTTGAACCACATCTGTGAATATCCATAGAACGGGGCCTCTGGACCACACTGGTGTCATCTTTATAGAACGGGGCCTCTGGACCACACTGGTGTCATAGCCACAGAATGGGGCCTCTGGGCCACACTGGTGTCATCTCCATATAACAGGTAGCTGCTGCATTCATTTGAGCCAGTGGTTTCCAACCTGTGCCAAACAAAACCGTCAACCCCAGAGGTCTGTGAGAAGGGTGTGCTGTTCCTCTAAGCGGTCCAGTCAGATGAGGAGTCCTTGCTCTATAGAGGGAGAAAGGCTTCAGCAGGCTTCTGGGCTGTGTCACACCGAACTACAGTTTTGGCTTTGGTAAACCGACAGACACACTGCACGTGCAAACAGTGCGATTGTGAACATCTTTGAGAGAGTTGTCCACCATGGCTTAGATCTACTGTCGACTTCTAGTCTCGTTCTGTGTATCTCTTCATGCTTGTCTCTTAAGGAGTTCTGGCAGAAGAGAGAGTGGTCAGGCATTTATATCTCTCCTGACAGGTTTCCATGAGCTGGCAGCATGCCTTCTGGAAGGTCCTGGCCTGTGCCAGGCAGAACCTTTGGATTCCAGCTATAGCTATTTGGATGAGAGGATCTAGCTTATCTGGTACTTGCCCAGGGGGGATGGGCTCTCCACTGTGCTTTTCCTCACCTTGCCTGTGTGGGCAGTTCCTGCACAACTCCTAATATCTCAAATGGAGTGTCTCCTCTCTTCCTGATGGGACCTTCATCAAGACACAGCATAAACGACACGTACAAGAATCTGAAGCTGCAGGATTGAAGGAGGCCCCGTCAGGAAGGCAGTTTTCTATGTCAAGGGAGAGAGTCTGGGGTCAGAAATGGCAGAGAGGTCGGCAGAGGAGCTCTTCACTCTATCTAAAGGTCCCAGAATCCAGGACTTCCCAGGAATCCCTCCACTCAGTCCCCGACCGCTTGTCGTTCTGTTTCACAGGTAGAAAAGTTGAGTTTACGGAGTACAAATGTCTTAGCCAAGTTCATAAAACCAGGAAGAGGTGGAGTTGGAAGAGGACTGGGGTCCTGCCTATCCTAGCCAAGGCGTTTGGACGTGACTGAGCATAGTTGTTTGCTTGCTCTTTTTGCCCACGCCACGGTCCTTTGTAGTGTCCAGCTCTATTTCTCACAAAAAGTTGTTGGCTTTTCCATCTGTTGCTTTCCTTATCACGCTGACTCATAAAACAAAGTCTTTTTAAAGATACTATTAGAGCAGAACTAATGTGAACTGACCTTTCCTGATCCATGCTGGTGAAACTGAGCCCAGTCCCAAGAGACAGAAGAAACCATGAAAGGTAGGCACAGCCTCAAACAGTCCCTTGATGGATGTTTATTTTCCCAGAGTCCACGTGCAGATGGTGGCCTGGTAACCTGGTCTGGCTTCAAGAGAAACAGTGACTAGAGCCACCTGATAGGACACAGGTCAGAGTCATGTGGTGGAGAGAATATTCAGGTAGGAAGTATTGTTCAGTCCTCGGCCTTCCAAACTTGGCATGGCAGCTGCTTCTCACTCGCAGAGGGACCTGCTGGGATCCTGAAGGTTTGGGGCCCTGAAGGTCGGCATATGGCCCTGCTCAGGGAACCAACTCATAAAAATTGGAACATTTGGGCCCTAAAACATTTTGGGTCTTCATGTATAAGGAGCAGAACTCCGACAGAGAGCTGTTTGGGACCGGATACAGACATGGTGCGTTTCTTTCATGAAGTCATTGGTCTGGTGGACAGGAGGAAAGGAGGGAACTGCTTGATTCTAGTACAGTACACAGGAAAAACAAAACCAAAAAGCCTTTTGATTTAAAGTAGGAAGAGGCTTGTGTTTCTTCCATGCAAGTGAAAGGCACGGGGACTCTCAGGAAACAGCCAGGCTAACTAGCTAACTGGCCACATCTAGCATGCTTGGACCTGCCTTCTGACCAGAGAGACACAGCCACGGGACAGGTAAATCCCAAGTTCCCGTGTGGCTATGGTGGCACTGGAAGGTCCTGGCTGCTAAACGGAGCCAGAGGATGTTCAGCCAGAGGATGTTGGATCTCTTTCTGTAGTTGTTCTTTTTCTTCTTCTTTTTTCTTTTTTAAATAATTCTTCAGAGTTGCAAATATCTGAAACTCTTTACTAGGGAGTTAGGGCGCTATCCTGCTAGGCTCTCTGCTAGGGCTGTTGAGGGGATACAGTAAGGAAGATAAAAGTCTGTGGTGAGGCTAAGAAACAGACGATGCAATTTTTTCTCTGAACTCTTTTGTCCTGTGAACTTGAGTGCCCCTGGGTCACACCATCTATGAGTTCTGGCATGAGTAAAATGTCGAGTTCCTGTTTGGTGGGTAGTAAGGTTGCCTGGGACTTGGCTTTGTTTCTCTCGCAGGATAGTGCTGGAATAGACACACGCCTTTAAGTTTCTCTGGAGAGTTACCTAGTGGTGGGCTTGCTGGAGGATAGAACATGATCAATTCTAGTAAGAACTCTCAAATAACTGTATACTCCCGCTGACAGTGTCTGGAGTCTGTTTTCCTTCCTCCCCTCTTCTCTCTCCACTCTTTCACTCTCCTCCTCCCTCCTCCTCCTCCTCCTTCTTCTTCCTCTCTCTCTCTCTCTCTCTCTCTCTCTCTCTCTCTCTCTCTCTCTCTCTCTCTCCTTAGCTTTCTTTCTCCTCTCATCTCCATCCCCTCCATCCTCCCTCTCTCCTGCCCCTCTATTTTGCTATTTTCTTCATGGGTGTAAAATGTTATCTGACCACTGTCCTACGATTTACTGTATGTTTTCATATTGGCCAGTCAGTCTTTTTCCTGTGAACTGTAGGGGTTGTTTCAACTGTTCTTACTAATTTACAGGATTTTACTGAGGTTGCGGAATCCTTCATTGAGCATTGCAAGTATTTTTCTAAATCTCCAGCTTTCCCTCTTTTCAGGTACCTTCAGCAGAAATGGAAATATTTTGTAATTTTTAAAGCAACTAAATCTGTCACAGACTTTCTCCGCGTTCCCTAAAAGTCTTTCTGTAGTCATCCACGGGCGTCAACTGTGGATGCTGTTCTGTCAAACGAGGCTTCACATGGATGGGTTTAGGTAAGAGGCGGGTTCATAGCACATGGGGGACAGACATTCAGGTCTCTGTGGCCCCACTGAAGCTGAGCCCAGTATGAACCGTGAGAATCAGGCGCAGATGTTTGCTTTGGGAAAACTGAACAGCCGTGACATTTCAATGGCTGCTGCCTTCCAGGACCACTCTGCCCTCAGATTGGCGGCACAGCCTCAGACAGATGCTACTTTTCTCTGGTCTCTGTTCTTTCCTTAGAGGCAGCACCTGTGTACAGTCTCTTTGTGTTCATTTTACCCAGCACCTAGGTGTCTCTGTTCTCTCTTCCCCCCCCCCCCTTACAATGTCAGCTCCATAGATCTCCAGGGTACCATTTAGGAAAAGATGCTAATAGACTCCAGAAGAGAAGAAAAGCGACTTTTCTACAAACCTGGGAGGTTTCATTGTACTGAAATCTTTTTTCTCCTGGGTCGGGGGCTGTCGTGTCAGTTCTCAATACTTTTGGACTCTAGAAGCAAATGAACTGGTTCTAAGTCTCCTGAAGGCATTAAATATGCTTTTTGTTTGTTTGCTTGCTTGCTTGCTTGTTGTTTTGTTGTTCGAGACAGGGTTTCTCTGTGTTACAGTGCTAGCTGTCCTGGAACTCTCTTTGTAGACCAGGCTGGCCTCGAACTCACAGAGATCCACCTGCCTCTGCCTCCTGCGTGCTGGGATTAAAGGGGTGTCCAGGATCGCCCGGCTCTCAACATGCTTTTTAATAGCTTCAATCAGAAGTCCCTGCAAATCAGAAAATAAAGCAAAAATGAAACCAAATAAGATGATACATTGTTTCTGTATTCTTAGAATACAGAAGTCTGAAGGACTCAGGACAACTGTCTCGTGACCACCCCTTGCTCGGTTGGAGAACTCAGAGTTTAAGTTTGCTTGATTTCAGCTCCTGGACAGTTTTTTAAATTGTTATTTGAAGATAATCAGAGCCAGGTGGTTACACCAAAGTGCTCTGGCACTGGGCTGCGAATATCAACCTGGTCGCCCGCACAGAGGCTGCCTGCTCTCTTCATAGTCAAGGTGGCTTCAGGTCTGCAGACTTATTTCCTTGGCTCTCTGGTCAGCTTTCTGTAGCCAAGATTATTTTTCTCTTTCAAGCTAAGTCAGGATCTTCAGAAATCTGCGTGCCTTATGTTGTCAGACACTTGACAATGTGATAGGGAAGGGTCCTTTACTTTCTCCCGCGGCACAGACGTGAAATGAATACGCAGAAGTGTGAAGGCATCAAAGGCTCCTGGGCTGGGAATTCTTCGCTTTATAGTTGGCTGACACCTACAAGTCAGAGGAACAAGAGACTCACGGTTATCTTAATCTTTGCCTTTTAAATATTCGCAGGCGATAAGCCTGCTTCCTTTGGGCTCCCTGAAGATCCCGTACTGAGAAGGGAGATAAAGTTGTATCTCAGGAGGCCTTTCTACAGCTGTGAGAGGATTTTCTTTTCATTTGCGGGCCCTGCCTCATCTGATCCTTAGAGCCTATCTGAGAAGACAAGCAGAAAGGTGCCATTTCACATGCGGGGTTTGAGGTTTAGACAACGCTGAGAAGGGATGGGCCCCAGGTCACACAACACTGCTCAAGTTTGTATATGCATGACAAAACAAAACAAAACAAAAAAGCAGTCCTGCTAGTGTGGCGCTCAACGTTTTGTGTCTGTTTTAACTGCGAGTGTAGGTTGTTCCATCAAAACAAAAACGGTTTAAGAATAGACTTAAGCTTACTATGAGAAGGCTTGGAAGTGTAGCTCAGTGCTGGAGCTCTTGCCTGCTGCGTGCAAGGTCCTGAATTTAGGCTTTATCATTGGAAGAAGAAAGAAGGAAAGTCGGGGGAGACCGCTGTTAGGGAGCCAGCTTTAGATGAACTCCACCTCATTCATATTTATGGCAGGCTTCATTTAAAGGGGATTTTAAAGTACAAGCTCATATCAGCCTTTTATTAGAGAGCATCCCCAGACAGTGGAGCCAGAGCCAGACATCAAAGGGCCCTGTGAGCGAACACAAACCTGTAAAGATGCTGGAGAGCTAACCTGAAGACCGCTCCTTGTCTGCTGGACATTACCAACACACGGGGGCTTGCTTCTTTCCTAGGAGTATGAAAATCCAGCTAATTCAAACATGCATTTAACCTTAAAGACTCCAGAGGAATTTTTCATACAAATAAACTTTTAAAAATAGTTAAATAGTTGTGGCCCCCCCCCAGCCCACCCCCATAGTACCTTACTCTTTGAAGTCAGGATGGTTCCAAATTCCTGGTCCTCCTATTTCATCCTCCTGAGCGCTGTGCCACCAGGCCTAGCTTTAAAATAAACTATTAATATAAAATAAACTATTAATATTAATGAAGCATAATGTGCCTGTAAAAAAGGCTTAGTGCATAAGAGTACATAGCCTAAGCGATTTTCACATAATAAACACGCACGTGCAACAGCCTCTGCTATGAAGAAGTAAGCCTGCCTCATCACTGTTCTCCACCCATCTCCAGGTAACCAGCACCCTGATTTCTGCCGCCAGTGATTTCCCTCTCCTAGTCTGCGCCGCGTCTGAATGGAATTCTGCAATATCCCTCTGTCTGGCTTCTTTGCTTACGTTAGTCTACATTGTGCTGGGTTGCTCCTTTTTGCTGTCCTATGGTATGGCACTGTACTGTCTTGAATAAATAGACTGTAGTCGGTATGACTCTGTATTCTTCCGTGCTGAGATTCCATATCTTCTCCAGCATTGGCAGTTCCGTTCTTCTCCTACAGGATTGCGGGCAGCGGGATACTTCACTGTGGTTTTAGCATCCGGTTCCAAGTATTTTTCAGATGCTAATTGGTCCTTTGGGTATTATCTTGTATAAAGTGTGGTGCTTGCTACATTTTGCTTTTCTTTCTTTGTGGAATTTTAATTTTTAAAAGTGATTCATAGGAATTTAAAATATGGAAAGCCCGTGAGAATGTCATTGGGTCTGTGGAATGTGCAGGTATCTTCTCCCAGACTGGAGGGTGAAGGCTTTTAAAGAAGGGCTGAGGATTCGGGACACAGAATGTAAAAAGAGACATTTGGATATAAGCAAAGGGACCCAGATCTTGTCACCTTTAAGTATGTTAAAACTTTCTTGCTGTAGGCTTTATACAATCAACTTGATGTGCCGGAGAAACTTAGATCCCTTCCAGAATTCATGTTGAAAGTTAATCCCCTCCAGAGCCCAGGTGCTGAAATGGTAAAAGGATTTAAAGGGCAGGGGGGTGCTTTGAAGAGATGATGAGGTCAGCAGGTCCTTCCTTCCTTGTGAATGAGTTTATAGTTCTTATGAAAGATGCTTCATGGAGCAGGTGGCAAGGTTGCTTTTCCATAGTTTGCTTTGTGAGGACATAGCAAGAAGTCCCTCACTAGGCCAAATATGGGCACTGCACTCTGGGACATCCCCAGCCTCCAGAACTCTAAGAAATAACTTTCTGTTCTCTATAAATCACGCAGTCTCAGGCATTTTGTTCTCAGCATGACAAAATGTACCTAGACAGACTTTCCGATGGCAGATCATTTAAGATAGATTTAGACAGAAATTGGAAACAGAGGCCTAATCTGAGTTAAATGAATGGCGTAGAAGGACTCACGGTATACAGCAATAACAGAAGGCAAACAGGGGCATCTTTGGGAAACAGAGAAGAGCTTTAAGAGCTCAGAATACAAGGGGGAGTGAGGGAGAAGCTCTTGCAAAATGAGACTAAGACCTTGCCCAACTAGGAGCCCCTTTCGTGGAGGTCTGCAAGCCTTAGCTGAGGAGAGGGCTTAATGCAAATGTTCCGTTAGCCACCAGGGCTTATTCTTCCTGGCAGGAGGGTTGCAGCCTCCACGGTCCTACTCTCTCCTTCTTTGGCAGAGCTTGCCATTTGCTCCTGGCACAGGGTGGCAGGGCTGGGGGAGCGGCTGCTTCACTTTCAGCTTTTGTATTAGGGGACTGTAGCCTCGGAAGGCTTCCTGCCAGCAGGAGGTCTAACCCATAGAGTCTGCTGAGTGCTGTGCTTGGGATGACTCCCAAGTTCAGGGTAGGAGCTTTCTGACCCCAGGGCACAATCAGTTTATACACACAGGGTCCTGGAATTTAATTACCCATTTTATCTCAGCTCGCATAGCTGCAACTGCTGCTCATGGTTATAAAGGTATCTGGTTCTTTACAATCCAGCCCGCAGTCACAGCCTGGTGCCCTCCGGACAGTGATTAATTGGGGAGGGTGTGACCTGGGGAAATCCTTTCCCCTCCCTTCAGTTCTGCCAAGTTGCTTTGAACTCACAAGAGTATTTCGGACAAAGATTATGTGTCCTCCCGCCCGCTCCCCGCTCTCTCTCATCGGTACCTTTTCCCTGTGAGTTTACCACTCTCGTGAGTTTACGTTTGTTAGGTTAACCATGACCCATGTTTTCCTATCTGCTCCACTGGGCTTCGGTGTGATTTATTCTTCCTTCAGCTCTTGACGATGAAATTAGCAGCTCGAAACACTCTCCTTTGTTCTAAAGTTTGTGGAAAGGCTCCTCCATTGTTCTTCCCAGAGTATAAGTGCAACTGTATATTTTTCTTAAGACGTCAAAAAGGAGATAAGCTAAAACCTTTGAGATGAATGAACGTCTAAGCATCTAAGTATTACAACACCACATACATTCCTTTGTGTACTCCACTCATTCAGGGTGGTGCCTCACAACATCGTTTGTTTAATGACATCTGTACATCCTTGTTAGTAAGCTTTTCGTTATCATGAAATACCAGAGAAGGTAATTGGAAATGAGGAAATATTTATTTTAGGCCATAGTTTCAAGTTTTGGTTCAAGTTAACTAGAGCTATTGTTTTAGGCCTGAGGTGAGGAAGAATATCATGGTTGCAGGAGTATGTGGCAGTGGTTACACACCTTATGGTAGCCAGGACACAAAGTAATGATATGGTCCCCAAGGGCGTGGCCCAAGTGACCTATGATTCCATCTAGGATTCATATTGTGTAGCTCTGCTCTCTGAGCAGTCTACTCAAACTGTGAATCTGTCAGTGCTTTGAACCGTTAGGTCACAACCCTTATGACATCATCATCTTTGGAAACACCCCCACAAGTACCCAAAGGCATGCTTCATTAAGCTTCATTAATCTGCTAGGTGTCTCTTATCAAATAAACAACTAAGATTATCCTTCTTGATATCATAAGCTATTTGTCCATTCTCCCAGGACATTGATTTATATTGTTTCAGTTATTGTAAATGGTTATTGACCAGTCTTGTCCAATCTCATGTTACTCTCTGTTGAATAATATCACACCCTAGGCTCTCCAGGAAATGGCTCTAAAAGAAATTTGCCTTTAGGGAGTTTATTCCTTCCTGCTGCCTCCCTGATCAGCACTCTGTCAGTCAGGTTTCCATGACTGTAACAAAATGCCTGTGGCAGTCAACATCGAAAGAAGAGATGTTGGTTCTGGTTTAGAGGTTTATTCCATAGCCACTGGACCATGTTGCCTTTGGCCCTAGGGTGACAGTGATGCAGCCACATTAATGGGAGCCCATGTTTCAGGAAACTGATCTCCTCTTGAGAAGTCAGAAAAAGAAAGAAGATGAGACCAACATCATGCAGTCCTTTTGAGGGAGGACGTGTCCCCAATTCCCTAAACCCCCCACTGAGTGTTACTAAAGGGTGTTCATAATCTTTAATAGTGCTAAGCTGAGGACCAGGCTTTAACATGTGGGCAATTAGGAAATATGCCATAATCAAGTTCTAGGAAAGGGACAGTGAAGACAATCAGACAGACAAACACCTGACTATTGAAAAGTCATAAAAGGCCTCAGCCAGCACATGAGGAGCCCTGGAACTGAAAATAGCTTCAGAGTTGTGCTAAAATGAGGAGGAATGGCAGGCCTTTGACGATTCCACATGGATCAGTCGCTAACTGGGTTGACATAGCAGCGACTCTCTGACTTTGAGACATCGATTTTAAAAGATTTATTTGTTTATTTGCTTGTTTATTTATTTATTTATTGAAGGTGTGAGTGCTCTGTCTGCACGCATGCTTACATTCCAGAAGAGGTCATCAGGTCCCATTATAGAAGGCTGTAAGCTACTATGTGGTTGCTGGGAATGAACACAGGACCTTTGGAAGAGCAGCCAGTGCTCTTAACCACTGAGCCGTCTCTCCAGCCTGAGTGGAGACATCTCTTATTGAAAGAGAGCTGTATTTGTGAGCCGGAAGCCACCAGCATTCTTAGAATGAATGAAGATTCCAGTCATAAAATATCGCGCGCGCGCGCGTGTGTGTGTGTGTGTGTGTGTGTGTGTTATAGGCTGAATTCACCAGGAGCAGTAAATACATACAGAGTGTCCACTACATATCATTTCTAGAGGTGAATTCCTATTTCATAGGGTTTAGGCAGATTCATAGAGTAGTTATTGTCAACAATACTCCTAAGTGTTTGTGGTCAAATGCCATCTTAATTTAGATTCTCATATCTTAAGTAGACTCTTAGCAAAATGACAAAGAGAATTTATTGGAGCACTGATATTAGAATCATTCATCCGTTTATTCAGTATATATTGTATTATAGAGAAAGCAGAGTTGAGAACACTGAAGGATGCTGCTTATTCTGTACCTTACAGCGTCAACACTGTCAACAACTACTCAAATTGTTCTGAAGTGTACTGACGGAACAAATAAATCCTAAGACTTCCTACGGAGCTGAGAAAATAAAGGAGACCAGGCATGTGAATTGATGGTTGCCTCAAATTTCATTTTTTTCAGAGTGGCAAAATCAATGAAGGTCCCTGTGTATGAGACCCCTGCTGGATGGAGATTCTTCTCGAACCTGATGGACTCCGGACGATGCTCTCTGTGTGGAGAAGAGAGCTTTGGCACTGGTAGGCTGGGTGGGGCTATGTGTTAGCTGCAGTTCTGCAAACCCATTGGAGACTTGTAAATCTTTCTGTGCATCAAAGGCTGGGGAAGAATTACTTAGAGACCAAAGAAACAAACAAAACCAAACAAACAAAACTCAGAGAAACCCATTAGGATGTGTATATGGACACATTCATCACTTTGGATATCACTAAAAAAAAGTTCCTTTTTTTAAAAAAGAAGTTCTGTTATGAGAATTTAAAAGTAAGTGTAGCAGAATATTATATTAATCATACCTCCCAATTCCAGTATTATTAACTCATGATCAGTCCAGTCTCTCTCTCTCTGCCTCTTTTTTTTTGTTTTGTTTTTTTGGTTTTTTGGTTTTTTTTTTGTTTTGAGACTGTTTCTTTGGGTAACTCTGTAGATCAGACTGACCTCAAACTCACAAAGATCTGCCTGCCTTTGCCTCTTGAGTGCTGGAATTAAAGGCATACACCACCACTGCCCAGCCATGGTCAGTCTTTTTATCATTATTTGATAATAATTGTACTTTGTAGTACTGAAGACTGATCTTTGCTCTTTTCATTTGCCAGACAAGTGCTCTGTCACTACTAAACTATACCTTTTAATTTTGGAGTTAGGGCCTTACTACACAAACTAGCTTTGAACATGAGATCTTGGCCCCCAGAGTAGATTACAGGTGAGCTTCATTATGTTGTTTTGTTTTGTTTGTTTGTTTGTTTGTAGTCTAGAGTTCACTATATAAATCAGGCTGGCCTCAAATTTGAACTTTTTATCTTCCTGCCTTTGTCTCCTGAATGTTTGGCAAGTGCTCCCATGCCCCTCCTTCCCTGTTTTGGTAAATTAATCATCAACATGGCTTTCTCTACTCTCTCCACAAAGTCACCTTTCCTGACTGTTATGAAGTAACCTCCTGCCCCCCCCCCAAATATCTCTACCAGATTGCTTGAAGGCAAATATCTGGGCATTTTCTTGATTTAATGACTGACATAAGAGGGTCTAGCCAACAAGAGGTGGTGTCATTCCTGGGAACGTAGTCCTGGCTTGTTAAGAAAGTGGGCTAGGCAAGCCATGGGGAACAAGCTAGTGAGCACCCTTAGCAGCATTCCTCCAGAGCATCTACTGCAGTTCCTGCCCTCGGCTTCCTGCCTTGAGCCCCTGCCTTGACTTCACTCATGGTGGACTATAAGCTGTAAAAGGAAATAAACTTTTCTCCCCAGCTGCTTTTTCTCATGGTCTCTAGCAAAGTAACAGAAACCTAAGACATGTGTCAGTAGGGATCATCTAAACATAAGCACAAAAAGAAAAGAATAAACCAAATTAGATGAGTGCACATGAAATCTTCAAGTCAACATCTTTGGTCATGGGGGGTCTAACAGTGTATCTGGAGTTGCATAAGAAAAAGAGACTGTGAAGGGTAAATGTTTGAAAAGGTAGTGATTATTTTCCAAAATTAACTACAAATATAGACTCAGAAACATGAGAGTTAAAAAGCAAGAGTTCAGAGTTTGCCTAAGGGCTAGCATTTGCTACCTCTGAACACAGGGCCGGGTAGAGATAGAACTGGAAATATCACGAGAAGGCCGTTTCTGATGCCTATTGCCTTAGATATTGAGCCCCAAGGAGACACAGCTTAGACTCTCAGCTAGCTGGGCAGTGGGAATGCCACACCCCCACATGTGGGAAGTGAGCCTGCAGGCACTTTCAGCAAGTTTTGCTTTGGGCTAGTGATGCTGACTGCAACACAAAGGATGGACTGGATAGGGATTTTAAAAAACTTACACTTTGGGAGTTGTCTGTCATTTTCCTTTCAAAGAACACAAGAGATTTTTTTTTTTTCATGTCAAGGGCTTTAAAATTGTTGCAGCCTCTGCCATTTTTCCAGGTTAAAATGTTAGCCTACTTCGATAAATGGAGTCTCTGAGCCCGGAAGAGTGAAATGGCTTTCCCAGGGTGCCAGAGCCTGGAAGAAGTCTGCATTTTTGTTAAATCCAGCAGAACTAAAACAGTTCTCTGTCTCTTCGGTGTAGACTGCTTCTACCGTGCTTGTCAATCTTCCCGTGAAAATAATGACTTCTTCTGCCTCTGAAGGAGCTGAAAGTATGTGCAGTGCCTGAGTCTAGAAAAGAGAAATGGCTTCCTTCAGCTTTTGTATCGGCTTCCTTAATACCAGGTTTTTGGAAGGCTCTGAGCTGGCTGTATCAGAATCACAGGGAAGCTTGGTTTTATATATATGTTTATATATAATATGTTTCTGTCCTATACCAACCTCGAATTCCTGAGAGTGATTCAAAATTGTGCCATGGGTCTTTGCTTTTTAAAGAAGAACGTTTAAGTAGTTCTGGTGCACCTCCAAGGAATAAGGATGAGATATCAGTGATTTTGCTTTGCATCAGGACCGGGAGAGTGTGTCTGAGTTTCCACAGTGAGTTGAATTAAGCAGTCAGTACAAGAACACAGACACAGAAGGTTTGTGACTCACATCCAGGGCTCTTGTTTGACACTGAAGCCAACCACGTGGCTTCTATGCCCCTCCTTTCCAACTTATAGATACTGGTTCATCATAAGAGCTATCTGTCTGTGTTAAAACATGGCTTTCAGAATTCAATAGCTAAGCACAGAACGAGAAATGGAGAGATGATAGACTCAGAGAAGCTTCTAAAGTGTACTTCAGCTTTCGAAAGTAGCGGCCTTTGCCAGATTCCCTGGGGCATGGAAGTGAGTACCAACCAAGAATGTCCAATGCAGTGCCAAGAAAACTTGGAAATAAGACTTGACCTCAGCTCAAGGATGCCAAAACATTGCCCAGGGTTAGATCCACAAGGAGCAAGATATATCCTGAATAGAAATGTCCCTGCTGGCATCTCTGGTTCATAGGGTGTGCCAAAGTAGCAGGCTGGTAGACTGATCTGTGTTCAGGCTTCTCTTGTGTGAGAAGATCCAGGCTCCAGACAGTAGGCACCACATTCATTGCTATATCAAAGAAACTGGATAATAGAGACCCAAGTCATCACCAAGTGTTAGGACCAGGTGTCCACCATGTCCCAGGAAGGATCTAGAAAGCTGTTTCACTGGGGATGGGACATTTTGCACATACTCAGTCAAACAGAGGATTATTCATCTAAGTGGCATTTGGGCTTCTTCTTCCAATTTTAAAGGAATCTGGATTTATTCCAAACACAAAGAGAATGTACTAATATACTAAAATTAGGAATTTTTTTTAAAAAGCCAAAACTTGGGACATTTTTTTTCACTGTTGAGTGTTCCTCTGTTTTTTCATCATTAGCATCGGTTTTCTAAGAGGCCATGTTGTTTTCAGAGCATCTGGGTTGTCCTAACCCAGAGTTTCTGAGTTTGCCGCGGCGCAGGCAATGCTGAAGAATTGCCGTCTATATGGAAGATCTTCAGGCTTGACCTCCAGCTTTAGTTGCATAGCAACAAAGGCCCTCATACCTGCCAAAGAAAACCTGCAGTTCCACAGTGTTGATCATTTCTAAGCAAGAATGCTACGTTGAATTTTCTAGAATGATAGTCTTGTTTGTTTGTTTAAGTGAGTCAAGGCATTCCTAAGTTATTTATACATCCACGTCTTTATGGAAATTTGGAATTACATACAGAACTCCTGACAATAATACCCCGATCAAATTGTCTCACCAGATTTTTGCCCTGTGTATTCCTGAGTACAGCGCCATGTTCTTGAATCAGTAATTTTCATGTCTTGGATTTTAGCATAACAGAAAGAGGCTTGTGGTTTACCTTGCCACAGAGAGTCTTCAGCACCTTTCTGATTTTCTTAGGTCTGCTGGATTTCTCTGTTTGTCGTGTGGGCACTGTAAATAGCTGAGGATAGGGGCTGTGTCTGTCTTCTTTAGACCTCATTTTTTGATACAGAGTAGTCTCGAGAAAATGCTTCCAGGACCCACGGAAGAGCCGAAAGATGGAGGGAAAAAGGGAAGGCAAGGAGAGGTAATTTCAACTTTGCCATTTCTTTCTCTCATCCATAATTGTATTTTTATCATTCTTAAGGTCTGGAAATATGGATATCTTAACATTTTGGAGGACTTACAGGAACAATTTAAATGTACACACAAACCATATTAAGATAGCCCAGTTGCAAGAGGTTGTAGTAAAGAATGATAACAAGAAAATTACATAAAATTATAAAACTAAGTTTTGATTTCTTTTGGTTGTCTTATCATTCCCAGCACAAATTCATAGCTAATAAAACCCTTCGAGAAAGATCTCCCCTTCCAAAACCCAAACTAATGGTCAGATTGTAAAGTATTGGCAGTTTGTGCCACCAACTTGTCCCTTTCCCATGTGGGTGCTGACGTTCACTTGGATGTGACCAGCTTGACAGGGCCTGGCTCCAGCCTTTGTAATTCAGGCCTTGATGTCACTAAATCTCAGAGTCTTTAGCATAGTCATTCTGTGATCCGCTCTTTCGTGCTTTGCAAGGTTGACTTATTCTCCAGTTCCTTTCCACAAGGAAATTTTATTTCCCAGAGTAGTTGTCCAGTTCGTAGAGCACTCAGGTCATTCTCTTTGTTTCTATTCTCACTACCTATGAGCTACATACATCCTACCTTAAGACCGGGTTCACAAGAGCGCTGAGGCACAGATGTTGAGTAGGCTTAGGTCTTCCACATTCATCCAATTATTTTATGTTTCTCCAAGTCCCATGAAGGAAAGCTTATGTCTGCTTCCTTCCAAGGGGTCTTAACTTCACATTTGTCTGGTTTCAATTCTGCCCCGTCAGCAGGAGAAAGAAAGAGGCCACTGTATCTCCAAGTTTCAGATGATCAAGTAGAATGACTTTTTTTTTTTTCTCTGTGGCCAGTGCTTCTAAACTTGGCTAGATGGCAGAAGGGGTGAGCGGTTGCTATGACAGCATTATCAGGGCTGGGAGAATGGTTTCTCTGCAGGCCTGTTAGGAACGGGCTGTGTGCCATTCAATCTAGGGTAGGCAGAGTGTAGAGGCCCTGTGACTGACATCCCCAAGAGCCTCCTGGTGAAGTTAGAAAGCTGAAACTCTGGATTCTCTGCAAGCCATCACCCGCTGTGTTGGGGACCAAACTCCCATTGGAGTGTGAGGAATGTCTCCATCACATGATCCCCTTCCATGGGGTTTTCATGGGACGTGTTCCATTGACTGCTCAGTGAATCCCGCGTGCTGCTGAGGAAAAATGGCAAGAGTTGCTGTGTAAATGGAACCATGGGATTGGTGCCTTTGAGCTACCTCCACATTTTCCAGTGCTTTCTGGGACCCAGAGCCTAGGAGAGCATAGCCAGTGGGCCACAGGCTTAAGACTTCCAAATAGAAGGAGCATTGCTTTGCACAGTGTCTATTAAAGGACTTTTAAAAAAGGTTTCTTGCCCTTTGGGATTTAGATGCAATCCCTAAAATTGTGCTTTGAGCCTCCCTAATGGATTTTTGGGAGATTACTTGTCACTAAGAGACCTTACTGAGGAGGAAGTGCAATAACTGAGTGTAAGGTCTTGAGCCGGAAAGCCACTGGGGAGATTCCTGGTTTAGCGTATGACTTGTTGGGAACAATTCTTAGGGAGTTCCGTTGTTCCGATGAGCCTTGTTAACGCAGGAATAATGTGGGCTATATAAGTTCACAGATCTCTGTTCCTGTGAGAGGAATACATCCACTGCTGGCCATGAAACTGCTGGCATGCTCCATTCTCTGTTCTGGAGAGTCAACTGAATGAGTCAATAAAATAATGCTAATATAGGTTACTCATAGAAGCCTCTTAAGCAATAGACCCAATGCCTAGCATTCTCCCCCCACCATGCTTTATTCTCCACCCTGAAATGAAGAAGGGATCATAAATAGCCCCTGTTTTATAGATGAAGTCACTGTGGTTTAGGGAGGCTCAAGTCACTGGCTAAAGGCACCTTGACCAAGCAAGGATTCAAGCTTACTCTTACTGGTTCTCCAACACCTGCTGCTGCTCTTTCCCCAAGGTCCTTGTTACTCTTTTGTATGGGGATGGAATCAATTCCACTTAACTTGTAGGATGGTGTCCTGTAACTGGCCCTGGAGGAGCTGGCCAAGTTGGCTCTGGTCTTGACACCCCTGCTCTGCGGTTCTGTTGGCTCGGATGGGCAACTCTGCTTCTCTGCACCTCCGTCTTCTCACCTGTGAGATGGATCCACTCAGGCAGATGACCTGCGGAGTTTCCCTCAGTGTAGTAAGTGGGCTCTCTCTGCCCAGCCTCCCTTTTAGGAGAGAGTCAGAGACTCATGATGTCATTCATTCGTTCATCCAGTAATACTGTCCTTCATATCTTTTGGGAGCCAGGGCAGGAATACAGTGAAGAGGAGGTTTAGATGCAAGCCCTTCCCCCGGAGAGTTTGCAAAGCAGTGCTGAAAGGATGGTGAGCCTGGTCATGTTGGGCCTCATTAGTAGCAATGGATTTTTCACGTGCTTCATCTATTACAACTCTGACTTATCAAGATGCATGAAACCTACAGTGCAGAGGCCATGAAGGCAGTGGTTGCTGCCACATGCCCTTTCTGACCTCCCAGCAGGCTCTGGTCCTATTCCGAGCGGGTTACCTTTCCTCTCCTACTGATGAGCATCTGTGCATTTCAGAAAGTGTATTTTCTAGAACAGAAAGGTGACTCTTTTTCAGCGAGCCTTCCTTCCTGCCGGATGTGAGTGGGTTGAATGTAATTGGTTTGAGAGATGGATGAAGCAACTTATGCCCTGATTCTTTAGCGCGTTCTGGAATCTATTCGGAAAAAATATTGATCCCTGGTTTTACTTCATGGTCCTGCTGTGTAAAGAAAATAAATCCCTGTCTTGGGCAGATGACCTGAAGATGGAGAGAACTTTGCAGGTGAATGAGAATTAGAAGTGAGCAGTTAGGAGCTCCTGAGGTGTGGGGCAGGAAGAGAGAGTCGCAAGTCCATTCCCCAGATCCTTAGATGGATGGCCTCAGCTCTTGCCACATGGTCACTTCCCCTACTTTCTTCTGGGACTGCTGTCATCACCGTAGGGTGCCAGTAGTCAGGAAGCCCGTAGGCTTTCGGAGTCAAGCTGTGCAGATTCAAATCTTCTTTCTGTTACTTAATAGCTGTACGACCTCATATGGATGACGTCTTGACTCTGTTCCCTTGTCTGTCGGAAAGGGTTGTCAAATTGTGAACCTTAGAAAAGAAATGTATAAACTAGCTGAGCATGGGGCCTGATGCCTCCCTGTTATCATAGAAGGGAATAATTTACTCTGCTAGGATTTCTGCTTTCATAGCGAGTGTGATGTTTACATATATAGTGTGGGTGTATATGCCATGTGTCATTTCAGGTTCCAGGGAATGTACTATGCCGAGGCGCATGCTAAATGTGTACATTTCCTAAAACTTACCCACACCTCTTTTGATAAATGGTCCATTCTATTGGATGGACCATTATCAGGTTCCTGGGAATGTACTATGCCGAGGCGCATGCTAAATGTGTACATTTCCTAAAACTTACCCACACCTCTTTTGATAAATGGTCCATTCTATTGGATTGCTGGGGACTTCGAAGCTTCTTAGGAGATGGGACTTCTCACGCCCAACCTGGGAAAGTCCTGGAATGAATTGGTCACTCCAAATCTGGCCAAGTTCTCACTTTTCCCCATACAAAGGACAGAAAAAAAACCGTAAGACTGGAGTGAGGATCACCTGCATGACAAGTGGTGTCTCTTGAGCTGGAAAGCAGAAGCTATTATCTCTGTCCCAACTTAGAGCAAAAGGACGCAGACAGGGACCCCTAGGCCAGCATGAGACTGCACTTCCTTCCCAAGGAGCCTCTCCCAGCCCTGGCCGCCTGTGATACTCACCCAGGGAGCTATTTGAAAGGATTCCCAATATCTGATGTGACCTGCCCTATGGGGTTCTGAACATGGGTGTTTTTTTATAAAGTTCTCCAGTGATGTTAATTTGACATCCAGGCTTGAGAACTGTTAGCCTGGGGCTAGAGTTCAGTTACAGTCTTGACAGCCCTGCCATGTTAGATGTGAGTGCAGGATGCCCTGGATCTCCTAGCTGTGCCAGGAGACCCCTTGCTGTGCTAGGTGTGAGTGCAGGATGCCCTGGATTGTAGGGGGAGACTGCTCTTTCATTTCCCAGCCACCCAGACCCGAATAATCACACAGAAACTATATTAATTACAACACTATTTGACCTATTAGCTCATATTTATTATTAAATAACTCTTACATCTTAAATAAACCCAATTCTATTAATCTGTGAATTGCCACAAGGCTGTGGCTTACTGAGTAAGGTTCTGTTCTGGTGTCTTGCTCCTCTGGCAGCTACATGGCGTCTCCTTGACTCCACCTATTCTCTCTCTATATCTCTTCCAGCCTGGCTATATTCTGCCCTGCAATAGCTCAAATCAACTTTATTCATTAAGTAATAAGAGCAACACATATACAGAAGGACATCCCACATCTTTTCTGCTTTTATGTCTAAATAAAAAGGAAGGTTTTAACTTTAACATAGTAAAATTAAATATACAAAACTTATCAAGCAAGAATTATAGTTATAATATTTAGTCCATTTACATTTGACAAATTAAGGAAAATACTCTATCATCTAGCCTATCTTTGTGAGTCGAAAGTTTTATATCTAATTTTTTCTTTATTATAGCTAAGGAAAACTAACTGTATGTCTTCAACTCTTCAAAGACCCTAGAAGGATATAATATTACCTAAGTAAACAGGAAGTACATTGTAAGCAACTTCCAAAACTCTAGAATTGACAGAGACATCTCATTGCCTGGACAGTTACCCAGAGTTCTTCTGTAATGCTGGGGCATCCATCTTCAGCCTACAGGCCCATAGTATCTGGCAGATTTTTCCATGAAGCAGGAAATTTGAAAAACTGTTTCACCTATATTGGCAGTTTGTCAGTCACTTTCTTCTATGTCCTGCTGAGTGTCTGGCAGTTTCTTCTGTGAAGCAGGAATCCTGAAGGACCATTCCATCTTTTGGAAAGTTCAGCAGTCATTTTTCTGTGGGCCTGCATGTCCAGTTCATACAGCATACCATCAAGCAGTCTAGGCAAGAGCAGTTTCTTGCCCGAATGGCTAGCCTTGTCACACTGAAGGCAAATTCCATGAGTTTCGTCAATGCCCATCAATGCCCTCTCTGAAGTAATTGGTGCTGCCTCACTGTCAAGAAAAGTCCAAGTTCTTAAAATATTTTCAATGCCTTATTCTTTGGGTCTTTGAAAGATCTAAAGAATACCTGTCCTACATCTAATTAACATGACTACAAGTTTGACTATTAAAGATGACTATCTGTTAATCCATAATCTTTAATTATACATTACATTTTTAAATGAGCTGCACAAAAACGAGCAGAAATATTTATACACAATGTAACAAATCGACCTTTAATTTGTATCAATAGACTAAAATCTATACCAATACAAAGTATTCATTTGTATATCATACCCCCCTTTAAATGAAAGCAAACATTTATAAACAATCATTTTGGGAATATGGGTGTTGTTTACTCCAAACTGCTTCTTGCTGCTTGTTGGGGGAAGTATTTTTAGTGTTCATGAAGACCTTTTGGAGGGGGTGTTGTTCCATCAAACCACATTAACCTGGAAGGAATCCACAGGGTCCCATCCTCTGTGGAAACAAAAGCAGGACCTTCTTTCCAAAGTAACATATACCTTGGACCCAAATTTTGAAATCAAGATACTTTTATGTTGGTTTAGCCTAGCATCCCCCAGAATCAAAATGTCTCTCTACAGTCAAATACATAATCCAGACTCTGTGTATTTTACATCTTTATGGGGCTTATTTTTTTTTTACTTTATTACTTTTTAAAGATATAATTATCTTTACTCCTTTAATGTATGACTTTCTGTACTCTTTCTTCTCTCTCATAGCCCATGTACATTTATCCAACACTGTGACCCATTTAGAGGTCTTTTTCATCTGAATCTGTCTTTATTGCCTATCTTTAATTATTTTCTGACTAGGAATGCCTTTTTTTTTTTTTTTAATGCCAAGCAGGCATGGCTAGGACCAACTCTGTGACCCTACCTGTTGGCTTCCCCCAGTCCAACATGGCGGAGGCATGTTCACCTCCTCTGCAAGTTATGCTCACTGCCCCAGCTCCAGGGACCCAGTGGGTTCATGTTGCCATTAAGCAATTTGTAACAGTCTGCTCACAGACCCCATCTAAATGTGGGACCCCCGAAAGATCTGGAGTTATTGCTCCCAGCATGAACAAGGAAGCTGTCTCTTAAAGAAGCCTTGAAGTCTTTGGTGCTAATGCTGAGTCAGGAAGCCTTTTCTTAAAGAAATCACACCTCTGCTTGCCTCTAGCAAACAGAGCCCACCGGAGAAAATGCTGCTACCAAGAAGCCATGTTTGACTCTCTTCTTTTGTGTCTAGAATTCCTTCCCAAGCTCTCTCAGATTTTATGTGGATGTAGTTGCCTCAGGTGGGTGCCATTATGTAAACAGTGATAGAACATGAGCCTCTCAGGATCATGGGTTCATGCCTCACACTGGGCGCCACTGAACTTCCTAGCTGTGCATGGTTTGAGTGCTGGAATGCCCCTTGCTATGCCAGTGTGAGTACAGGATGCCCTGGATCTCCTAGCTGTACCACTTGCAGAATGTCATGGATTTCCTAACTGACAGATTTAGTTTTCATGAGGTTTAGCTGTATTGATTTGACCTGGTAGATTGTGTGTGTGTGTGTGTGTGTGTGTGTGTGATTTTTTTATTGATTTGCTCACTTAAAGAAATTCCTTCTACTTTTCCTTTATTGCCATCTTTCTTTTTTTTTTTCTATCTATTATCTCCTCTGGGGAGTACAATACATGCACTGGTAACTGCTGACCTTAAGGAACTGATGATGATGGTAGTGGTGGTGGTGATGGTGGTGGTGATGGTGGTGGTGGTGTGTATGTGTGTGTGCATGTATGATGTGACAGGCATTATGTGGATGTCAAAGAACAACTTTTGGGCATTGGTTCTCCCCTTCCTCTGTGGGTTCTAGGGATCATGTTTACGTCACTAGCCTTGTGTGGTAGATACTTAAACCCACGGAGACATCACACAGGCCCAAGGAATGTGGTTTTAAAGCTTGCAAATGTTCCAGGTCTGATTTGAGTGGAGAGGGATCAGTGATATTTCTGACAAGAAAATAGATCCTTTTTGTGCTGCCTTTGCTGAAGTTTGGCAGTGAAGAACTGTGGCCCATTCAGGCATGTGGGTTCTGGCTTGATGGCTGTAGTACAGGCTGGGCAGATGACAGTGAGGTGGCCTTGGGTTAGGCTGGCTTGGATTGAGGAAGCAAAGCTGAGTCGTACTTCTAGATATTTGAAATTGGGGATAAATTCTCCTTGCTTCATCCCAACTGAATGGCAGACTTTGGCTGTATGGAGAGTCAGAAACCAGAGGAACCAAGTTTCAAAAATTATATTGGTTTTACTCAGTACCCCAAAGGGGAGCCCCCCACAACCCAAACCACGAAAAGGCAGGAAGGACATGAACAAGCATATTACAGAGTGAAAAAAGTCCACCTCCAAAATCTGCATACTGGCTGAATCTAATCATGCAACATTCTGGAACACACGTGTTTCACATCTAGATATCTATGTACCACTGACAAATTTAAAAGTTGAAGTTTTCTTTTGAAAGTAAAATGTACATGTTTATTGCAGAAATAAAACAAGAGGCCGAGAAGAAAAACAACCAGAGCTCTGACATTTCAGACTTATATAACCATTGTTAGTGGTTCAGTTATCTGCCCATATGTGTTCATGCATTTCCCACAAGAATGCCCTTGATATTACCTTTGTTAAACTATTTCCATTTGTTAAAATTGCATGAACATTATTCTATGTTACTGAAGATTCTTGTTTAATTTTTTTTTGTTTTGTTTTGTTTTGTTTTTTCGAGACAGGGTTTCTCTGTGGCTTTGGAGCCTGTCCTGGAACTAGTTCTTGAACTCACAGAGATCCGCCTGCCTCTGCCTCCGGAGTGCTGGGATTAAAGGCGTGTGCCACCATCGCCCGGCTTCTTGTTTAATGTTTTTGTCTATACAAGAGATTTCCCTTTGGCTTTTTCAAAATTACTCTGTTGTTCATCAACGATTAGTTATTTTTCCAAGTTTTCCCTGTAAGTTATTTCTGAGTCAAGGCTAAGAGAGAGAGCAGCACAGTCCAAAGGTCCTCAGCATGTAAAGGCTTTTGATCATTGCCATCTAACTGCTGGACCAAAACTGCCCTCATCCGCATCGGTGCTTTACCCTTGCTGGAAAAGTTCCCTTTTAAGTCAGCCCTGGCTGGTGTGGCAGCCTCCAAATGCTGTACCACTCTGACCACAGTGAGATTGGACGTGTGTCCAGATGTTCGCTGGCCATTGTTATGTTCCTCTTGACAGTTGCTAGTTTGGGATGTGGCTTATGATGCACGGGCCTCAAAAAAAAGGGGGGGTTACTTGTGCCTTTCCCACGACTGACTCTTGGGGTTCTCCTCTTATTGAAAACATGTTACAGTATTCAGTTTAATTATTTATGTCATATAGCTCTATCTATCTCTTTCTATGTATCTATCATCTATCTATCTGTCTGTCTGTCATCTAGTGTGTGTGTGTGTGTGTGTGTGTGTGTGATTTCCCCCGTTGATAGTAGGCTTTTAGAAAACCACTTGCTTCTCTGTGTGTTCACATTCCTTACATAATTTACCTGGCACGGCTAGGACATTGGAGTTCATTTGCCTTAAGGATGCGTTAAAGGACTGCGCCTCACCAAGTGCTGTGAGCCCCCAATGGCGACATCTAAGCAACTGCAGCATCCTTTCTTGTCTCCCTCACTTCCTCAGTGGACTAGAGAGCACAGCTAACTGCACTTGATCATCGCCCCTTAGGATTCTTGGCAAATGCTACCCCTGTCGGCAAAGATGTCCAGGCCAGTTCACAATTTACTACCCGTTATCTGTAGATGACCAGGGTGGGTTTTTATCTCAAAGAACTCTGTGTCTCCATACCACTAAATTCTGACATCTTTCTCAAGGACTTAACAGCGTCTAATGGTTCTCTCTCTGGTCATGTGATCCAGCTGGAGATCCAAGGTATGCAAAGCCCTTGTTTTAGACAAAGGCGTATTTTTCTCCAGCCAGTAAGTAAAAGTGACTTTTTTTTTTCAGCTATAAAAGGACAAGAGGGGTTGAGATGATTGTGCTGGGCAGGGTTTCCTAGGCTTGTTATTTTGGCAGCGGGCCATATTGCTATGCCTGAGTCTTCCAAATTTCTTCCATTTCTTGTAGCAGCATGAAGAGCTCACTGGCTGGGACAAGTCTCTTTACGGGGTGATGATTAATGCCCAGGGTCTTCTTAACCTGGAGCCAGCCACAGAGGGACATCCAACAGTGTCACTGGCAGGCCATCGATCAGCCTGTGCTAAGGCCTAAAGACGCGAGTCCTTTTCCTATTGATTTAAGTGACTTTGCTGCCCTCTCTGGCTAACATGTTTTTTCTCCCCTAGAGAAAATATTTAACATTCAGTATTGTAGGTCGAACAACACTGGTAAACAGTCTGAAGTTTCAGCTTCAGTCTTCACAGATGTTTGACGTAGCTCAAAACAGTTTGTCCATTTACAAGGTTTTAAGAGCTCTGTGACATGAATCTGCTTTGCTGATTTTCTCTGTCTATTTCATCACCTTAAAAGCAAGCGTGAGCGTGTCCATTCTGGCTGCCTGATTGCAGTAGGAAATGGTCCACTTCTGGTCCCAGTCTCACTTCCTAAGATGTTGCTGTTGCTAGAGTCAGAAGAAGAAGAAAGAGGCTCTTGTCAGTAACAGAATGATTTGTTTTTAAAACAAGTTTTGAGGCATCAGCGTTGTTGGCAACTTATGAGAATGACCCTAAGTCACAAAGCCTCTGTGACATCTTAGTCCCTTCTAATCGCTTATGGCTATTTAGTTGATGAATCCCAGGAGACGCCATAGGTAGGGGCTGTTACTATTCTTGTAGTACAAACAAGTATAGCAAGCGGAAGTAGGTGGCTAAGACAGGGTCTGAACATGCAAAACTGGTCTCTAGAATGTGCCTCCCTTTGCTGCCTTTTAAAAGACATGGCCTTACTATGTTACCTGGGCTGGCTTCGAACTTCCAACACTGCCTCACCTTGTTGAGTAGCTGGGAATACAGACAAGCAGCACCATCATAGTGCCCGCCCTTTGAACTTTATTAAATTGTTACAGGATCACAGGGTTGGTGATAGTATTACAGATCTCATATTACAGATGAGAAATTGAGGCTTGGAAGGGTTATTTTATTTTTTATTGTTTTTCAGAATCTTTTTTATTTTTTTTTAATCATTTTTTGTTGTTTTGTTTTTTTGAGGCAGGATTTCTATTACAGATGAGAAATTGAGGCTTGGAAGGATTATTTTATTTTACTGTTTTTTATCTTTTAAAAAATTTTACTTTAATTTTTTATTATTTTTGTTTTTATGGTTTTATTGTTTTTTATATTTTTTTTATTTTTGTTGCTTTGGTTTGGTTTTTTGAGACAGGGTTTCTCTGTTTAGCCCTGGCCATCCTGGAACTCACTCTACAGACCAGAGATTCACTTGCCTTTGCCTTCTGAGTGCTGAGGTTAAAGGTGTGCACCATCACCACCTGACAGGGTCTAGTAACTTCCAAATGGCATTTCACACCCGGCAAGCAGCAGAGGTTTGCTGGGCTCCTCGTTCCAAAGCCTTCCCCATTCTTTTCTCACACTGCAACACATTCTTTTAGAGTCAGAGCTTTGTCTACTTCAGAGAACGCTTGCAGCTGGCCAAGAGACAGATGTTCAGTGCTTCTGCAACACAAACCCCTGGGTCCACGTGGCACAGTGAACTCCCCATCCAGCTGTGTGAGTGATTTGTATGAGGGCCACAGTGAGAAGTGGTTCTCTTTTCTACATCAATAGCTCCAGGACTCATCTTTTCAATCATCCCTGCCTCTGGGACTTTGAGTTTGCTGTCCTTTGGCTTGGCTGCCTTCTCCTCTAGATGCCCGTGTCCATTTCATCTTCCTGATGAAATTCTCAGGTGTGATCAGCTCACTGAACCTGACCCTCACAGCTGCATAAGTTTACATGGTTGCCAGAATGGTTCGGCATGAGCTGGGTGGTTTGAAGGGCACAAATGGGCTCTCTTTAGTTCCAGAACACCGAAGGCATCCCTTAGGAAGGTGCTGCCAGAGCTGTGCGCCCCCTGAGGACTATGGTGCAGCATCCCTTCTTGCTTCTTCCATTTTAAGTGCCTCTGTGTGCTTCTGAGCTCACAGCAGTGTAATTCCAGGCTCAGTGTCTATATAGCCTGTGGCTCTACTTCTCCTTTTCCATGTCTTTGGTTTTAAGAACACTGCCATTGGGTTATTCAACTGGATGCTCCAGGATGACTTTATTTCAAGATCCCCAACTCAATTACACCTGCAAGGACCATTTCCCCCAAATAAATCCCTATTTGTAGGTTACAGAAGAAGGTGTCTTTTGTGCTGACTGCAGCCTTTATTCCTGCCCTGTGACACCAGCACCTACTCTAATTTCTTCAAAGCATTTGTCCTGATTTGATGCATCATATTCTCTGTCTGCTTTTGTCTTGCCTGCTTCCATATAGTTGAATTCAGATTTTAAGTAAAGGATTTTCTTGCCCCCCCCCCTTTTTTTTTTTTGCCATGATCTAGAAAAATGCTTAGGTGATTGCCGGAGCTGTCAAGTATTTACTGATGAAAAGCATGACTATGTGATGATATTATGTCATTTGGGGTCTTCAATTCCTTCAACAATCTTTAGGATTTTATTACACGTTTGTTGTTATTTTATATTGTAACATTCCAACTCTGCACAGTGGGTGAAAATATCCAGCCATTCCAATACAACTCCCAGCTGCTAAATGGTCTTGTCACCTTTGCTTTTCTCCAGGAGAGAGCCCTCAACAGAATCTCTCTTTTTGCCTTAGGATCTGACCACCTCCGAGAGAAAGATGGCCTCTGGGCTGTCTTAGTCTGGCTGTCCATTATCGCGGCCCGGAAGCAGAGCGTGGAGGAAATTGTTAGGGATCATTGGGCCAAATATGGCCGCCACTACTACTGCAGGTGAGAATGGGCAGCGTCTCTGCATGTGTCTTGAGGACTACTCTTAGAGATGTTTTCTAAAACTGACAGGCTAGAACTGAAGAAGAAAGCATCTTGTAGAATCATCTGAGGAACTGGAAGGCTGGGGTTGGCTCTTTGGGAGTAGTGTCAAGGGCTACTACACCGGAAGGACAGACTTTACTTGCCCTGGTAACATTCCTCCCAATCTTTTCTCCAAACGAGAAGGCGGCAAGTAGGTAGTCATGCCAAGAGGGTATCAAAATGCACAGTTTTGAGAAATTCTTTCTGATCCTTGGGAGCCGTGAGCCCATAGTCAAAGCAGACACATTTCTTATTTGTTCTATATGGATTTTTTTTTAAAAAGGAGTGGGCAGACACAAAAGCCCACAATTTGATGTTTTTGGAATCTTCTCCCACCCTGGATCTAACCTCCATGCTAATGGTCGGAAGGGCTCTGACATGGCTGAACCGGGACTCTTTGCATGGCCCACGTGGCTCAGCAGCCCCAGGTTTTTGCTCAAGGCTTATCTTGATGAAAAGAGACACAGGGAAGGGAAATATTATTATCTCCGAAGGAGGCAGATGAAAGATGGGTGGGCTGGAACTCAGGGTTGTTGGTCTGTCCCTTTCCTGTTGTCAAAATAAGAAAGAACATTCCAAGGTTATGGCATCTAGGTGTGTGCCAAGTGCATGTACCTACTACCGTGCCAGGCTTAGGGGACAGGGGGATAGAAACAGTTATTGACTATGGGTAACCATGTGTGGGAAGAGGAGACTTTTGGGAGCCACAGACTCTGTGTTAAAGACACTGTTTTGCTTGTGTGTCTTTACCAGCTTTGGGTATTTAGCTGAGTTTCGAGAGCTGGAGGGACAGCTTTTCCCTTATATGGCAACTGTTTCTTCTTTTAAGAAGCATCTACTTAGATAAATATCAGAGAATAAGCAAGGCTGCAAGGGTGCTTATTAAACTCTAAGGGACTGTAATGTTCTGGGAAATAGAGACAACAGCCATAATAGCCTTGATTCCTGGTTAGTTAAGAAGACTGGGAATGTGAAAAAGAAATAAACCAGCATATTATACATTGAGCCATAAAACAAATTCTCAAGGCAGGTGGGATTTTGTTTTGCTCATCAATATATCTAACATGGCTCACACCCCCCTAATTCCTGGGGGGTTTTGATTTATATATTTGCTTAATTTATATCCAAAACTTAATTGGCACATGGATTTCTTCTGTTGCATGAGAATCTTATAAAGATTCCAACCTGGCAAAAATATTTTGTTCTCGCTAGCTAGCTGAGCGGTTACTCTGAGTCAGAGATGTGCGCCTTATAATTTGTGGAATGGCTGTTGAGGTTCCTGCCAGTGTTGTGAAGAAATGGTGTGATGATGAGTGTATTTATAATATACTTCAAGTTTTGTGGCCAAGAGCTTGTAATGTTAACTGCTTTTTTTTTTCATAACAATACCATATTAGAGAATACTATGCAATGGAGATTTAATTTCTTGCAGGACATTCAACTGTATTACACGTTTCTGTTCAGAAAAAAATCACAGAGAAGAGGGGATGGGGGCTGGTACAGTGAAGACCAGACTCTTGCAATCTCAGAGCAAACGGTCGATTGGGGGAGGGGCTTTGGACATGAGGGATTTCTAGCAGACAGCTTTCTTGGCACAGAGGAAACAATAAAACAGTTTCAGTGTCGCTGATACTGAGACTAGCTTTGTGGCTAAGGGAAGTCTCTCAATTTTCTTTGTCTGGGTAAACCCCAGAAGCAATTCTCCACTTAGAGGTTATAGCCCTTGCAAAGGTGGTGCTCGCAGTGGAGGCTGGAGGGGCCATCTAGCTGTAGAGGGGAGAAAGGAGAAGGGGAGGGGGTGGCTCCAGGAGTTGCTTGTGTGAGAAAATGAACCCACTGAGTCTGGCACTTGTATGTGATCTCAGCTTTAGACTCAGCGTGGTCTTTTTCAGTAAATGTTCTCAAGTCTTGAATTTTGCTTTCTACGTTATCCTGTCTTGTCTGTCTTTCTGCCTCTTTCTGCTTGTCTTTGTCTTATCTATCTATCTATCTATCTATCTATCTATCTATCTATCTATCTATCGAATCTTACTATGGAGCTAGGCTGGTCTTGAACTCACTTTTAATTCTATTGCCTGAGCCTCCTGAGTGCTGGGATTATAAACAAGAGCCTCCATGCCTGGCTCATAGCTCTCCCCTCTCCTCTCCTCCCCTCCCCAACTCCCACTTTCACCAGAGTATCCGTCTCTAAAAAGAATCTAATGTCTGAACACATTTACTGACAGTGTTCTAAGGACTTTTCTGTTATCTTGGTTCTGAAGTAGGAGGAAGAAAAGGATGCGCAGCATGTGGTGAGGTCTTTCTGCCTCTCCAGTTGATAGAGTCGTCGTAGCGACTGTTCAGGGCTTCCATCTTGCAGCTCGTCCTGAGCATTCTCTGCCTGCTGAAAACCCAGATGTGAAGTCCTTCTGAGGCCTCCTGGGCTCAGAGCTCCTTCTCTGGCTCCCTTTGTAAATAACCATCCCCTCCTTGGTGCGCCAGTCGAATTTGGAGATGATTATCTGATGTTTGGAGAGACAATCTCTTTACGTTAGTGACTAAGGAGAAAAAAAAAACAACAAACAAACCAATGAACAGATTTTTTTTAAAAAAGCTCTGATGTCTGGCGTTTTGCCAACTGTGTGGTATGCATCATCTTATTTCAAACTTCAAAATAAACAGGGCAGGGATAATTTTTAGCATCCCCCCCCTTTTGATCAGCATCCCTGCCCTACTATTATATTTGATGTTTGTGGACAGGAAGACTTTCTAAATGGAACAATTATGATGTTTCTTTCAAGGTTCCAGGGATTTTTTTTAATAGCTCAATTCACTTTCTTCCTCTTTGATCCCCCACCCCTGCATTGTTTCCTCATCCCAAACTACTTAAAGTGCGCCTCCTGTGCTCCAGAGTGTCCTGTGCTCCAGAAACAGTAGAGAATAGGAGAACTAAGGTCTGTGCCCTAGGGCAAGGGCAGACTTGAAGTATGCAAATACAAAACACGCCTGAGGGAATCCGTAAGACAGGGCAAAAAATGAAAATACACAGGTGTGACAGGCAGGGGGAGCAGGGGAAACTACTCAGATGGATGAATACTCGAGAATTCGGGAGACCTGAAGATTGGAAGAAAAGACCGAGTCTGCGCTTTGAGTATACCAGACACAAAGAGATCTAAGAATGTACAAGATGGAGGGGACAAGCAGCAAGAAGAGAGTGGCAGGAGTGGCTGAGGGGTCACCAGGGACTGAAGTGGAGGCCATGGTGGCCCGAGCAAGTGAGCCAAAGTGCAAAGAGGAACTAAGTTAGTTTAGATCAAGCCAAGTAGGGCGGACTGGGTTGGATCGCATAGTGAGTGATCATCTGTGCTTGGGGTTTTGTTGCCAACATGACAGGAGTTTGGGGAGGGGCTTATAAGGAAGGAGCAACATAATTGGACTTTGCCCTGGCCCCCGTGTGGAGACTGCATTGTAAGGCTGCGAAGAGAAAGTGAGACTCCTCAAACATGCTTTTGTCTATTTCCTCTCCTGGAAGCAGGACCATGAGGAGCCCGCCCAGCTGTTGGTTCTCTGATTGGGTTTTGTGATTTCTGTGTTCTGCTTTCTTCCCCTAACAGGTTTGACTATGAGGGACTGGAGCCCAAGGCAACATACTACATCATGAGGGACCTGGAGGCCCTGGTTACAGACAAGTCCTTCATTGGCCAACAGTTTGCTGTGGGGAGCCACATTTACAGCGTCGCCAAGACGGACAGCTTCGAGTATGTGGACCCTGTGGATGGCACCGTGACCAAGAAACAGGTACTTGCTGGGCAATGACAGAAATAGGTGGATCGGGCAAAGCTGGTCTGCAAAGTATGCAGAGCTGGAGAAATCTTTGGGGCGTGTCGTCTCTGTGCTCTTTCACTTTGAAAACAGAGTTCTCCACCTAGGAAGAAGAAACCCTCAAGGCTTAGATTAGAACCTGGGCCTCTTGGTCCCGTATTGTTTACACCTGTATACCTTCTAACTGATGAACCAAGACCTCGAACTGGAATAGGCCCCGCATTTCCTTCTTTAATGGTAGCAGCCTACAGATGCTTTATGTGGTGGCTGTTCTTGGTGATAAATTCAGAGACATTGCTAGAGCAAAACATCCCTGTGGTTGGGATCTCCCAGCGTATGGGGGACTTCATCTTCTATTGCCTTATGTCATCAAGGAACCGTAAGGGCTTAGATAAGTTCAGTGTCTCTGGGAGGGAGAGTATAGTTGGAAAGTTTGCCCAGAAATCTCCAGAAGATTCATGGGTGGATGCTAATCTCCAGCAAGTAGCGAAGCCAACTGCAGCTTCCATTATGTTCTTGTGGTTGTGAATTGTGTGGGAAAAGTTGGATGTCTCTGTAATGATTCTGTCTCCTCTCAGTCTTGTGTATTTATTGGCGAAGGCAAGCATTGACCCCCTGGGAGCAGACCCCAGACATTTACATTTACAGAGGACGTAATACAACCCGAGTAATGTTAAGAGCGGTTCAGTTCATCAACGTCCAAGTTCTTATCTCTTGATGCATCCTTTATAAGTGAAAACAGTAAGGCAGGTGCTGCAGGGACTAGATAAGATGCGCCGTCCTAATTTAACTAGTATTTCCCCTGTCATCTTGGATGTGCAAGTCCCAGCACTGTGGGTACTCCAAACCCTGGTGCATTCTTTATTCTCTTGGGACTACCTCCAGTTGGCTTAGTTTTATAGTTATTTTTTTAACTCTCCATCAATATATCAATCCTTTGGGCTGGAGAGATGTCTCAGCAGTTAAGAGTATTTGCTAGTACAGAGGTTCAGGTTCGGTTACTAGCACTCATGTGGCAGCTCAAGCCATCTGAAACTCTAGTTTCAGTGGCTCTGATGTCCTTTCTGGTTTCTGTGGACACCAGACATACACATGATGCACAGACATACAGGTAGGCAAAACACTCACATGCATTAAAAATGAAAACAAGCACCAGGCAGTGGTGGAATATGCCTTTAGTCCCAGCACTTGAGAGAAAGAGCAGGGGGAGGAGGTGGATACAACAGTATCAAAACACAAAGATAATTCTCCAACTGTGAATTTGTTATAGAAAGCAGCTTACTGTCCTCTTCAGCATCTTATTTCTCCTCAGCAATATGTAGTCCTCTTTGGCATCCTATTCCCCTTCAGTTTTGGATGCGTCTCACTGTGGTCCTCTTTGGCATCCTATTCCTCTTCAGCACTCTATTATTTGAGATCAGACAGACACAGATTTAAAGACTGTCTTTGACACTAGCCTTTGACTTTGGGTTGAACTTCAACTTGAGAGGCAGTGATGCTGATAGTCAGAATGTGTGGTAATAGAGGATGTTTGAGGGGGAAAGTTCTATAGAGCTCTGGTGCAGGTGATGGTAGCTAATTCACATTCATGAAATATTAGTTCTCTTTCTTTATCCAGAATATGCATGCATGATCCCATGGTAGTGGGCAGTTCCTAGTTACTTCTTGTTTGGTCTAAATCCAACTTACTAGAAGAAAAAAAGTAGATATCATACATAATTTTCAAAAATATCTTTTATATAGAAGTTATGCTATTTATTTGATATAGAAATTGTCTGGCTTGTTTGGTTTTATTTTTAAAATTTATTAGATTTTTAAAAATACCAATCCAAGTTCCCACTCCTTCCCCTCCTCCCATTCCTTCCACATACCATCCCACCCTACCCCCATCCAATCCTCAGAGAGGGTAAGTAAGGCACATTGTTTTGGGGAAGGTCCAGGGCCCTCCCTATTATGTCTAGGCTGAACAAGGTATCCATCCAAAAAAGTATAGGTTTCCAAAAAGCCAGTATATGCAGAAGGGATAAATCCTGGTGCCACTTCTAGTGGCCCCTCAGTCTGCCCCAGTCATGCAACTGTCAACCACATTCAGAGGGACTAGTTTGGTTCTATGCTCGTTCCTTCCCAGTCTGGCTGGGGTTTGTGAGCTCCCATTAGCTCAGGTAGATTGTTTCAAAGAGTGATCATGGTCTTGGCCTCTTTGCTTGTATTCTCATTCCTCCCACTTTTCAGTGGACTTTGGGAGCTCAGTCCAGTGCTCAGATGCGAGTCTCTGACTCTGTTTCCATCTGTTGCTGGATGAAGGTTCTATAGTGATATTTAAGATATTCATCAGTCTGACCACAGGGCAAGTCAAGAACAGCCCTTCCTCTCCTCTATTGCTTAGGGTCTTAGGTGGGGTCATTCTCGTGAATTCCTGGGAATTTTTCTAGAGCCAGGTTTCTGCTAACCCTATAGTGGCTCCCTCAATCAAGATATCTCTTTCCTTGCTCTCATCTAAGTCATTCCTCCTTCTCAACTATTCCCATTTTCTCAAGTTCTCCTCACCCCCTCCCCTTCTCTCCTGATGTCTGTTAAGTCCATTTGATTCACGACATCTGTTAGTTCTCTTATTTCTTTGTTAAGTTCCTGTCTGGTTGACCTATCCATTGGCGAGAGTGGAGTGTTGAAGTTTCCTACTACTAGTGTATGGGGTTTGATGTGCGATTTAAGTTTTAGTAATGTTTCTTTTACATATTGATATTTGATATTAGGATAGGTATACCTGTTTGTTTCTGAAGTCCATTTGATTGGAAAACCTTTACCCAATCCTTTACTCTAAGGTAGTGTCTGTCTTTGAGATTGAGGTGTGTTTCTTGTATACAGCAAAAGACTGGATCCTGTTTTTGTATCCATTCTCTTAGCCTGTGTCTTTTTATAGGTGAATTGAATCCATTGATATTAAGAGATATTAATGACAAGTAGATGTTAATTCCAGTTATTTTTTGGTAGTAGTGTTTGTGTGTTTCCCTTCTTTTGTTTATGCTGGTGGGGGTTATCAGTTGCCTGTGTTTTTGTGGGTGCAGTTAGCTTCCTTGGGTTAGGGCTTTTCTTCTAGTACCTTCTATAGGGCTGAGTTTGTGGTTACGTATTGTTTAAATCTGTTTTTGTCATGGACTTTTGATTATTATATGATGAGGGAGGCTTTTTTTTTCCAGTCTATTGTTGTTCTGTAAACTTATTGTACCCTCATAAGGATATCCTCCTTTAGGTTGGGAAGGTTTTCTTCTATGATTTTGTTGAATATATTTTCTGTACCTCTGAGTTAAAGTTCTTCTCCTTCTTCTACCCCTGTTATTTTTAGGTTTGGTCTTCATAGTGCCCCAGATTTCCTAGATGGTTTGTGTTAAGAATTTGTTGGATTTAATGTTTTCTTTCACCATAGTGCATGTTCTAACTTACACTCTTACCAGCAATGAATAGTACATTATCTTTCTCCACAGTCTCACCAAAATCAATCAATGAAAATTTGTTCTGAGACAGAGTCTCACACTGTAGCTCAGGCTGTCCTGGAACTCACTTTATATTTTAGGGATGACCTTGAGCTTGCTGAGTCAACTGCCTAGCTTTCTGCCTCCTTTTTTTAAACTTTTTTTTTAGAATTTCAAGCTTGAGTACTGTATATCATTTCCCAACTCTTTCCCCTCTCCAACTCCACCCATGTCTCCCCATTCCCCAAATCCATGACCTCCTTCTTAAAAGTATTATTGTTGCATATGCTTGTATGTGTGTAACATAATAAGCATGATGAGTCCACTTAGTTTTGCTCATATATACATTATTTAGGGCCGACCATTTGGGATTGGATAACCTTTCAGAGTCTGGGCCCTGGAGAAGACTAAGTATTCTCTTGATAGCCGTCAATGATCTGCATCTCTTCATACCAAGATGGGACCTTGTAGGATTTTTCTATCTCCTTTCAGAAGTTGACTGGTGTTGTTATTGTAGAGGTCTTGTCAAGGTGACCACATTGTTAAGATTCCATGGGCACAACCTTGTGACACACAGAAGACGCTTATTGATCCTACATGTTGATCTCACAGTCTTTCCATTCCCTCTTTGTGATCCTTTCTGAGCCTTAGGTGTAGGGATTGTGCTCTAGAGGTATCAGCTGGGGATGGGAACCCCGCAGTCAGTTGTTCTCTTCATTTCAGCCAGCTGTGGGTTCCTGTAATGGTTTCTGTCTATTGCAAACAGAAGTGTCTTTAATTTGGGGTGAAGGCCACACTCCCTTGTGGGTCTAAGGATAAGTGTTTAGCATGCAGTTGGGCATTAACCTGTCTTAGGAAACTGGCAGTAGTGGGCTCTCCTTTAAGGTCCTGGAGACCTTACCAGTCGCAGTTAGTTGGCTAGGTTTACATTACCAGGCGTTGACTCCGTTGTATTGAGTGGACCTTACATTTAATTAGATGAACTTCCACCTCCTTGATGAATTATCTTATTTACGCTCCCTATAATATCCTGTCTGAGAAAATAAGAATAATAAATGGCTATATCACGTAGGCACTGGGAAAATTAAATACTACCTGTGAATTCAGGAATTCAGAGGTACAAAAGGAATGTTAGTCAATGATTAACTAAGCTTACTTAAGCAACCTCAAGACCACCAGGGATATATCAGTGGTTAGTTGAGCATTTTGCTGCCTTGACCCCTAACACTGTAACAAAGGAAACAAAAAGAAGACCCTGTGATGGAGAGATCGGGGCTTTTGATGAGAGCCACATAAAGTAGGAGAAACAAAGGAAAGGTAGACTTGTCAGGATGTCTTGTGAGGATGTAAGCCTCATCTCTCAGTGATTCAACTCACATACTCCCTCCCCTCCTCTGCACCCCCCCCCCATTCTGATTCAGGAAGGGAACTGTGCTTTAGGGCAGCTCACTCCTCCCTTTTTGTCCTTAATTCGAGGTCAGAGTCAGGAAACAGATAACAGGAAAAGAACCATTCCACGGGCATCTCTAGAGATAAAGTAGAAATGCTTTTCCAACCAAACTGAAGCTAAACTCCTATTGCAGTGATAAGTCCCAGCCAGCCCCTTGGCTGTGGAAATATCTAGGGAAGTCTGCCCTGCCTGAAATCCTGCAAGGGTCACTCCAGAGGCAAGAAGGAAGCCCTGAAGCTTTCCACTCCATCTTGAATTCCAAGGGCCTCCTGGATCCTGTGTGTCTCTGGACTCCGTGGGATTTGCTATGGCTTATTTTAAGGTGCCAGCTGTTTACTCCAGTCGGAACCAAGAGTCTCTTGGATTTAGAAACCACAGCTTGATAAGGCGTGGTACCGCTGCAGCTCTTCCACGTTCTTCTGGGGTGGGGGGGGGGGGGGGGGGGGAATCTGTCACTGTTCATTCTCAGGTAAAATTGAGTCACATGGGTGACCAATGTTGCTTTCTTCAAATGTGAGTGGGGAAAACAAGCCAGTGTTTTGTAGGGGAGCACTTTGATCAAATCGCTGAGTAGTTTAAGATGGTCCCAGTGCATGCCCCGGAATAAGACGAGGGAAAGTTTGGCAACCCCCGGGGGTCTGAGTATTGCTTCAAAGGTGCAGATATCCAGGGCACTGTTGGTGCTGGGTCTCTCTCCCTTTTACCACCAGCATCCCAAGGAATGACTTAGTACCAAGACAGTCTCCTACCATCGCCTCATCCCTTCTACCTGTAGCCTCAGTCCTGTCCACTCAGTGCCCACAGCTAGGAGATGCTGCCTGTGATAACGGTAGGAAACTGGAGTCTTGGTCCTGTGAATGAAGGGCCGTTGGGAAAGGTGATCACACACTGAGAGCTGGCATATTGACACTTCAACCCAGAGCTATAACCTATACCAGAAAATTTGCTTTTAAAGGAGAAAACGCGATACTTCAGGAACAAAATCTAAGCAACTGAGACTGCTTTTTTTCTACTCATCCACCCAAATCGTCTGTATTTCCATTTAGCTGGCTCAAAAATTAGAAAATCCTACCGGTGATGAAATACTTTGCAAGTTATCAGTTCAGCTGATATTTAAGACTTGGCATAAATAAATGTGTACTGGTTAGCTAATAAGGAAAGTCAAATCCAGTCTGCTCACGTGTGACTCTGGGCTCGCTGTAGCATGATAGTGCTCCGAGTTATGCAGACTGCATGAAACAGTTGACTGTTTTCCTTAACCTGAGAGAAAGAAGTCCGCTCAGCAGAAAGCTTACTGTGAAGGGCTTTCAGATTTGTTATTTACCACGTAAGGACTAGGTCTGTCCTTTTTCATTTCAGTATTTAGAAACAATAAAGAAAATACATTGGCAGTCTGGAATACACACTTCAGTTCTGGGATGTGGTGCTGGACTTTGTCCCTAGGTGCCATCATCCTCTCTACCCCCTATCCAGAGATGTTTACTGAGCCACCAGCATCTACTGTATCACGCAAAGGCCACTGAATGGTGTTCACTGAGGATGAATGGAACTCCAAAGCCAAGGGCTTCTCTCTCCAGGGATAACTGGTCCATCTTCAGCTTCATCTGTCAGCTTCAATCACATTATTATCAATGCATCATCTGAGAGACTCTGACAGTGACAGCCAGCCTTTGCTCTCTCATGTGCCATTTACTGGAGTGCGGTTTGCGCATCTAGAAGTGGAGCACTGGAAATGAGTCAGTTGGACTTGTGAGGCACCAATAAAGTTTATTTAAGTCTGAAAGTTGGCACTGGGATGTAGTAATCCTTCTGTGTGGAGTAACAGAAGTGTGTAGTTACCATAATAGGTCTCTAGTGTGGTGTTGAAAAACAATCCCTGTGATAAATATGAATTCCTGTCCTAACTTAGGAAAATATGAAGAAGGTAGTTGAATTGATTTTTTTTTTCATGCACACAGTTGCTGCATGCCGCTCAGAAGCCAACAGGGCAATTGAGATTCCTGTCCTCTGCTTAATTATAGTTTAGCTGGGGAGGTAACTTGATGTTGAACTTGTAATTATTGCAGAATTGACTGAACAGTGTTCTATAGAAAGAACTTAGTTGGGCGTACACATCGGAGGAATGAATGTAGATAAGGATTATAGAAAGCTCTTCAGAGGGAGATGGCGGTTAATCCACACCCAGGAGAGTAAGCAGGAGCTGGCTCAGGTGAGATCATTGCATCACACTCTGTGACTTTCTTCAGCTGGATGTAACTACATGACTGTTTCGTTTTCTGACACAAGATTCATTCTAGACAATCTCATGGGGCATTATGACACCTACAGTTATAATTCTAGACCTCAACACTTCTACAACACTGTAGTCATGGCAAAGGAAGACAACTTAGCTATCTGCTATGCTAAGTATGCCTCTTAGCAGGACATCTTGGAAACTACTAGAAAAATATTTTCTAATATCCAGTTTCCCTGAAATTTTCCTATTTGTCCTTCAAGGATGAAACACATAGTCAGTTCTTAAAAAATACCACTGTCACTGCTAGGAAAATAGAGTGATGGGAATATGGTTTCTTGTTAGCTGGGAGGCCCCCATTCTGCTTCTAGAGAGTTCAGTTATAACGAAATAACCTCTCCTGGAAAAAGTTGGTAGGTTTAGGGCTGTCTTCTAAACTGTGAGGAGCATCTAAGTGTTCATCAGTAACAGAAACTTCGTACTGAAATGTTAGTATCTCTTTATGTTCAGGAGGGTCACCCAAACCAGGAAACAGTACAGAAGGCAAGGCCAAATATTTTCCCGGGAACTGAAGAGAGGACATGTTGTGACTGGAGGAAGTATTTCTGAATCCAAAGTCTCCCAGACCCAGGGCCAGTGTGGTGTGGAGTGAACAGGGATGAGCAATAATTCGAGGAAAGAAATGGATAAATGTATGTGATGTTTCCACTGGCCCACATTTGATGGTCAGGATTTTGATGAGGAAAACCCAAGTATCTTCTCATGGCTCAAGGTGGCGTTTGCTAGATAGGTGCTTTGAAAACCCATCTAAGGACTATTGGCTTTGATTTTCGCCAGATAATTCTTTAACTAGTTCTAATTGTTGGACCCAAAGGGGCTTGTTGGTTCTTTAAAAACAAAATCCTGAGTGAGCATGGCCCCTATAGGCTCATATATTTGAATGCTTGGTCTGTAGTGACGAAACTGCTTGGGAGGGACTAGAAGGCGTGGCTTTGTTGGAGGCGTGTCACTGGAGATGGGCTTTGAGTTTCAGAAGCCCACATTGTTCCCTGTTACTGATATCTCTCTCTCTCTCTACCTCCCTCTTCCTCCATCTCTGTCTCTCCCATCTCTCCGTCTCTGTCTTTCTCTGCTTCATGCTTATGGACCAGATACAGACACTCAGGTACTGTTCCCGTTCCACACCTTCATGCCCGCTGCCATGATTCCTGCCATGATTGTCATATACTCTAACCCTCTGGAGCCTTGAGTCCCCCGCCTAAAGCTTTCCTTTTCCTAAGTTGCCTTGGCCATGGTGTATTGTCACAGCAATAGAGAAGTAACTAAGACAAAGCCTAAGTGAGACTGTGTCTCTGGGCGTAGGTGTGTGGTCGGCACACTGTACAAAGACCGCTAGCCTAATCGGGAAGATGAAGCCAAAGTCCAAAGTTAGCTGAGAGGAGAGATGCTTTTGTGTCCCATTTCCACCCAGAGGGGGGTCTCGTTTTGTAACTCATGCAAAGGCCCTATATGGACTAGCCTGACTCAATCATTCTTGAACTCATGTTTCCAATTAATGCTGTGACTTAAATAAAGGAAAATAGGCTATCTATGTAGCTTTGTGTATGTTCCATCCAAATCCCCTGCTCTATGGGCCGCGTGCTTTCTCCTACAAAATATGGTTCAGATGTTACATGGCATTGTTTTCACCTTGACGCTTTCCAGATAAATGGCCGGGATTTCCTGGGGGAGATAACATTCGCATTAGGCTCAGAGTATCTTCCAAGGTTGTTCTGCCTCCAGGTTCGCTTGCCTCATGCGGCCAACCACATGAGACTGTACATGTGACGCTGTACCAGAACCAGATTTCAGGGCCATATGCTGTTTTCCCCTGGAATTCAGCCTACATCAGCATTTGAGCAAGTCAGATGCTGCCAGCAGTTGCTGGTAATACACAGTTCCTCCTCCTGCCTGGCTGCAACATGTCCTACAATCTCCAAGCTAACATCTGGCGGCTCTACATGGATTTAGCAACTAGCAGATCTCTCTGCCTTGATTTACATGTGGGTTAAAAAAAAAAAAAAAAAAAACCAAACAACCACCCCTCCAACATTCATTTGTCAAACATTTATCAGATACTTACTCTACATACGGCTCTGAGCCAGCTTAAAGGAGCACACAGAACAGGAGGACCTGGTCAGATGTTTGCATGAGAAGTGATCCATGAACACAAGCACTTTCATGTGGGGTAGCATCCGATGGTTTGCCTGGAGTCAGAAGACCTAGAGGCTCTTACTGTCTTACAACACTGTGCCAGTTTCGACAAGTTCCTTTCTTCTGCATAAGCAGAGGAAATGGCCAGGATCGCACCCGAGGGCTTTCAGGTCCGTAAGTGTCTGGTGACTATTAACAAAGGGGTATTTTATTGCTAAAGGACCAATTTCAGCAGCAAACATGGTGAAGATAATTGGCAGGAGATTGAAAAGACCAGCAGTGATTTCAGAGGAAGGCAGCATTCTGAAAACTAATCTTAATCTGCCTAATGTTTACAAAGGCCCGGGAGATGGTTTAGCAGGTCAAGGACTTGCCAACAAGCCGGATGATCTAAGTTCAATCCCCAGCACCCACTTGGGGAAGAAGAGAACAGACTCCTAAAAGTTGTCCTCTGGCCTCCACGCATGCTGTGTGGCATGTGCTACCCCCACCACCACACCTACAATATTAAGAAAATATAATAAGAGATAAATAAGCATGCACTATTGCATCATAATGTACCAGCATGAAGGCTTTATTTGGAAATCATGTTCAGAATCATTCAACTTTAACATAAGAAGGACCACAAGTCTTTTTTGATGAATGATACTTTCCAAAGCCCTTTTCACACTGTTTTTAAAAGGATGCTCCCAGCCATCCTATAACCAAGGCTGTTCTCTTTTTCATCCAAGTTAGGAAACTAAGGCTTAGAGAGCTTAAAGGACTTACTCAAGACCACCAGCTTGAGTGAGTGGCCGAGCCAGAATTCTAGCCTGGGTGTATCTGGTTGCTGTTCCTGAACCATCTCCAAACTGTCTGTGCACAGTAAATCAAAGAGGGGGTAAATCTGGATTTGAGAGAAAAGAAGGAAAAAAAGAAAGAAGGAAGGGAAGAAAGAAGGAAGGAAGGAAGGAAGGAAGGAAGGAAGGAAGGAAGGAAGGAAGGAAGGCAGGCTATGGTGGTGTCTGGATTTGTGAGGAAAGAGCTCTATGCTGTAGGTGATATTGCAACAGTTGCTATTGCAACAGATCTAGGGTGGGTGCAGCTCTGCTTTCAGCACTGAGGTGGGCACTGCAGGCAGGTTTAAGGCAACAACTCTTGTACCACCGAGCCCCATAATTTACCCTATCTGCTAAAGGAGACAAGCGCGCTCTCCTATGCCTGTTTGCCGTTTATCACGGCTGTGCCATTCCGATGTTCTAGCTACGAAACTTACAGAGGAGTCATAGATTCCTTCATGATTATTCTGGGACGTCCTTAGAATATTGTGCTAAAATCTGAAAACTAACACGTAGCACAATCCAGCCATCTGCAGCATGAGGAAGGGGACTCACTGAAAATACAGTTGCAGTGGCCCTGATCGTCAGCAACATCCAGTTCACCCAGAGAGAGCCACTAAATCCCAGTGCCCAAGGGACTCCCCATACAAATTCAGTCACCCTGTCTGGACCAAGGGCCTGGCCCTGTTGTCTTGTATGGACAGTTCCCTTTCCAGCTGATTCCAGTGTGCAGCAAAGTTTGCCGTCTCCTCACAATTGTGCAGCCAGAAAGCCACAGTTCACCCCAAAGTGCATGCTTTTGTTTTTCTTTAGCTAAAGGGCCCAAGATCCTCCTGGGACTGCCTGGTGAGGTCCCTAGCATCGCCCACTCCAGGTGATAAGCATGCAGTGACATTAACTAACTAGTGTTTCTAGTTACTCTGTGCCTGGCGTTGTCCTGGCTCTGCAGCTAAAGTGGAGGTGGAACAAGGTGTGTGCGGCTCTTCCTCTCCGAGCCAATGAATGACCTAAAGACAAAACACAGTGGATCAGACACTTCAGTGTCAAGTTGCCATGGGAACTTGTTTCATCCATTTGCTCTGGGCCTTGTCTGTGCCGAGAGGATTTATGGCAGCAGAAACACATAATGAAACTGTTAGAATGTAAATAGGAAACAGAAATCGAGGCTGGAGAATGTATAAATTAGAGCGCCAAGGACAGGAGAAGAAAAACTCACAGCTTCACGAGTCATGGAGATCCACTTGGACTCAGCTTCAAGTTGAATGTTAAGTGTCCTGGCAGCCATATTGAGAAGGGAAATATGGTTAGTTACAAAGTGTTTATTGTCAGAAAGCAAAAGACGACCAGTTCCTCCGGGAAGGAAAGGCTTTCAAAACACTTGGCTTGTGAGAGAATGCCTCTCTTCTAGCTTCATACCATCTTTGACAGTATTCCTACAGGACTGGGAACGTGGTCAGTAGAAGACAGTGTGGTGCAGCAGCGTGCACTAAGAGCAAGAATGGCAAACTAAAAGTTCCATTCTTTAAATCTACTTACGGCAGGAATAGGTGGTCAGAAGTCTACAGATTCGGGTCAAATACAGTCCAGATACATCTATAGCTGGAACTGGAACCCCTGGGAAATGAAGAGGTTGAATCTCGTGATGATAATCTTCATCATCGTCATTTCTCCTTATTGAAATTTTGATATGGCGCTAGCCACATTTTCTGTTTTCTACTATTAGGTTAAAGGGTAAATATTCCAGGCTGCGCATGATGTAATTGTTTATACCCAAGGCCAACAAACACTCTTGTAGAGAACTATATAATAAATATTTTAGGTCTTATGCACTAGATGATCTCTGCCATGATTATTAATCTCTAAAACTATAGTGCAAAAATAGCTATAGGCAATCCCTAACTAAATAGGCATAATTCAGTGTCCTAATAAAACTTGAGTTAAAAACAAACAAACAAACAAACAAACAAACAAAAACAGAGGGCCTGAAAAATTTCACCTGTAGGTAACTTAGTCTATTGCCAACCTCTAAAACTACCTAAAACTCACAAAAACAAAAACAAAGGGAAAGGATATTATTATTGTTCTTTCGGTGAAATTAAGGAATGATAAGCTTGGAAAGTTCTGGTTTGATAGTGACTTTGGCCTTACTGTTTTATTCATAGTAATAATGATTCATGCTGGAAAGAACATGGCTCATGTATGGACTGCAAAGTTGTTATGCTCACTGAAGGAACATGCAGATCTCAGAGAAATCCAATCCAACTCTTCACACGTACTAGTGGTCCTCATCAGCCGTGATATATTAGTTCTGTTTCTTGTCCCCGAGACCAAAGACCTGAGAAGAAATGACTGAAGAGGGGGAGGATTAATTTTGTAGTGCAGTTGCTATAGATACAGTCCATCGTAGTAGAGAAAGCATGGCAACAGGCATGCAAGGCTACTTGCTGGGGAATGATGCTGCTCCAATGTCTTCCTCCTTTTGCATTTTAACTAGTTGGGATCAAAGCCATAGGATGGTGCCCCCCCCTCCCACACACACATGTAGAGTGGCTCTTTCCTCCTCAGAGAATCATCTCTGGAACCACTCTTACAGATGCACACTCAGAAGTGTGTCTCCTAGGTAATTCTAAATGAAGTCAACAATGGACATTGACCTTCCACATGGATGTAGAATTGCAGCGTGGAGGTGGAGAGGGTCTGGAAAGGCATGCATCAGAGAACTCTGATGTTGTTCGTCTGTAATGGCTTCTCAAACAATGTTGATTCTCAATTAAGCTCTTAGGGTTGGCGTTCTAGGAAAGAGAGATGATGGTAAGCTATTCTCAGTAGGCCGATGGGTACCATTCACTCCGATACCACCTCTTCAAGTCCAACTCTCCTCCTTCCTGCTAATTGCTAATGGTCCTCTCTGTGTAGCATGCAGTACAACCAGTGGCCTGTGATTGGTGTGAACATCGTTTGCAGCAGGCGTTTTCTGGACCGTAGGAAATGCATTCTTTAGCTCCATGTTCACCGTTCAGTTTGTTTGCTCTGTTTGTGATTTGTTGACTGTTCAGCTCTCTGGCGGCGAAAGGTAGCTAGCTAAGAAATGAGTTTCGGATGGTTGTAAGAGGTGACTCCAGGTTGATGAAGGACAAACATTGCACCTTTACCTTCATATACCTAGGACATAGCCCAGTGCTTTACTCCATAGGCCACTTTCATATGTTAACCCAGTGAAAAACAGGTAGTTGGTTTCCAGTAAGGGAGCTGATTCCCATTGCTTTGTGTTGAATAATTCTAAAAGAAGCAAAAGCTTTGTGTTTGGGAATTGGGACAAACCTTTAAAAAGTAAACAGCCATGCAGATGGGATCAGACACCCTCCTGTATCAGACGTGGTCAGGTCTGGGATGGGGTAAGGAACTGGCATTCAGATTCACATAGCAGGAACGGTGTGATTTTAGTGACGGTTGCTTCATAGCCAGCAGGACTGGAGGCCGGGGACATTTCCATGATAACTTCGTAGGGAAAATGTCTGTCACTGAGGTCACCCAAGACACCTACTATTTATGAAACAGTGACTGGTAGACACTCTGTGGCTTCTTTTTTCTCCCTCTGGTATCTCTAATCCTTTACTGATCAGACTTTGTTAGCTACCCTACAATGTATTTCCATCAGAAGTCCAAATACGTTCTTGTGGTCATAAAAGTCTGGTCATATTTTGACTATTCCTGTCACTAAAGAGAAACAATACATAAAACAGGGATGTTCTCAGCTAAAAACAAATTTAACATTGGGTAGCACTTAATTCGCCTGGCCCCAGCTCTGTCCTGACCCCAAGCTGGTGCCCAGCATTTCTAGGTGAGAAAGAAATGGTCATCTAAGATGGTGAGGATGTTCTCAGCAACACTCACAGCCTGGATGACGGGGTAACCCTGATCATTTCGTCATGGAGTTCTACTACTGTGATAATGGGGAAGGGGTAAATCTAAGCTTAAAATTATACGGGGGTTACCTGAGCCTTAAAACAAGGGCGGTTACTTAGCATGTTGGTGCACACATGTGATACCAGCTCTTGTAAGGTGGGAACAGGGTCTTGAGTTTGAGTTCAGAGTCAGCTTGGGTGACATGGCAAGACTTAGTCTGAAAAAAAAAGGAGTAGGGTGGGGCAGGATGGAGCAGATATTTCTTATTGCAATAGATAATTTGCTTAATGACTGTTATGTTCAGATTTATAAGGATTACACCATAGATTTGAGAACATTTATTGAATGCTATCCTATTTCTGTTGTATGCACTGTTTTTTCCAATTCTCATATCTCTAGACCAACAAAGTCTGAGCATGTGGTCATAGTTTGGCTCTTCAACATCTGCCCACATCTGCCCACATTAGCCACAAAGCAGCAGACATAGAATCAAGAAACAAATGGGTAACCTCAAGTAGCTTTTGGGTTTACCGCAGTGTTGCGCTCGAGTGTGAACATCCAGAGCCAACTAGAGACTGGCTTGGCCCTGATGGGCTCTGGTGTATGGGACTGTTCTGATTTCTGCAACATGCATTGATTATCACTGCCTGTGTATTCTCTTGCTCACTGAGCCATTTGGGATGTTCTTGGTCGCAGGGCCTGAGGATCATTTTCTCGGATGCATCGCGGCTCATATTCCGGCTCAGTTCCTCCAGTGGTGTGCGGGCCACCATCAGGCTGTATGCGGAGAGCTACGAGAGGGATCCCAGCGGTCACGATCAGGAACCACAGGTACACCATCAGAGCTCTGCTCCTGGCATTGCGTGTTTTCCCTTAGAGCTCCCACGGGCCTCTGACGGAAAGAGATAGTTAGAACTTCAGTGGGAGGCGAGTTGTGTGTGACCTCCAACAATTTTAATTCACTCCTTGAAGTGTTTGAAGCAGAACTTCTCTCCAGGGTCCAGGATGATTCGGGCTAGGCTGATACCCAGATAACTCACCTCTCCTCCATGTCCTGTGGCTTAACGTAGGTTCTAATAAGAAAAGAAATATTGTACACATAAGAAAGACAAATTTCTTAGACCCTTGATTGTGCTCGTGTAAATTATTAACCTTTAGGGATTAGGAAAACCCTGAATTGAACCATGGCATTGAGGTAACCATACAAATACCACTCTGGGCTTCCTCTGCCAGACTGAGGAAGTACTCACAAATGTTTTAGCCCTAAACCACTGTACCTCTGTATTCACTAACACGGCAGGCAGACAGACAGAGTAGACAGAAAAGAACCCACTCCGTTGGGTGCCTCACGCTATACTCTCAGGTGTTCTTGTGACTTTCCTTTGTTTTGGTTTTGTGGGTGCTTCCCTGGGCTGAAACATTAGCTAAGCATCTTTTGGGGAAAGAGGATGAGCAGAAATCCAGGCTGTTTCTCACTGGACAGCTATTCAGTGTTTCCAGCTCTGTACTGTCTCCTGGGACAACCCCCTGGGTCTGTCAATAGTACAGTTTCTTCATTGCTGTTTTTCTCTGGAGACTCTCAATGAACTTGGTCATCACCATGATGTGGCTTCTTCTACCTGCTTCCATAACTCAAAGGTCTGTGAGAACAAGATCATCCCACGTGGGGAAAGAGAGGCCTGAGGGTCATTCTCAGGATCACCAGGGCATGAGTAGACAGAGTCCATGACCAAGTCCTGGCCCTTCCTCTCAGGATTATGAGCTTTCCATGCAGAGATGGGCCAAGCTCTGCCAAAATAACTTGTTAGTGAGGACATTTCACCCGAGATAGGACCAAACCCTGCAAGAACTAGATGGAGACTTACATTCTCTTTCCGAATAAAACTGTCTTCTAAGACTCATGTTGAGACCCGAGATGAAAGGCAGGAGCTCCGCGGTAGGCGAGGAATGATATTCCTGGCCTCCCCAGCTCTGAGTCACTCTGACTTGAGACTGTTTTTTTCTTAGCATTCTTTTCCCTATTTGCACAGGACAAGTGGTTAAGACACTTGCTTATTTTTATTTACCTCCTTTGCTGGACTTCATCCGGGCCATTAGGCCTTCTGTATACAAATGTGTCTCCAAGGTGGTCCATGAAAGCAAATGGGACTTTTGGAAATGCTTTTCCTTGAAGCCAAAAGTTCTCCACGGGCCTGCTTTTAGACGGTTGTGTGGGTAAATAAGTCATAAAGAGTGCTTGTTTTAGTCCCTATTACTGCATTTTTTTCCACCCTGTTTGTGTACTAGCTTGCCAGTTTGAATGGCTGAGGAGTCCCTTCCTTAGTGTTTCTCTTAGGATCACGGTCATTTTCTCCTTCTCTAATACAAGTAAGTCCCTCCCTCAACCCGACTAGATGAGGCCCAGAACATTTATCTTAGCATAGGATCTAGCTAAAAGTTCTGTATCAAAAATAGAGTTTCTGGTTAAAATAGCACATATCTTTGACTCACTAACTGAAGCCCTATTGCATAATACATTACGAACATGATATAATAGTCCAAATTTCGAAGAATTCTAGCCCCATAAGGAAAAGGGAAGGGAGGGGGAGAGAAGAAAAAGGAGGGGGAGCAGGGAGAGGGGAGGGAGGCATAGGCGGCTTACCCACATTAATCACTGCTCAGCTCCATTTTGGCCCTTCCACTGGAGGTTTTAGGCAATGCTGCTTTCTGCCACAAACTGGTTTTTGCTCCTGAGAGCCCTGAGAGGATGAAGCTTTGGTTAGCCATTAACAGAGATAAAGATGTGACATTCAAGCTAAGGGTCAGTACTGACAAGCGGCCTAACAGGGAAGGGCTGGTTTGTACTTCCTTAGATTGTTCTTTGGTTTTGCCACCTCACCTAGATTGCAGAGAACACCCTCATGCATATGTGCACGTGCACATGCGCACACACACATACACAAACAAACACACACAGACACCTGTTACAGTACTCTCTAATCTACAGCTCTATTAAGTAATTTTGTATGTTTTACCCACCCCAATGCTGTAGTCCCCCATATTCTAGTTATTTTGCATGAGGACAGAGTTCCCTTCAAATACCACACTGATATCTGTCTATTTTACTTTGCACACGGATTGTGTCTTCCTCAGACATTTAAAGCACACAAGGAAGGCAGCTTTAAACATTAGACTTGTTACGTCAAGGAGGAAGTGTTCAAATTAGCCTAGAGATCCAACCAGGACACCTGCGTACTCACTTGCTACTCTCAACCCCTATAGCTAGAGTCTGGGCTGTGCCCTTTCGCAGAGGTGATCGTGCCGTTGGGTTTAAGTTGATGTCAAGTAACCACTTCACCAACACAAACTCTTTTTAAAATATTCTCTCCATACTTACCAATGAATTGGTGGTGAGTGGAGGAAGGACATAGGGAAGGCCGCAGGAGGGAAGGTGTTTGCCCAGCCATGATCCCTGGCATTTGAGAAAAGGAAGCTTTCCTTCCCAAAGGCAGATGCTGAGAATTCACACCGTTTTTTCAAACACTGTTACTTTTATTTTACTGGCAACCAGGACCCCAGTGAGCTCTCAAGCCAGCTGATGGAAATTTGTAAAAAGGGTCAAACCGAGATGGATTAAACTCACAGGCAACTTGTGAAGAGTTGCCTGTGAATTTAATAGCTACCTACAGGTCACAGTAAGGTTGTTTCCATATTCTTTCCATCCCGCTTCTCCGCAGGGTTGCCAAATTAATGTTGTGTTCATTGTGTTCACTTTGGACACTCCCTGTCCATAGGAGCACATGGGTGGAGTAGCTAATGCACAAAATACAGCCAAAGGGAAAAGGAAGAAAGTTTTATTAAGGGCTCGATTATCAGAGAATGAAGGTCAGCTTGGGACTAATCAAGATGTAACCACACCCCAGCCTACTCCAGTCTTGGGAAGGAGCCAATACTCTTGAAACTGATGAACTGATGTGTTTTTGATGAGTTGCATCTAGCAGATGAGTGACTAAAATGCCAGGAGTCTTTTTATGTTTAATTCATGCATCACTCAAACCCACCGGCCATTTCGTTCTGAGTTCTTATAATCATTTATAGTTCAGAAATAGACACTATAGAGACCCTTTGTTGTCTATGGAGAGACTGGACAGGCCAGGGCACTTTTGAGAGTGAAGGTATCTATTAATCCTTACAGTGTGATTGGCACCTCTTAGCTGGCCATGTGGTTACTCCAGCTATATATTTCCATCCTGGTCTAGAACTGTATGGCTTTTCAGATGGGGCCTTCTGAGGAAGAGGGCAGGAATGAAAAGGTTCAGTTGGCCTGATGTAGGTGTCAAGATGCTCACAGTGTTGATGTTTAATGTTATCTGCAGTGTACCCGGCTCGATTCTAGATACTTTATGTACACTATTGCCCCCCCACCCCCGTTTCATTGCCCCCACAGTGGGATTATCATCTAGTTTTGCAAAAGAGAAAACTGAGATAAGGAGTTGTTCGGATCAATGGAACAGGTCATTTCCAGATTGGTTTTGTTTGAAGAAAGACTCCCAATCAGACTAATGGTTAATTCCAAAGGGGCGAGGACTCCTCACCTGAGCTTGAGTTCAATGCTGTGTCTGGAAGTTTACTTCGATTTTATTAAAAGATCTGCCTTCGGGGCCTGGAAGGATGGCTCAGTAGTTAAGAGGTTCGTCTTTCCACATTTATCAATTCTTTGAGCTTCTAGCATCAACGGGGTCCCAAGAGCTCAGTAAAATTCAATTCCATTTTGCCTGACCTCAGGAAAGGGCTCCACGTGACTGTTACTGGTTTGTTCTAGAAGGTACAGCTCAAGCATGGCCAAGGAAGAAATAGGCAGGGCCAGGGATGGGGATGGGTGAGGAGCTTCTGTACCCTTTCAACATCCTCCACTTCCACCTCCCACACCATGTTTCTCTGTGCTCACCTTCCCACAAGTTCTCCCAGCCCTCTTTAGGGGATTTAATGAAAGCTTCATTACTTTAACTTGATTGATTGATAAAGCCATTGTCCTTGGTTGTTGAACTTACCCATAGGGGTCAGGGAGTCACCACAAGTTCAAACTGTCTAACCATGTGGGTGTGTCCTTGTCAGGCAGTGCCCAGCCTGAAGACACCTTGTGAGTATGAATTTGGGTGTGGCTGGAATATAATCAACACAGACACTCATTACCCAGGAAGTCCCAATAGAATTAGCTCTATGCCAGGAACGGGGAACAAAAACCAAATATGGGTTTCACCATTTCAGACATACAAACACAGGGAAATGTCAAGTTTTCTCCCCGTTGCTTTTATTAGCAATGAGTAGCTTTTTACAACCTTATTGAAAGGATAATATTCTCAATACATGCTGGTTGTGTTTTATAGCTAATAAAGAGCCTGGAATTATTAGTCAAAGGCTTGAAGAACAGAATTAAAAACTGAATTATAAATTGAAGTATTTATGATGTGAGAGTCAGAAACATAACAGACTTCAAAGTGACACACATAGGCATTCCTTAGCCAGTTCGTTTTCATGATACAATGAAAACATGTGTGGCTATGAACGTGTGTGCATGCGTATTTATACGTCCGTGAGGGAAAGTGAGCATGATTTTTGAGTCATACTATAAACATATAGTTTTTACCATTTTGTTATTTAGAAAGAAAATCTGTATAGGAATGTCTTAACAGCCACAGGTCTGAAGAAATCCGTGAGGAAATACTTTATTTTCCTTTTCTCTGCAGAGTTTAGTAGGTGTTGCTGTGATGGGGCACAGAACTGGAGGGGGAAGCGAGCCCGGTTGAGTTTAGAGAAGGAGGACGTGGCGGGAGAGTTGGGCTATAAACGCCATGGCTGAGTTAAGGAGCTGGCTCATTTCCGTGGAAGAGATGGATGACCCAGGCATCTTCAGAAATTTAAAAATAATGTGAGGTGCTGAAAGATGACCAGCTGTTCGCCATAGCTAATGAATATGTAATTTGAGGAAATAAACTCAAGCTGAAGGAGGGGAGATTCAGATCTGCTGTCAGGCTCCGTTCCCAATAGTGATGTTCCCACTAGCCCCACTAGGACGGCTGGTTTGTGCGTTTCTGAAGTCTCTATAACCATGGAGATTCAAATAATAATTTTAAAATATGGCCAAGAATGCAGAGGATTGATTAAGATAATGTCTCAAAGTATTTTTCAGCCTTAAAATGCCAATACTGTTGAGAGAGAGAGAGAGAGAGAGAGAGAGAGAGAGAGAGAGAGAGAGAGAGAGAGAGAGAGGGGTCATGTTCTAGTGGGTGGGTTAGATTTCCCTCTAGTGGTGCAGAAAGAAACTGTCTTTCACAAATCTGCCACTTGGAGAATTAATCTTCAACAAAGAAAAAGTTATCTAGGTTCTATTGTTTTTGTTACTGTCTTGTTCCTCCCTTCCTCCTCCCCTTCCCTCCCCCATCACCGTGTGTGCGTGTGTGCGCATGCGCACACACCTGCCCCATACAAGTGTGTATAGTTGATGTGGGTGGTGGGCAATGGAGATCTGAACTTAGGTTCTTGAGTTGGCCCAGCAAGTGCTTATCCTACAGAGTCATGTCCCCAGCCCTGCTTTACAGGCTTTCTTACGTTTCTATTGGTTTAGCTGAATTATGTCCTGAGGAAAACCAAAACCCCAAACAAAAGCAATTTAAAAACAAACAAACAAAAAACACCAGACCCACAGTCCTTCTTTTTCTGGCCTTAATGTGATATCCAGACTCCAACCCATCCATTTCTGTGTTATTTCTCTGGAGCTGCGAGTCTCTGTGAAAACCTCCTTCAGACTGAGAGTTCGGCTGACGTTTTCCAGGGTGTCACACACGAGAGCTGTTTAGAGTTTTGATGACAATGGACTCTTTCCTCAACCAGCCTTTGTGATCAGAACTCTCTTCAAGGTACCGAGTGTATGACGAGCCTGTCCACCCACACTGTCCCCTGCCCAGAACCTGTGAGAAACAGACACCGCTTATGCTTATCCCTCATGCCAATCCTGTGACAGAGCCCATCTTACATCTCAGATAGAGTAGCAGAAACAGAAGAGGCTCTCTTTCCAAAGCTCAGGACAGACTCTCAAGCTGACAACCTGTCCAGAAAACCTAGTGGCCTTAAGAAAAGATCACAGAGGAGTAGAGTATTGTACCTGGACCTTGGACTCAGGTTGGGTTTAGCTTAAGGTTTAGAAATCCTAATGAATTGTCCCATTTTTACTTGATACACATAGTTCAAAACAAAAACAAAGCTAACTTTTAAATGAATATAAGGAAATATAACATTTAAGATCTGATCCTTCTGCTGCTCAACTGATTTTCTAAAATTCAGATACAATGTCAACTATCACCAGCCAGTTTGCGCTGAGCCTCAGCATGGCCGTGTCCAAAGCACACAGGCTGTTAACCAGCCATTGGTTAAACCCATGCGGTCTATGTCCACACATCATCAAATCTTGCCGGATCTTATTTACTCGGCCTCAGAAGAAAGCATGAATGAAATTGTGCTGGCCACGCAAGTACAGAAGGTCACTAATCACAACTCCTGGCCGGATGAATGGGTTTGACAAGCTGTGGCCGGTCCTGTCTGGCTTTTCTAGCGTCTTTCGTCCCACTGCACAGCAAGGCAGCATTTCCACGCCTGCCTTTTCATAGAAAGCTGCCCAAGTCTCGCGGCTGGTGGTGATCCAGGACTTCTTTCAGGCAGTACCTTTTGGTGTGGCTAGTAGATCATTGCCTTTGCCCAGAAGCCGGAGTGCATCCCAGTGCACAAATGTCCACAGGGATTCTGGTCAGGGCCTGAGGTCTTTGGCAGAAAGCCCTGGACTCCGTGTCTTCAACTGGCACCTGGAGAGGGCACTGCCAGACTTCACCGCAGCCATGCACTGGCATGGGAGATGGCATTTCTGCCAGAGAGGCGGTCAGCTGGCTCAGCTCGTTCGAAGTCCACTATCCTACTGCCATATTGAGAAATAATTCTGTGCAAGATACTCAACAGGGGAGTCCCTTGTCCCTGTTTTTGCTTCCCAGGAATGCTGGGATCTAAAGGGAGCTTGGGGTGAGGGTGGGGGTATTTTGATGGCAGAATATTTGGTCTTGGGATGGAGGAAAATACCAAAAGGGGTAATGAAGTCCTGGTTCTAAGTAGCTTGGGACGGGAGGGAGCTCATCTTTGAGCATTTCTGTTGGTAGAAATTGTCCCGTGCAGTGCTGTTTGGTTGGCTGAGGCCTCTGTACTCCGCAGTTTAGGAACAGAGAGACTACGAGAGTGGCTTCAAGTCATGGTTCCATTGTTGTCAGATATAAAAGGGCCAGCAGATCAGGAGATAACTACCAGTTGACGAAATGATATATCACTCACAGTCCTAAAGTGGGGGGCACACACACCCCACCAGATCACACAGAGTGTATGAGCGGCGGCTGGGAGGCAGAAGAAGCAAGGGGAAGCCTTGGGCTGAAGCCACTATTATTTTTCTGGGATAAGAGTAGGCTAGGCCAGAAGCAAGTTGAGGACTGACTAGTTCGACTAATTCCAGGAGGCTCCGTCCAGAGCACAGGGCCTGTCCCTAACTGCTTTGTGTATGGCTTTGGGGGATGCAGGACAGGAAAACAGTGGCTTCAGTATAAACTTAATGAAGTGAGCCACTGGCCTGCAGGTGGAGGGCACGCTAGTGTGTAAGCTGTTGGGTATCTCTAAGACTTAGGCAGCTCCAGGAGGGCAGTCTCTCCCATAGCAGTGAGGCCCTGGCTTACCAATGTATCAGATTAAACAGACAGGCTACATGAAGAGATAAAATGGTAGAGCCAGCCGGTTCTTCCGGTGGCTAAAATTTGGGAAGATGCTCCAGCAAGGTCCTGTTTTCTGTTTGTTTGTCATTTACATATAGTTAGTGTCATAGTGATGGTATCTGAGTCGGAGGTCAAGTTTCAGAGCCAAGAGTGTGGTTTTTTAGCCCTGTTTCTTCCATTTTCCAGTTCCACAGGAGTGCATAGCTTGTTTGGATATCGGTCATTTGATCAGAGCATTCCAAATGGACTACTCAGACGCCTTTTATTTTATGGGATTTTTATAACCACCTGTAAATCGGATTATTCCTGTAAAAAGTTTGTCCCATGCATGCCTCATGAATTTGCTTAATAAATCCCAGCTTTTGTTATTGTTTCCTCCCCTGCACCTCCTCTTTAAAGTTAATAATAATGTGGGCAGGATTCTAGGGAGGCTTCCCTTGGAGCTGACAGTGTCTGGAAACCTGACTCTTAGAAGAAGCTGCCAGGGCCTGTGCCCTTCTACTCATTCTGTGCTGTGGGGAAGGCTGGAGATGAGCTTATGAGTCTCTGCTACTGCACGTTAACCATCTTTCAGGGCCCCTTCATCCACAGAGAGTGTGGAGCAAATTCAAGGTCTTCCTGACTCAAAGCAAGGCACATGGAGCGGGACTTGCTCGGTGACTCAATTTATCCAGGCAGATGCGCCATTTGTGGGCCATTTCTACCGCGTGGACATAATAAACTCCCGAGTGGGTTGGGGGGGAGATAATGGAAGGTGGGTGGGTTCATCAAAGGAAGGGTTTCTGAAGTCTCTGTTGCTGATCAGCAGGCATGTTCTTGTTAAATTTACCGACTTGACCAGAATGATTAGCGTCCGAGAGCAGGTGCCGGCAAGCTTCCCTCAAACGGTCTGTTAGTAAAGTGTGGGGTCTTGGCTAGCGGCACTAGTTTGCGAGAACTGATGTCACAGAGCAAGAGAAACTCACCATGTCACAAGTCTGGAGAGAAGTTTAAGGTCCAGGTATCCAAAGGGTTGGTTCCTCCCAGGGCAGTGGTTCTCAACCTGTGGGTCGTGACCTTCTTTGGGTCGAATGATCCTTTCACAGGGGTTGAAGGTCAGATATCCAACACATCAGATATTTACATTACGATTCATAACAACAGCAAAATTACAGTTACAAAATGGCAATGAAGTAAGTTTATGGTTGGAGTCACCACAGCATAAAGCACCCTGTTTAAAGGGTCACAGCGTTAGGAAGGTTGAGGAACGCTGTTCTAGGGGCTCTGAGGAATGGGCTGTTCTAGGCCTTCCTTCCCGGTGAGAACACAGTTGCCTTCTCTGTCTCTGATGTTTCAGTGTCCTAATCCCACCTTTGTCTAAGAACACCAGTGACGTCAGCGCTCCATCACCAGGGCAAAGCACCCGGGGCAGACAGCTGAGAAGGAGAGACTTTTGGTTCCAGAGGCTTTAGTCTATGCTTGGCTGACTCTTCCGCCTTCCAGTAGGGGCAACATGTCAGGGCGGGAAATGCATGACAGAGCAAAACTGCTTCCTCCATGACGGTAGGAAAGCCAAAGCAACAGCAGAGACCATTGTCACAAAAGTCCCTTTCATGGCAAGTGCCTGGTGGCCTAACTTTCTTTTACTAACCTCTAATTCAGACTGGAGACTGAGAGTTTAACAAATGGGCCTTTGGCAGACATTTAAAATTCAAAAAATAGCATATGTCATAATGTAATTAGTGACCTTGGTTTAACTTAATGATCTGTCCCCAAATAAGGTAGCATTGGGACTGCAATGTAGGGATGTTGTGGGGAGGTGGGCACAATTCCCCTGGTCTATGTGCAACTTCTTGACTGCTAAAAAAAGCAGTCCACATGGTCAAATCAGTGAGGCTGGCATCCCAACGGAACTACATTTATGGGTACCAAAACTTGAGTTTCAGATTTTAACAGGTCATAATATCTTTGGGTAGATTTTTGTAAAAAAATAAAAAAATAAAAAAAAATCAGTTAATAGCATAAAAGCTGTTTTTATTTCATAGGCTATACCGAAACTGAGAGAAGGCCAGCTTTAGACTAAGGGCTGTCCCATGCGAGCCTTTTCTTTCCAGCTTCTGAAAATGACAGCTGGTCACAGTTTCAGGTTACAGTAGTGATGCATGCATCCGAATGTCTTCGTCTAAAGATTTTTATTTTTAAAAAGGCAAAATTACAGGACCAGAAAGATGACTCCATGGTTAAGAATACTGGCTGCTCTTTCAGGGGACCTGTGTTTAAATCTCAGCATCTACATGATAATTCACAGGCTGCTGTGACTCTAATCCCAGGGGATCCTACCCCCTCTTCTGGCCTCTGTGGGCACTGCATGTACATTCAGGCAAATATTAATGCATATAAAATAAAAACCAACTATTTTTTTAAAAGGCAAAATTATACTAGCATTTATGTGTATTTGTGAATCTGGATGAATTTCGAGATTTTATAAAAATCTGCACACTGGACCCTCATGAGATTGAACTTCTTAGCTTTTGAGTATAACCAAACATGGAAATGTTTTAAAATATATTTAGCTTTTGAAGTCTAATTTTTTCAGGTATTTCGCTTCCTATTGGAAAGGTTCTTCTCCTCCTCCTCCTCCTCTTTCTTTTCACTTTAAGCAGTTGCTTTGACATGGTTTACAGACGAATGCTATTTTACCTACGCCGGATGAAACAGTTAAATGGGACGGAGAAAGAAAAGTCTGAATGCGAACCATGCCAAACTGTTAGCAGCTGCCCAAGCTACACCAGTGTGAACAAGCTACACTAGTGTGAACAAGCTGCACCAGTGTGAACAAGCTGCACTAGTGTGAACAAGCTGCACCAGTGTGAACAAGCTACACTAGTGTGAACAAGCTTCCCTTGGAGGGTCACCAGGGACAGATGCCTTAATGGTAACTCCCAGATTCACTTCCAAAGTCAGCATCCCCGCCAAGCAATGGGTCTGTTCTGGTGTTCTGTTCTTTGCTTTAGGCCCATGTTCAGGAGCTACAGTCAGGATGGCCAGTGTAGTGTTCCCAGAATGTTAAGACACTTTGATGATGTAGTCCTGAGATTCTCCAGCTGTATGTGTCACACTGTCCCTGACTCTGTGAGTGTTTGTCTATAGATGAGGAAACTGGTCCCCCCCCCCCCCACTTGTGTTAACATTGTCTAATTCATAACAGGGTTCAGAATTGGCAGTTATTACGAATTCACTTTTATCAAGTAAAACAATGATAAGGAATTACAAAGCAAGTATATTTTTATGTTTATCAAACTTCTGCCCAATGGATCCCAATGGAGACTTCACTTCCCAATGGATCCTTGATCCACGGCAGCAGGCTGCTTCTTAGAATTGCAGGCTAAGGTTTGGAGAGATGGCTCAACCATTAAAAGCTAAACTTGCAACCAAAAATCTAAGAATTGCGGGCTTGGGTCCCTTCTCAGACTCACTGAGCAGATTCTGCACTGTCATAAGCTCGCAGGTGACTCATGTGTACCTTACAGTCAGAGAAGTCTTCTGGAGATGACCTTTGAGATCCTTATTTCTTCTGCCTCTGCCTAGCAGATAAGTCTTCAAATGCCAGCCCAACTCCCATGTAGTTGTGAGGGGAATGACCTCTGCCATGCCTTCCTACACCTGGAAAATTACCAGGAGTGTAGAAAACAACCCAAGGGAAGAAATTTCTGAGAGTCTGGGAAGATTCCTTCCTGTTTTTCAGGCCAATTCACAAAAAGGGAAACAAGATCAGTTTCATTTTGGGTCTCCATGGAAACCTTACCTCCGTGTCAATCCACAAATGAGCTTGTTTTCTTTCATGGTTATCTTAGCTAAGCTGAGAGAGTCAAAATAAGCCCTGGATGAAGTGAGGAAACTTCTAATTTGAAAGTTTTCCAAAACACGGAAGTCTTGCTGAATTTGTTGATAGACAGTCTAGCACAGCACGAATTACTCTGGAAAAGGCAATTATTTAAAACACTTAAGGTTTGTTTGACAGCTGAGTCTTAAAGGCACAGAATGTAAGAAGAAAGGAAGGAAGGAAGGAAGGAAGGAAGGAAGGAAGGAAGGAAGGAAGGAAAAGAATAAGGAAAAGAAGCCATGCTCCTGTGATTAAGTATACTCATAAAATGTATAGTGACCATCCATGAACCCCTCTAATGACTTTGTACTGCAAGGAAAACTCCTCTGCTGTGGTGGGCTCCTTTCCATCCTTGGTCTGTGGCATGCACGAGTGCCCTGCTGAGCTGTCTGCTTCGTGAGACTCAAGCAACCTTCATGGTAAACCTTTTCCTTTTTCTATGCCCCTGCAGTTCAACCAATGTTGGGCTATCCAGTCTTCAACATAGCTATCCTTGCTGTTGCCCTAGGAAGCTAATACCCATAGGGAACACCTTGTCAATGGCTGGGACAGTCTGTCCCCACTGTTTTCATCATTGTCTGCTCCAACTACAATCTGATGGGTGTTCCCTCTGGCTGGCTACAGGGATCAGGGCAGGGAACAGAAAGTAGGCTGGGCCCCTCACTGGCCTAGGGTGCAGCAGAGTTAAGTGGCCTTTGTTCAAAGAACTGAGAACTCTCTCACGTTCTTGATCTCTTTTTAATCTTATCTTTCATTAGAAAAGATAAATGAACTTTATTTTGTTGATAAAGGGAGATAAAGGAAGAGGTTTGCTGTCTCTGTTCTAAAGGTCAGCCTGTCAGGATAGAAGAAAATGTTCTTGGTCCTACCTACTAGTATGGCATGTACACTTCCTTCTTCAAGAAAAACAAAAATAGTCATCATCAGCATATAGCATGTTTTTGCTACATAGAATGGTGTGGGTTTCTGCATGTCATATTTTATTGCTACCACATCCCAATGTCATTGGTAGCCACAGGTGCTTACGTGAACCATTTATGTTTTACATATGAGAAAACATTGGCTCTGAAAACCTAAATTACCTATGGTTTAAAAATAGCACAACTGGTATTTGAACCTAGATTCTGGCCCCAAAGTTATGGTCTTAACTATGGTGTTGTGCTACACGCCACTCAAAAATATGGAGATGCTCCTCCACCTCTGAAAAATGCCCTGGAGTATTGAGAGCACCCTTCAGTCTGGCACAGAATCACTGAAAACCAACGCATCCCCCAGGAGAGTTCCCAGGTCTCATCCTCAAGCGGTGCAATCCCAAATTAGCAGGATGATGGGTCTAACTCTGACATCTTTTTCTCTTCCAGCGGACTAGCCCTCTTAGGATGTAATGTCCTCTAGGCGCTGGGGACTAGCACACAGCACAGCAGCTGTGTAAAGCAGGCTGTGGGAGAGAAGCTGTACAGAGAGTCTGCTAACTCCTCTCCACACACACACACACACACACACACACACACAGAGAGAGAGAGAGAGAGAGAGAGAGAGAGAGAGAGAGAGAGAGAGAGAGAAGCAGTATTACCCATCCAGAATGGCCTTACCAAGGGTTGGCCTGAAAAGACATGGTGGTGCTGGACCTCCAACATTGAACCTATTGAAGTCCTTGCCTGGGCCTTGGCAGTTCCTAGGATGAAAGAGAAAGAGGAGGAAAGAGTTCTCAGTGAGAACTGTCCTTGTCACCATAGACCCAGGGCCTGGGTATCTCTGTTCAGCCCATTCCTCTCACCCTAGTTTGTCTTTCTTTCTTTTTCTTTTGTTTACAAATATTTATTTAGCAAAATAATATGTCTGTTTTCTGTCTGAGTTGTCTTTGTCTTCCAGTTTAAGTATCAGTAGTCAATTAAAATACATATATTCCAAAGGAAATGATTGACCTACCGAGTGATATCCAAATATCACTTTGTGGTCTAGTCACTCTTTATTTTGACCTATCCCTCGATTTCTCCCCTTGCCTTGCACAATGTCTTTCTTCCTGTTCTATGGTCTATCCATACTAAATACCTATCTCCTACTATTACTATGTGCCAATGATTAGAGCCTTGATACCGTGATGCTTTGATTTGCAGGGAACTTTTCTATTACCTTATCTACATTATTATGAGTTATCGACATGTAGAAATGGGGTGTTTGACAGGAAAGCAAATATGTTTTTTTTTCTTGCTTACAAAATTCTCAAAGAAATAAATAAAAGTATTATTCCTAAGAGAAGAATCAGACCGTCTTACTGTTGTTTGTCAGGCTGCTGTGTACCCTGGGGAAGGACCAGGTGCTTGGGGACAGTTGTAGATTACAGATCTGTGCCTGAGCCATGGTCAGTTCAGAGGAGTCCCTGCTGAGAGTTTGCATCCTTGGGACCAGTGCCGGTGACGGGGACCTCAGTTCCTTCTTCCTCTAAAGGTTTCTGGGCTCCGTGTTAATCTGTCAGCCTTCCCTAATGGTCTTCAAGTTCATAGCAAGAATCTATGTCGGAAAAAAGAGAAAAAATAAATAAATGAGAATGTCCTAGATCTTTGGGTGTGTGGTTATCGAGGTATAATCCATGCTCTCTCACTCATACTGGCATTATTTTACTGTCTCTGTTCCATTGTTGCTTTTCATGGTAAAAAAAACTCAGAAACCCACCAACACAGGCCCTGAGTATCTACTGGGGTGTTTAAGACAGTAGGGTGGGGTAAAAATTTGGGAAACACCAACCCCTCTCCAGTTATATTAATATATAACATCAAGGTTGCTAAATTTTCTGGTTTTAAGATAAAGTATTTTAATTTTCATATATATTATATTTTAATTGGCAGTAATATAATTAGAAAATAGAACAAACCTTGTGCGAAAGGTTGCTAGCTTCTGGTAGCAATGGTCTAGGTAATTCAAGGCATCTGGAAATCAGACGATGAAAACAAACAGAAAGACAACCATAAAAACATATTTTTAGAGATATCCATCACCACCAGTCACATAAAGCAGTAGCAGAAACAAGGAGATGGAGTTTGGGAGATGAGCCAGGACCCTTTCTGTCTAGGACATTTGCCTATTTACACGGGGTCTAGGTGACCGACAAGGGGGCCAGGTGGACAGCCTGCTCCGTTACAACCAGCTCTGCTATGAAAAGGATTAGCCAAAGAGACCTCAGTGAGGCAGACCGGTGGCAGGTTCCTGTGGCTGCAGGAAAAATAAGTAGAGCTCCCACCAAAGGCAGGAGATCCTCATGGCAACCCTGTGCTAGGGGGTAACGCGAAGAGAACATGATAAAGGTGGAAATCAAAGAGCCTTAAGTTCAATAACTGCTGGGTCCTCCAGAAATCTCCCAGAAGGAAATGGAGGAAGCTGACAGGGTCTGATGCCTCATGGTATGTGTATAACCCCTTTTCAAACAAGATGGACCGCAAGTGAGGGTTTGCAGGTCACCTAGAAAGACAAAGCATATGTACCAGAATCAACAAACCTTCTCTATAGTCAAAAGAGACCAGCTATATGGGAATGCATCTGACCAGCTGTAAAACAATTATTTTCACCATACTCATGGAATTCAAACATTAGACATAAAGTTATCAGCAAATAACTAGAAATTAATTATTTTTTAAAATCAGGATGTTGGGGACTAGAGAGATGGCCCTCTGCAGCTAAAAGTACTTGCTGTTTTCGCGAGGGACCCAGGTTCACTTCCCACAAAGCACAAAGTGGCTCCTAACTGTCTGTTACTCCAGTTCCAAGTATCTAACACTCTCTTTTGGGCTCCTTGGGCGCCAGGAACACATGTGGTGCACACCCAGAAACACATAGACAAAACGCTCATACACATAAATAAAAATAAATCTTCAGAATGAAAAAGCAAGATGTTAAAATTAAAGAACTAAAAATGATAGTCGAAATTAAGACATTATGGTTTTATCCACAGGGGAAGAGATTGTTAGCAAACTTAGGCTATGTTTGCAGAAACCAGATGTAACACAACTGGAGAGATGAAGGGCGGGGGGCGGGGAATAGAAGAGAGGTGTGAGACTGGAAAGTTACTTGAGCAGTTCCAGCATGATTCATTAATCTCGAAAGGAGAGGAGAAGGCCCTGGGGTACAGGCAAAACCTGGAAAAGCGTCCTTGCAATGGAACTTGAAGGCCAAACAGAAGATATAATTAATTATTAACTCATGTCTAGATAAACCAGACCGGAATAACAGAAAATGAAAGTCAAAGAAGTAATTGTTTTGTTGACAAACAAGTTTTTGGTCAAAGGACGAGAGTCAAAGCACTTAGAGTCTAGAGTTCCCAATGCAGTGACACCCTTCTTGTAAAACGCAAGCAAGCGGAAGAGCGTTTCCAGCAGCCGACACAGGAAAGTAGTGCCGCAGCTGGCCCGCACATGAGGAAATCCCCCAAGATCGTGTCGGGGCAGGGGACATCATCCCAGATGGATTCTGAAATAAAGTGTGACAGGAATGGAAACAAAGAGCGTGCTGTCCTGAAAACTTGACTGAAGAGAGGATGGACACACAGACAGACGGAAAAGCTGGTATGGGGTGGACTGTGATCCCTGTGATAGCGGCACCAACTGCAGCAGCAGCTCAGAACCTCAGCGTGTTTATTTTATAATCTGCATCAAGAAGGCATACTTGTTGTATACAGATGAACAAGGTGGGAGTGGGGGCTTTATGGTCCACAGCTGACCAAGGAGGCAGGGATAGCTAATCTGGGCAGGAGGTCTCTGTAGGGAGCAGTCTCAGGCTGCAGCCATCACTGAAGAGGAAGCTGTGCTTGACAGTTTCTGCACACACCATCGACACTCACACTTGGACCAGAGGAGGGCTTTGGCATCCCTATGAATCTTACCAGGGAAGACTTTGTTATTTCCATAGGTCTGAGGCATTGGGGCCCTTGATATGGCTGTGTCATTGTAAGACACATTCACTCAAGATTCCTTACATCCCCCACAAAAGAGATTTTAAAAGAATGAGATCTTTAAAAAAAAATCAGAATCTGAGTGTTGTAAAACTGAGGTGTGTGTGTGTGTGTGTGCGCGCGCGCGCGAGCAAATGTGTGTGTGCGCGCGCACACACATGCCTGTGCACACGTACAGCCTTACAACAATAACAAAAACAGCATTCGTCATTTCAGATAAGATAGGCTTTAAGGTCAAACTCATTGTGAAAGATAAAGAGAAACTCTTCAAAATGGTTTAATTTCTCCCAGGAAATACAAATGTAAATCTCTAAACCAAAAGACTAGAGAAAGTATAAGAAAAAAAAGGTAAAGAAATCCTTTGTAATCCTAGGATATTCTTTTTTTTTTTAAATTTATTTATTAAATATTTCTGTCTCTTCCCCACCTCCGCCTCCCCTTTCCCTCCCCCCCCCCCAATCATGTCCCCCTCCCTCCCTCCTGTCCCGTGGGAAGTCCAAGGAAAACCCTCCTCTGTCCAGGTCTCGTAAGGTGAGCATCCAAACAGCCTAGGCTCCCACAAAGCCAATACATGCAATAGGATCAAAAACCCATTGCCATTGTTCTTGATGTCTCAGTAGTCCTCATTGTCCTCTATGTTCAGTGAGACCGGTTTTAACCCAGGCTTATTCAGACCCAGGTTAGCTGGCCTTGGTGAGTTCCCGATAGAGCATCTCCATTGTCTCAGTGTGGGTGCACCCCTCGCAGTCCTGCGTTCCTTGCTCATGTTCGCTCTCCTTCTGCTCCTGCTTTGGACCTTGAGATTTCAGTCCGGTGCTCCAATGTGGGTCTCTGTCTCTGTCTTCTTTCATCGCCTGATGAAGGTTAATGTTCAGGAGGATGCCTATATGTTTTTCTTTGGGTTCTCCTTATTTAGCTTCTCTAAGAACCCTAATTATAGGCTCAATGTCCTTTATTTATGGCTAGAAACCAAATATGAGTGAGTACATCCCATGTTCCTCTTTTTGGGTCTGGCTTACCTCACTCAGGATAGTGTTTTCTATTTCCATCCATTTGCCTGCAAACTTCAAATAGTCCTTGTTTTTTACTGCTGAGTAGTACTCTAATATGTATACATTCCATACTTTCTTCATCCATTCTTCAATTGAGGGGCATCTAGGTTGTTTCCAGGTTCTGGCTATTACAAACAATGCTGCTATGAACATAGTAGAGCATATATTTTTGTTGCATGATAAGGCCTCTCTTGGGTATATTCCCAAGAGTGGTATTGCTGGGTCCATGGGTAGGTTGATCCCAAATTTTCTGAGAAACCGCCACACTGCTTTCCAGAGTGGTTGTACAAGTTTGCATTCCCACCAGCAATGGATAAGTGTACCCCTTTCTCCACAACCTCTCCAGCATAGGCTATCATTGGTGTTTTTGATTTTAGCCATTCTGACAGGTGTAAGATGGTATCTTAAAGTTGTCTTGATTTGCATTTCCCTGATCGCTAAGGAAGTTGAGCATGACCTTAGGTGTCTTTTGGCCATTTGAACTTCTTCTGTTGAGAGATCTCTGTTCAGCTCAGTGCCCCATTTTATAATTGGGTTGTTTAGCCTTTTACAGTCTAGTTTCTTGAGTTCTTTATATATTTTGGAGATCAGACCTTTGTCTGTTGCGGGGTTGGTGAAGATCTTCTCCCAGTCAGTGGGTTGCCTTTCTGTCTTAGCAACAGTGTCCTTTGCTTTACAGAAGCTTCTCAGTCTCATGAGGTTCCTAGGATATTCTTAACCCTGCTTCAGTAATTATTAGACCAAGCAAACATACTATTAGTGCTACTATAGATTGGTTAACACACCCAACTTAATGGGCATAAATCGATACCTCCCCAATTGACATAAAGTTCTCTGCATGACATAGAGACAGCTGTAAACATTAACTATGGCTAGATGGGAGTGAAAGGCTTCTTTCCATTATCACAAAGGCAATTAGTTTAGAATCAAAGCAATAAAAAAAAAGCAAAGAATGCATTTGATAAGATGTGTCATTCATTTATAGCCAAAATTCTTCTGAAGGGAGGCAGAGAAGCCTTTAGTCTCAGAGAATGGCGCTGCTGGAACCTCTCAGTGCAGGCAGTATGTGCTGCTGACTGTACAGCTAAGGAGAACCAGGTGATATCACTCAGGCTGTCCTCAGAGTGCAGACATCAATTTCACATATAATTCAAGTAGATTAAATTCAACAAATCCTCTGTGGTTATAAAAGTTTATCATTAGTCAGAAATCTATAATAAATAAATAAAAATTTAAAAAAAAAACACATCGGCATAAAAAAAAAAGGTTACCATTCTTTTATGTGTATGGGTGCTTTGCCTGCATGTATGTCTGATCACCACAAGAGTGCAATGCCCTCAGAAGCCCTGAGGGGATGTTGGATTCCCCTGGAACTGGAGTTACAATGGTTCACATTCTTTTCAAAGGGCAGATTTCAAATGCCAGCCCTGAAACAGAACGCTTTTACACTACAGGCGTTCAGACAACTCTAAAAATAATAACAACAACAGAAAAAAAAAAACAAAAAAGCATAAAACACCCCCCCTCCAGCACACACACACACACACACACACACACACACACACACACACACACACACCACTTTCAGGAAAGGAAAGTTTCCCTGTGGATGAGGGGTCATCTCTGCTAATAATAGCCCAGCTGGGAGGCTCGGATCAGAGCACTATCCAGTCCGGCTTCCAGGCCTCAATGTCCTCATCGAAAAAGTGACATAATCGATGTGTGGATTGAGAGTAGTGTTGGAGTCATAGCAGGCACTCGGTGTCCTCTACTGAAAACTGCTGAAGAAGAAGAAAAACCCAATACTTCAGTCCACTGCCTTGTGTAGGCTATTGTGTTCCTTGTGAGTGGCAAGGTGTCCCTACTCCGAATTTACATATGTACTTGGGTGAGGCCTCCTGGTCACCCTTGACAGCCCTGACTTGCAGGGTCGGATGCTACTGGGAACGCAGCTGTGTATACATCTGGCTGCCTGGTAACCATGGTGCCAGCCTGTTTTGTAATGCTGCTGTCAGCTGTGGAGTGTGTTGACCGAGAGGACCCCTGCCATGTTGATCCAAAGGTCCCTTCGCCCATGCTCTTTAGGATCAATTTGCAAGAACAGCTCTGAAATGTGGCTTGGTGTCACTTTAAAGGCAGACAGGGTACGGCTTCCAGATGTGGATTTTAAAAATTGCCGGTCCATAGAGAAAAGAGCCAGCCAAACATTCTGTTCTCTGAGAGCCCCTAACACTCGCAAAAGTATCCTGACTTAAAGCTGCCCGGGAGCCTTTGCTAATGATATTATAATGTGTGAATATCTACTATTAATTGAATGTTGACTATGTGACAGGCACTTTGCTAAGTACTGTCATACATCATCCGGTTCCATGCTCATGACTCTGTGGCAGGAACTATTATTAGATTCCAATTTGAAAAGTAAGACACAAGAGATTAAATGCCTGTCTAGTTTGTGCTAGAGGCGGAAATAAAGCCAGCCCCTGCCCACCTCATCCTATAGAGGCAGTCAACCTCTTACTATAGAATCTCCTGTACAGTTCAGCACTTAACCCTTTTCTCCCTAAGGAAGCCCTGTGACCTTGGCTGCTGTCATCAGTGGGTGTTACTAACAAGCTTCCTCACAGCTAGGCAGCGCATCACAAGGACACATTCTGTGTGCCCGTGGATCCTGACAGCCAGGAATTTGAACATGCCTCTGGAATAGCTTGCCCTACCCACCTCTACGATGTCAGTGTCTGGTGGGGAAACTGATGGTGAGTGACCCCAATGGCTGGCACTGGGATGCTCTGGAGGAATCTTCATGGTCGTGCTGTAGGTCTGAGTCAAGTTTCTTGACATGACTGCTCAGGGCTTGGTGGGATGCTTCAGGGCCTCCTTGGAACTCAGTCTGTAAAGTCACATAGCGTCATTTCTGAACTCTATGCCTGGAATGCGAAAGCTTGCTATATTTCAAGGCTGGGTAAAGAAAACCTGCCCCTTTTATTTTATGTGTATGAGTGTTTTTCCTGTATGTATGGTTGTGCAGCACTTGAATGCTTGGTGCCTGTGGAGGTCAGAAGAGGTCATTAAATCCCTGGGAATGGAAGTTGTAAACTTCCATATGGGTGCTGGGTACCAAACTCAAGTCCTCTGCAAGGCTGCAAGGACCCTTAACTACTAAACCATCTCTCCGGCTCCAAACCCACCACCTAGTGTGAGACGTAGCCATGTAAACTATTATTATTTGTACCCTTTATTCAGTGTACTAATCAACTTTGCATCATTATGATGAAATTTCCCAGTTAATTTTCTTATAAGGAGACATGGTTTCTTTTGGCTCACAGTTTTAGAGAGGCCCACCGTCTCCCAACATTGCCACCCAAGGATAAGCTTTTAACACACAAGAGGGTAAACCCAAACCATATCTAAACCATAGCCCAGCCAGGGAGGTTGCTCCTGGCCAACAACTTTCAAGGATATGCTTACTGTGAAGCTGCACTGAGGACTAGCACAGTGCATGTACACGCCACACCACCGACACAACCACCGTGTCGCTGCAGAGGCCAGCTTTCCAGAAAGCCATGACAAATGCAGAACATGGTCTTCTTGGCGATCCCTGGGGTCAGAGATCCAAATGGCAGGCCGATAACTCACCAGAGCAAAAAGGATAGTAAAACCTCACCAAAGAAAGGTGCTGCTTTCAACTGGGGTGCATACCAGAGGCATACATTTGACAGCTGAGAGAGTATGAGTTGATTTTATAATAAAACATCACAGAGTATACCAAGCAGCCTTTTGACTGCCAGCTTGCATCCCACAGTTCCTCTCCTAGTTTCTAGGGTGATTGTGAAGCAAGCTGAAGGAGTTTTTTCATTTTTCGATTTCTCTTTGATATTTTACCGTATTTCGTGCATATCTAATTCAACAGATAATCACCGTTCTTTATTGTCTCTAAAATACTAAATTTCATTTTTAAAGAAAAGCCCATCTATATGTGTACTCATATCTTACTATTTATTGGGGCAATTGAATTGAAATTATTTCAATATAATTATTTGAACAAAGTGAAATTATTTTGTGGCTGTTCATTATTGAAGTTACACAGTTTAATTATATAAACTAGCCCCTCAAATAATACCTTACCCCACATGCGCCTAGATTAATATTTCCGCCGCTCGGATTATGATAGCCATGGATTCTAGCCTTCCCGGATTCACAGCCTTGTTTAGCAGGCTCATGCTTGTCCCACCATGAATTAATTTCTCTGGGGTTGAGTGAGACCTCACAGAGCAGTTTTCTGTGTCCTGCCCATTCCAGTCACTGCCTGCAGGCTGTAAAAGACACTCTGAATCCATGCCCCTGAGGTAGAATTCCGTCCCAAAGCCCATGCTGTAGCTGATTGCCAGCTGGTGATTGTCCTCCTCTCTTTTGCAGGCAGTGTTGAGCCCTCTCATAGCCATCGCGCTGAAAATCTCCCAGATTCACGAGAGAACTGGCCGGAGGGGGCCCACCGTCATCACCTGAGCACAGAGCAGAAGAGCACCCCGAGAGATGAGAGAGGAGAGACGCTTCACCGTGCCTTCTTGCTTCTTGTTTGTGCCTCTTAGGACTTTGGGAAAACAAAAGCTATTTTGCTGTTGGGGGAGGGGTAAGATGAAATGAGGGTGGGGAGGGAGGGTAAGCACTCCTCTTGGTTTGGTTTGTTCAGTTCCTCCAAGTGCAGCAGGGTCTTTAGCTGTCTGTCAAAGCTTCACTATTGTTTGGTATCCGTATTTCACCACATCCGTGAGCTCCCCCTTTGGAGAGAGATAGCTGCACTAGGAAACTATTAATCAGCCGCTGTGTATTTCTGGTGTCTTGTGAGAAAAGATTTTTTGATAGAGAGAGAGAGAGAGAGAGAGAGAGAGAGAGAGAGAGAGAGAGAGAGAGAGAGAGAGATTGACTCTTATGTTTGAAGGACTTTGGGTAAGCAGAAGACCTCACCAACGTGGAGGACTCAACTTTGCACTCCTAATCAGATCTACCAAGGTGAAAGGGTTGGAACGTCTAGGACGCGCCTCTCCCACCAGCCACCCAATGGTCCATTCTCCCCCAGCCTCCCACCATCTATACACTGCCTCCCTCACATCTTCTGGAGTTTTCTATGACTCGCAACGGCACGCCCCCAACAAGACGTATAAAAGGGTGTTTTCTTCTCTTATTTTGCGTCTAGTATTAATTTAGCTACCAAGCTGGCTGCATCCTTCTGAATGTTGCCATTTCCTGTGCAGGTGGGGAAGGATTTTCTGGAAAAGACTGAACATGATGGGAAAAGCTTTCTTGATTATGTCATGGAAAGCCAGTACGTGGGTTTGTATAAATCCTCAGAGGAAGAGTACCACTGTGCAGTCTGATCTTGTTCACGGTAGCTGGATGAAGGAGACCAGGAGGGGCAGGAGTGGGAGAGTTGTGGCCCTAGGAGACAGAGAGGTGGATTGTCACAACCAGCTTTCTTTGCCTGTGAGGAAAGGGGACCTGGCAGCTCCAGCAGGCACGTGGACTGGGACAGAGTCCTTAGTCAGACACGGGATCTGTTTGCTTATGTTTGGCTTCCTTGGGAACTGCAGGTTCACTCATCAAGGCTTTTGTGGAGATGACCTAGTGCCCTTTGGCTGTTAAGCCTGGCGCAGTTGCTGCCGTCAAGGTCAGTGCGGCAAGGAAACATTCCCAGAAAGGTGTTTGTTTCCATTTTCTCTCTGTGCTTCTGTGGAAAAACTGGCTAGGACATTTAGTAGTCAATAAAACCGAACTTCATTATTTTAACCTCCATACAAGATTGTGGGCTTCAGCTCCTTTGGGTCCCCTGCCACTTTGCAGTTCCAGGAGTGGTCACCTGTACTGGTAAGTCAGCCTTACAGAGCTCTGGCGAAGACTGTGGGTCACTCTAATGACTTGGGGGTTGGATTTTTAAAAATAGGACAGAAAAAAACAAATGGCTTAAAATTGGTTTGGGGAATCAGCAAAAATTAAAATGGCATCTAGTTTTTTCAGTGTTACAGTCTTTATTTCAGAAAGTAGGAAGATGGCTTTGAGCTGAGATTATGAAAAAACAATTATAGAATATAGAACAGGAATAGAAAACGTTTGCCTCGTAGCAGCTGTCATTCTCACTATCTCTAGAGTAAAGGTCCCTGATAACATCCATCCATTCATTCACTGTGGCCATTGTCAATGCAATGTGACAAGTCCTTTGGCATGTCAGCTCTGTCTGGGTAAGCAATTACTTTTGCCTCAAATTCCTGAACTTATATCATCACTGATATTTTTTGTTTTGTTTTGTTTTGTTTTGTTTTGTTTTTTCGAGACAGGGTTTCTCTGTGGCTTTGGAGCCTGTCCTGGAACTAGCTCTGTAGACCAGGCTGGTCTCGAACTCACAGAGATCCGCCTGCCTCTGCCTCCCGAGTGCTGGGATTAAAGGCGTGCGCCACCATCGCCCGGCCATCATCACTGATTTTTAAGTTCAAGCTATTCAACTTAAACAGTCTGGTTCCCTTTTTTATGTATGTGTAGTAGCCCAATGTATAGTCACCCATCAATTCATTTGCTCATTCATTATTCATTCATTCATCCATTCATCCATTTGTTCTTCCATTGAGCAAACACCGGTTGAGTATCTATTCTAGGCACATTCTTTTTTCAGATGTAACAAGAAGATGTATGGAGTTATCTCTGCTCTTAGGAACTTACTATATGGAAAGAGGTGGCTGTGACCAACATTCACAAGTTGTTGGGAGGCGTCAGTATTGCATTAGAAGTGCAAGCATGAGCTATGGAAACACGTGTAGAATAATTGACTCTGGAATGGTAGGACACTGGGAACAAGAGACACCTCGTAAAGAATAGGGTGTCTTGGGAATTAGTGTTTGTTTAATTTACCAGAGCTGAATGGAAGCAGCAGAACAGAATAGTCAAGGCTTACAGAAGAGGCTGACCTTGAGGGCCAGAGGTTGGTGATGGTTGGAATTTGTGCAGACATAGGATATAGCATCAAGTAGAACAAAATCTCCATGGCTTTCATCTTTTCTCAGCTGTGTTAACAAAGAGCAGGTCTCTCCATGATTCTAGGACACGACCTGGGTCCAAGCCCTCTCAAGTTTATACTGTTGGGGTATTATTTCTGCTTTAAACCAAGATTGCATACATGAATTCTTGCGTTACTCTGATGAGGGATGAAAGTTAGCAAACCTCACTATATGATACTCCTCTTGTTAAAGATGGAGGGCCAGAACCAGCCTTTAAGATCAAATAACCTGAGGGTCAGTGAGATGACAGGGGAGTAGGTAAAGATGCTTACTGCACATGGCTACTGAACGGCTTGAGTTCAAAGAGATATTTGACTCCACAGTTTTCCTCTGGCCTTTCTGTGTGTCCTGGCATATGCATCACCCACACACACTCACACAGACAATTTTTTTTTAATTAGGAGTAAGTGACATGAGATATACAAGAATTTTGTGGGAATCAGTACAGTGAATCATACAAGAGGCTATTTTATAGTGAGGTAACTAGTGGGGCCGCTCTGGAGATCTTCTAGAACTCAGAGGTTCCCTCATTGCAACATATGCTCTGGAAGGTGGCAAACCACCACCACTACACACACACACACACACACACACACACACACACACACACAGTAGTTCTTTACCAAAGCAGTGCCTAATTCAATTCATCTGGGGGATTTGGAGATATGTGTGCATATATGCCAGGGAGGCACTTAAGGGCGGGGGCACCTGGATGTTCAATACCCTGCCTGCCAGCTGTCAGCCATTCCCCCAAAACAAAAGGTTGTTTTGTTTCACCTAAGACTCTTGAACTTCTTCATCACACTTTTAACATCCAGGAGGGGGTTAGGAAGATGGTTCAGGTGGTCAGGTGTCTCAGAAACTAAGGTGGAGAACACCTGACATTGACCCCTGGCTTCCACATGTATGTACACACATGCACGTACACATACATGGAAGGGCAGCCATCTTTAGAGAGAGAGCATTCATCAGATCTTTCCATTCCAAATTGCAGGATGCATCCACCATATTTGCAGGTCATGAGCGCTTTCATACAAGAATCCTTAGATTGATTGGCATCCTTGGTGCAGCCCTGTGCTAGATTTGGCTACACTAAACCATGGCAAGAATCATAGTATCATGACCTGGGAGTTTTGGTGGCCAGATCCATGAGCTACGACTGATGTAGAGGATGACAAAGCGTTTGTGGGAACTGATAATGACAGAAAGATGACTCCATGCCCATGAGTAGTAATTCGGCGTTGGGAGCATCAACAGTTACAAACAATAAGAGCTTAGCTGAGGCAGCAGAGCTTAGCAGAATGTCTGCTCAACTACTTCAACCAGCTGGAGGCTTTACCCGCAGAAATAGCCCCTGCAATAGCCAGCTCACTCTTGTGTGAGTCACCGGGGTTGTCATGGAGCTTGAGAGCCCACAGTGGAGTAACAAATCCATGATTCTCTCTCCTCTTTCCATTTCTTTCAGCACCTAGCATGTGCCGTGCCCCGTAGGTGAGCTTGAATGATGCTTCAGCAAAAACAATAGACAAACAGATGTGTCAGTACGAAAACAAAACAAACAAAAACCTGTGAGGTTTTGCATGGAGGGGTCAAGACAGAGCCAGTCCATCTCAGCTATGCAAAGATCCAGCATCACATACTGTATACTGACCTTGCCACTCTGATCTTCTAGTTGCTGGCAACAATTATTTAAACTTGTTGATCAAAAGAACAACATGAAACTGTTCACTGGAGTTGGGCGGCACTATGATTCACACTGGGGATGAAGAAGAATGGTGAGGGTCCTCTGCCATGGAGACTTTCCTCTCTCCATTGTCTCATAGTCCAAATGCCCTCCTCAGTATCCACAGGACCACGGTTCCTAACCCAACAACATCTCATTTATCACTCACCCGAGAGAGAAGGAAGATGCCAGCACTGCTGTCCCTGAGTGCACCTCATAGGGAATAATAATGTGCCATTGGCTACACACATCAGGACACATTTGTTTGGTTGCCCAGTGAATCAAGTTGCTGAGACTCAAAAATAAAAGATTGTTTTTTGTGATACCTGGGTTCTGGACTCCTGAATCAGAGTACTTGTGTTAGAAACATGTCAAGGATTCTGTTTTAGTGCTGGTTGGTTTTTCTTTTTTGTCTCTCCTCTTTTCTCCCTCCCTCCCTCCCTTCTTCCCTCTCTCCCTCCCTTCTTCCCTCCCTTTCCCTCTCTTTCCTTCCCTTCTTCTCCCCCTCCCTCCCTCCTTTCCAACGCTGAACTGATTCTCCAGCTTCTACCTCACAAGTGCTTGAGTTACAAGTGTGTCCCACCATGTCCGATTTTACTATTCTTTTTAAAAAAGGAAGCACCAGGTTGTTTTCTGAAGCAGCAGCTGGTGTCAGTCGTGTTTGGGTTCGTAGGAATATAAACTCATCTTGATTCTATGTGGAAAATGCTACTATGACTTAGGGTCCTCTACTGATTTCTTTTTCTGATACAAAAAGTGACCAAAGGAAGGAAGAAGAAAGAAAGAGAGAAAGAGAGAAAGAAAGGAAGAGAGAAAGAAAGAAAGAAAGAAAGAAAGAAAGAAAGAAGGAAGGAAGGAAGGAAGGAAGGAAGGAAGAAAGAAAGAAAGAAAGAAAGAAAGAAAGAAAGAAAGAAAGAAAGAAAAGAGAGAAGGGAGGGAGGGAGAGAGGAAATGAGGAAGGAAGGAGGAAGTCAGAGGTACTGGAGAGGTGGCTCAGGGGTTAGCGTGCTTGCTGTGAAAGTGTGAGGAGCAGCTTAAATCCTTACTTGTGCCAGGAACCCCAGAAAGATCCCTGGGAATTCACTTGCCAGCCAGCCTATCTGCAACAACAGCCCCGACTACCCCATGCGTGTTCACACAATGCACTTGGGCACATACACGTGCGTGTACAACACACACCCACAAAATAAATTACAAAAAGACTTAGAATACAAAATTTATTGCCTTGCAGAGACTAGCATAGTGTTTGCAAACCAGACTTAACACTGGGTTCATCGGACCCCTGGTGGTAGAAAAACTATTCTGTGTGCAAATCTGGGTAGTAGTCCAATAATGCTTGTCATTCCAGCCAGTAGGGAAAATTTGCTTGGTAGGGGGATGGAAAGAGATGGCAAGAAATGAATGACAAATTGTGTTGTCAATAAATGGTCACCTTCCTGCTCAACAGTCATCAGTGGCCTCCCTATCCAGTGGTTCCCTCATTGTCAAGGACTTTGTGTGAATTTGGCGATTCACAAAGGTGTGCTTCGTGGACCAGGTCTTTGCTCTTTCGACTTCTTATGTATTATCTCTGCATCAGTGGAGTAGTGGAGACCATGGACACCAAGTCCCACCTCGATGACACTCTTCTTGAAAGATGTCATCATTCCCTGTGAGTTTCCAAAGGCTCTTCTTCCATGCCCATCATGGTGGCTGTCCTGTGGAGGAGTCAGGAAAACTGCACTCTGAGGGCCCATTTCACAGGCAGGAAACAGTCTGGCATATTTTAACCAAGAAGCCACCTCAGCTGCTTCTTCAAGGGTGGATAGTTCAGCAGTGACCTGGAACACTGCTTTCTCCTGGGGTCACTTTTGACATGGAGCAAGAAATCAAAGCTATGTCCGGAAAGAGAAAAAAAAATAGCCCACCTGCTCAAAATTCTGAGGTAGTAACTCCTCTAGTGGACCTTAGGTTATTCACTTTTCTTGAGGCCACTGTTTCATTGACTACATTTCCTGAATACTCAAAGCCTTGGTTGACACATCCCTAAAACAGGAATGGTTGTAGCATCCACCTCTTAAAGATGGGGTGGGGGCTAATAACATGCATGGGAGAGCTAGCCTACTCACCCCTTGAAAGGCGTGTCATAACTGTTAGATATCAGCCTGGACCCAGATGCCTTACTCGGTTAGAGAAAGAACGTGAGGCCGGGAGATGGATATTCTCATTCACGTTTAAAAGCCCCAGCCTGTGTGTCCTGTCATTTCCCCCCCACCCAGCCTGTTCTCTTATTTTAAAAACTCCCCCAAAGAAATTAAAGTCAAGGAGGGACCATTGGGTTTTTTAAGTCTAGAAGTCTAGTTCTCCATCTTGAGACACAGAAAGCATCCTTGGTAGTGGAGACATGGCCTTACAGTTTGTAATCTCTGACATTCTGAATTTGAAGGGGGGGCATATTGGAAAACTGCCTATAAACATTTTTTAAACTTCTCGAGCTTTATGATAAGTTGTGGATTAGCATCAATCACACTTGACTCCCTGGATCATAAATTAAGTATTCTATCTAGTCAGCTTGAATCTGTAAGAACCCCTATGTGTCTATATGAGAACCTCTTTAAGAGATAACTCTACACTTTGTGTTCGAACCATTTGAAAGCAAATATTGCGGTCTCTTCCCTTTCACACAGAAAGAAAACATAGATAATTCAAATAAAACTATACAAAATGACGTGCCTTGGTTCCTAGGGCCCCTCCCATGATATGTGTGAGCTATGGTGTCTCTCAGGTAGCACAGTCAGTGGGTGACTCCAATGCGGCCTCCCAGGCTTCTTCCCTTTGAGACTCTTTTGGCACAGTATGTGAAGGGCTGTTGCAGCCCCACCCACAGCAAGGGTCCCTCCAGGCTTGAGTTGAGATCACGGGGTTAGAAGGGAGCCCGGCCTTCTACTTTCTCTTCAGTCTAAGGTTCACCTTGGGTTGGGCTTCGTGGGAATTCTCTACACCAGCTTCCTGCTGGTAGCTATGTCCCTCAAGGATCCCATACTGCCCTGGCAAGGCTGAACGCGAGTCCCTTGAACCCACGGTGGCCTTGCTCTAATGCAGGGCGGCAGAGCTGCTTCCCAGTCCCTGGCCAGCCTGTCCGTCCCCTCAGCAGCTGGTGAGTTCAGAGGGCTGGAGAGCAGGCCCTGCCCTTGGCACTGTGCTTGGTCCCTCGGCATCCTGTGCCTTTGCTGGCACCACTGCATCTGCCATGCACTCCTGGTAGGGTGGTGGGGCCTCGGGTCGCGGGTCATCCTCATCTTCAAGGACCAGGTTTGTTGCTGAATACAGAGGAGGGGGAAATCCCAGGAGGCCTCTGCCTGCAGGGCAGGCCTGTTTCTCAGCATCCAGGCTTTCTTCGTAAGTCGGGGGATAGAAGTCGGGCCTGGGAGATGAAATGCCACAGAGATGCATATGTTATTTAGGTCTCGGCGGTGAAGAAGCATATGTCTGCCTCTCTCAGCTCACATCGTGTGAAGCTAAACTGCTAGGAAACACTGAGTTTGAAACAGATGTACTTTCCTGACACTGCCAGTTTCTAAAAACTGCACACCCTTCCTGTGGAATTGATCCCTTCCAGCCATAGCAGTCCGCCTGTTCGAAACAGGTATGCCAAGCTATTCTTCCTTGTTTGCCCAAAGAGTCTAGGAAGCAGCCATGCGGTGCGCTGTCCTTATCAGCGCACGTCCCTACGTAACACGGAGACTTTGACCATGAACCTCTCTTTAGCCCGCACTCAATCCTTAACACACCTCGTCCTCCACTCCCTTGCTCTCAAGGTCTCTGACCCTCACAAGCAGCAAAATAAGAAGGAAAACCAACTCCATGCAGGTCCCTGACCCAAGAGATGCCACCACTCTCTCCTGACACATGGCCAAGCCCTGGCAGCTGGTTTCAGAGGAAATACAGGAAACATGCTCAGGCCTCAAGAGGCTTCAGCTTAGAGCTTTGGGAGGCGCTCAGCTGCAGCATTGCTAGGCTGGCCTGCCCATGGTTACGGTCATTCACCCCAGTGGATGGACCTGTTCATCATCTTGCCCATCTAAGCAATTACTAAACACGTCTGGCTCCTCCGCCATGAATGAAGGTGGAGGAGGGGTGAGCGGAAGAGAGCCAGGGCAAGCACGCATGAGTTGTGTATTTATAGAGGTAATCTACCCGGTGCCCAGCGGAGTGTTTATGGTGAGTAACCAAAACAGAACAAGGTCTACAAACTCTGCCATTTGGAGCCACTGCTCCTTTCCAAATGTCACAAGGCCTAAGGCCAAATTGCTGAAGGAGCTGTCTACTGTACGACGTAAGTCTCGACCTTCCCTGGGGATAGCTAAGGCTGAGTCACGGGGACAGAAAGGTGAGTCCTTCCCTGGAACCTTGTGAGAGACTCCAGGAGGACAGCTGCCATGAATTCCAACACCGGAGGGACATTCGCTTGGATACCTCTGCTATTTGGAGTGCAGATTTTTGAGATAGAGATCCCCCCCCCCCCCCCCCCCCCCCGTTTAACTCTGTGACCTGAGCATCTCAGGATGCAGCAGGAAGGAGCAGTGAGATAGGGGTGTCAAGACGGTCCTTATTTACTTTTGAATACTCCAGACAAGAGAATACATATGACTGTGTTGGTAAATTTCAGGTGCATCCTAAAGACACTCAGTTACTATCAGCAGAAATTCACACTGTAGAGGTAGATACGTGCGTGCACACACACACAAACACACACACACACACACACATCAAAATAAAACAGCACACATACTCTCAATCACTCCAGAAACACCTACTAAATAGCTCCTGCTATCTTAATTTTTTTATTAAACTCAAGGAACTTCCTGGTTAGTCTGATTAACCTTAGAAATATGTGAGTGGCGTGATGGATATCAGCAATGCACAGCCACGGTGAGAGGACTCTTATTCAATGTGCATGGGATAACAAAGACATTTTATGGACTTCCTACTCTTACATGAAGTGCACAAAAGGACGTATGGATTCTTGCTTCCTATACCTTAAGAATGGTGTTCTTGTGTTTGGACAAGAATCAGAGGATTGGTGTTAAATGAACTGACCACAAAGTTACCCAAATCCTTGACTTTTCTGTTTTGGTAAAAATACAAATAACTTAGCGTGTATTACTTGTAAGGGTGTTAGTGGTATTTAGTGATCTTATATTGCTACAAAGCATCTCTTGAACGCTTGTATCTCTCCAAACTACAACCCCATATTCATCAAATAGTGACTCTTCACTTCCCCTTACACACACACTCCAAGCCTAGGAACCACTGTCCTATTTCCTCTCTGTGGTTGCTTCTTGGTGCAAGTGGAATGATCCAGTGGTTGACCGTTCTGATGAATGGGGATCACCTGGCATAATACTTTCAGTGTATAGTCACCTATGGCGTATATTAATTATTTTGTTCCCTCTTAGATCAATTAATATTGCAATGTGTATGTGTTCATGCTGTCGTTTGTTTTTCCATCATTGATGGACGTGTTATCATCTTGCTTGGAATGCATCCTTCATGCAAGGTGACAACAGAACACTGAAAAGGACCTAGAACACCTAGAACTTCCCTTAGTCACAGGAGTTGATGACTGACTTGATGTCTGCTTGCTCACTTATCGTGGGGGGAATTTGGTCTGGGACTTTCTTTATACCTCAGTAAGCAGGTTATAGGGACCACCTAGTCATCATCTGCCTTTCACTAGAATCATCCCCCAAATGTAAGAAGAACCTAGGCGTTGTGCCCCTTAATATGCTTGCTGTATGTGAGCTTTTACTAGGGGTGTGAGGATCTTACCCTAAGAAAATTCCCCCTTGCCTCATTGGTTTCCCCAATAGCAGCCCTTCTTCTTCCGCACTGTGACCCCAGAGCAAATGGCCCTATAGTAAGTGGATCCCCTGTGCAATTAAACATCACTCCAATTCCCTCCCACAGTGTAGCCCAGCCCAGCCCTTCTCATGCCCTCAGGTGCTCAGCACGTACCTGTCGACTGTGGCCAGGGGCAGGTCCTGGGATGCAAGGTGCTCTCTCAGCACGCGGTTGAACATCTCTTTGTTTTCATTTGCTTGGCGGTAAGTGGCCCAGAAAATTCCACTCAGGAGGATCGCAAACCCCATAGGCAGAAGCACATAGGCCATGACCAGATTCCTCTGAGAGTGGATGACAGAGTTGGAGATGAAGTAGCCCCCCAAGCAGATCATCAGAAAGCCTGCGAGGAGGGAGAGGGAACAGAGGATTAGACTACCCCTGTTATGCATCCCTGCTTCTCCAGAGCCCGTCTGACCCTGCCACTCCTCTGCTTCCAGGCTTTCTCGGGGAAGTACACTCATTAGCTAGGTCACAGTCTTATACACAGGAATAAATGGCCTTTGAACAATTAAGTGAAGCAGGCACCAGGAAGCTATTCATTAACCACTGAAAGTTACTGTAATATCCTCCAGGGGGAACCTGGAATCATCACACGGTGTCCTCCAGGAAGGGGAGGTTGCACGTAGACAGTTTGCTCCTGGTGCGTGGGTAGGAGCTCAGCTGCTCCCAGGTGCTGGAGGAGAGGCCCTAAAGTTTGGATTACAAAGGCACACTGGTCTCTCAACCCTCACTGTAGGGGATTCCCCGCCAAAAGCTGCAGAAGTTAACATCTCTCCGGAAACTATTGCTTTTGTTGGCTGGCAAGGAATCCTCTCCTGATTTCATTTTCTCTTTCTGTACTAAGAAGACATTTCTCAGGGATTCTGGGTGTTTTTGTCTTGCTACCTCCGTGACTCTGCCCTTCATTGCCCCAGGGCTCTGATATTGGGAAATTCCCCCAGGAGCAGGCCAGGGAGTGATCCTTCTGTTGACAGGAGAGAATTCTAGGAAAGGAACATTCTGGAGAAGGGACTATGTGGGGGCACGTGGGGATGGCTGTAAGAGAGGATGGGGAGACAACTGCTGTTTAAATCCTACTTTGGAATCCTTCCCATTGTTGTGGTGCAGATGTGACCATCCCATTGTCACCACTGGCTGACAGGTACTTAGCATTTATTCTATACGACTTGAGCGCAGGCCACCGTTCCTGGTTCATGATAAATGTTTCACCCAAGTCTCCTCCCACTCTCAACAAGGATCCACAGGCCTTGGATCTGAGAGCATTCCCTACAAGGCTGCAGCATGTTGTAGCCATCGGGTCTACCAAGAAAGTTCATGTCGGGAAAGTCTCCTACTACAACTTCCCCCTTTGTCCCCCACACAGCTTCCCATGGCACACTAGCAGATTAAAGGCCCTGAAATATCTGAAGCCTTCCCCCTAAGATCTATCAAGTAAAAGTTATCCTTGCAGATGCTGTCCATGTTCCTCACCCTCTCCCCTACACCTTGGCTCTGTTTAATATTGCCTTCGAAGTATTCTCGGAGCTACCGAAATGTACTCTACCTGAAGTTTGCTTTGTTCCTCTTGTCAGACTGGTTGAAACCCCTTATTCTAGATCCACTTCACGCCTTACTTCCTACCTTTCATACCTTTGTTGACTGACACCTTGGCACATCCAGGCCAAAAGACTTCTTCCCACGAGGGCTTCTGGGTCACTTTTGCCTGGATGCTTTCTGCTCCTCCATTGTCGTCTGCTTTTCCAATGGGACAGTGTTTATCTATGCAGCGTTGTGGTATTTCTACTAATATCCTTTCCCCTCGTACCCACCATTTCCTTAGTTCTGCCTTTGTGTTAGGGCTAGGGGAGACAGGAAGACGCTGCAGATCAAACACAATGGCAGGCACTTCGTCCTTCTACCCGCTGACCCCGACATATGTCAGCTTCAGTTCTAACCTTGAGCTACGTCCATCTTCTGTGCCTGGAATTGTCTTTGCAGTCTAGCCTTTGCCTTCCTCTTTCTGCAGTCGGTGTTCGGGTTGCTATGACGGTCACTGATGACTCCTGTATGCTACCTAAGTAATCCCTTCCATTTGAGTGTGAGCTTGGACCTAGTGACTTGATTCTAGAGAGTAGAATAAGGCAGAGCTGATAGCTGTTTCCATGATTACGTTAAAAAGAAGGGAATCATCCATCTTGCTAGTAGATGATTAGCTCTGAAGCATGAGGTTGCCATACTAGCATCTGGCAAAGAACTTAGAGCACCTTCTTGGTCAACAGTCATTGACGAACCCTTCACTAATGGCCCTTAGCTCATCAACCAGATAGAAGGACACTCCGGCCCGAGCATACAGAGTGAGGAGCAAGTCCTTTCGCAGCCGTTTCTGGGAGAAGGCATTCAAGCAGTACTCTGCCTATACAACCCTTGAGAACAGGAGCCGTTGAAGTTACAGCTTCCAAACCTGAGTCACACAAGCTAGGGCCTTGTAAACATGCTCTGCTTTAAGTTGCTACATTTCTGTGACATGTTTGAAGGTAGCAGGAGAGAACTAAACCAGTCCCATAAGGACTCAAGAAGTCAGAGTAGTGAGTGCTGTGTTCATCACAGGACCCGGTCCACAGCACCCTGCTACAGTGGGCTGTGTTCTTCCCCACTATCGCCATCATCACTGATGGTCCCCAACGCCACGAGAAACCCCAGGGTTCCCGACTGAGGTTGTCACTAAAGGTTAGGTCCCAAGTTCAGATTGACGGTAGGACCCTGGGGCAAATACTAAATGTCAGGTAAGGAAGGGGGGACACTCATGATGAGCACCGGCCATCATGGAACTAGGCTTGTTTGGGTTGTATAAACATGGGAACTCAACTGCGGAGGGTGACAAATCAGGCTCAGGCCTTGGGGTGACAGGAACACAGGAGCAAATGAGCCCCTTCCTACCCGCCCCCCTTCAGTGCCAACAAAGACATGGTTTTCCAGACAAGTTTCTTCCTCTTCGGCATCCCAGGGATGGCTCCTGCCACTCCCAAACAGTGTCTGGTTGTATTGGTGATGGTAGCAGCGGTAGTGGTGTCTTCCTAAGAATTTCAGTGAAATGCGGCAAAATCCAGAAAGTACCAGGGGAAGGAAGGGCCAGTTCCTTCATAGAAAATGTATATAAAAGAAAAGTCTGTGTCTGGGTATAGAGTACTCTAGGAATTTGATGGGAGATGGGGCATCAAGGCCCCCTTGCTCTCTGCCTTGCTAAACTGTTAGATTCCATTCTTAAAGCTAGCCACCAGGGTCTGGTTCCTTTGGCCATTATCTTATGCCTAACTAAAACTCGTCCAGCTACCAAAACACCAAACAAAACAGCAATCAAAATTTGGCTACACTGGCTAACAGGGTCAATCAGGACTTACTGACGCACCCTAGCACAGACTTCTCTCTTTCTCCTTAAAAACCAGTTCTAGTGCCTTGGACTTCCCACAGGGCAGAGAACCCTGATTGCTTTTTGGGCTGACGAGGGAGGGGGACTTGATTGGGGGGGGGGGGGGGGAAAGGGGGGGGGGGGGGGGGGGAAGAGACAGAAATCTTTAATAAATAAATAAATAAATAAATAAATAAATAAATAAATAAATAAATAAATAAATAAATAAATAAATAAATAAATAAATAAATAAACCAGTTCTGCAGTGACACCTGCTGCTGTCTTTGCCTGATCCAGAAGCAGCCCCCTGGCCCAGAGACAGCCTCCCCCCACCACCGCCCCTGCCCAGAGATAGCCCCCTAGCTCAGAGGCAGTCCCCTTCCCCCAAGGGTAATAAAATCTCCTTTGTGCTGAGAATTTGGCGTCTGAGTGTGTGTGGTTAAAGGGAAGGTTTTAATTGTAGATATGAGAGAACAGCCAGAGGCATCTGGAAGACGTCAGAGCAGAGAGCTAAAGGTGTAGACTGACCATGACCAGCAGACTGGGCCTGGCCATGACAGAAGCAGAACAAGAGAGGGGGGAGGAGAGAGGGCGAGACAAAGAGAAAATACGTATCTAAAAATGGGGGGGGGGGATGGTCATAAGAAGATGGGGGAAGTTTAGGGCAGAGGAGGAGGGGATAAGGGAGGAACCTAACTAGCATGGACTCTGAAATGTATAGCAGGCACCTGTGACACTGAGGGAGCCCGAAGGCCAGCATGCCCTTTGGCAAGCTAATCATACCACAGGCAGCCATTAGTCCCCTTAGCCATTGATAAGGGACTTGACGCCTTTGGGTGGAGAGGATCCGGCTTAGGCTTCACAAGCTCCTGAAGGATGCTGGCTTTTATCTAACCCCCAGAAATATTCATATGGTCCAGGCTGAGCTCATTTCTGGATATCTTAACTGCCTTTTGGAGTTTGGGGAATCGGTGTTTCATTTGGACCTAACAACAAGTAATATGTTATTTGGCCATCAGCCAAACGTCTTAAGACATAAAATGACTTTCAACACTGTTCCCTTGGGCAGGACAGACCCATGAGCACTGTTCTGAACATTGTGTGCCGCTGAGTTCCAGGCACTGTCCGGCCCCTGGGTTCACATTAGAATACACCGGAAATTGGCTGCAGTACACACAGACAGGGCCCGAAGACGCGGCACAGTCCTCTACACCCAAGCTTCTGTCTCTAGGGTGCATAAACAGGCTGGGGGTAACTCAGAAGCGTCTGGAGGCTGGTGGAGGCGGTGGCACAGGAAGGGCTTGACGCCAGGCACGGAGGCAGAGGTGCGGATTTCAGAAGGTCACCTGGGCTCAGGAAGCGAGCCTCTGCGGGAGGTGGAGGGGGTAGCGTGTGGGCAACAGGAGATGCCACCCAGTCTGACCTCATGGTGGTGATTACTAAGTGCTTTCCGGATTAACCTTTCACACTTGAAGGTTCACTGAGCGCTGGTCACTTCCTCCTCCTTCTTGTTTTCTTTGCTTTTAAACCTTTTCCTCTGCTGCCCCCTCCTCCCTCCCCCCACTCAGGAGAAGATTGAACGGAAGGGAGGTTTTGAGACACTGGCAAAGGACAAAGAGCAAGTCAAGGAATTCCTGGCACGGGAAGGAGGCAGCTCCTCACTTGCCCACTGTGACCGGCAGGTCACCAAGACAGATACCCTGAGCAGGTCTGGAACTGGATGGGGCCCCTGGGATGTGGGCCCACGGCACTGAGCTTGTGAGGTTGCAAGTCAAGCCCCTTGCTAATCAGTATAGATTCCATTTTCAAGCAATTTTTGAAAACCCAGGTGGGCATTCCTGCTCCTGATACTGTCAGGTTTGGTCGTGTTTGGATCTTGTCATTGTCTGTGGACAGAGATGTGTCATATTTACAAGTCCCCAGCCGTGGTGCCATTGGATATAAACTTGTGAGGTTTTGCCATGGCGTGGGGTTCCTGTCTTGTTCTGGGGTAGCCGTGGGAGGTGGACTCTTTTCCCTTTCCCAGAGATCTGGAGAAATCACATCTGTTCTGGTTTGTGGCGACTACATTGGAAGGTAAGTTCTTTCTAAAACAAGTTTCTCATCTTGTTTGATCCACAGACATGATGCACGGAGGCAAACTACACATACACATAAAAGTAAATAATATTAAAGTTGTATCTGAGTTAATCTTCCTAAATCGTGTGGTCCTCAGAGGCCCACTTCCTGGGCTCAGCCATAGGCTAGGCAGGCCTTCTGTCCCAGCTCTCCCAGAAGCGCTCATCTTGGATTGCAGGTTTTTTGGTTAGCTTTTTTTTTTTAACAGTTCTTCAAATTCTTCTAGTAAATTTAAAGCTTTACTCTTTCTAAATCAAATTTCATAATCAACAATTTTCTAGAACTATCCCATGTATTGTCTGCCAGTTTTACAGAGCTATACACACGCATAGTACACACGGTGTGGTATTGTAGATATGCGCGGTACATATGCTGCTCTGTGTAGTGTTTTCTCATGGTTTCCCATCTCCAATGCTCAGCTCTACATTGATGCCGTCACTCTTCGTTCTCGATGAGTCTGCCCGGACCTCTGTTTTCTGTGAGATGTTTTCAAACCCTGTTCGCCTTGATCCTCTCTCAGAAGCAGCACTTAGGCCTTGTTTCGTGTTTTCATTTAGGAATTTCTCCTTTTACTATCAATAATTCCTTTAGTCTGTTTTGGCCAGGACTTTCAAAGGCTTTGTTTTTTTTTTGTTGTTTATTAATTTTGTATTTCATCATTTTTGCATCCAACCTTAAATATCTCCTCAGTTGACTTTTGAAGGTAGTTTTCTCTTTCTTTCCCAGAGTTGCCTGGAGAATGCTTATTTCCAGTCTTATCTTCTAACTAGAGTCACACATCTTCTTGCCACTTCAGCTCAAATTCCAGAAATTTACGTGCTGTCTTCTCATTGTCATTATTGCCAAATAATAACTAATTTCACCTACTCTTAAAATAAATGAAACAGATAAACAGACGAGAGACGTGAAAATAGCTATTTAAAGTGTTGTTCAACCACACTTATAATAGGAAAACAGTGAAACATTGTTTTCTTACATATCAGACTAGTAAAATTCTCATGACCACATGTTCTGTGGGCAAAGTGTTTGACCACAAATGCTGTCTCATACGTTGCTGGTGGAAAGACAGCATCTAGCAATGTTATATTTACATGCTCTTTCTGACCCACTAGTTGCACTTGAGGAAATGGATTCGCAGGATACTCTAGTGGAGTGTAAAATAACCAGTGTACAGATCTCATTAGCACAGCAGCCCTGTTTGTGACTGTCCACGACTGGAAATAGTCGAGTGAGTGAAAAGAGGGGTCTGGTTAGCTCTTTGTCAACCTGACATAAGCTGGGATCACCTGGGAAGAAGCTGCCTCAGCTGAGGAGTTCCCTCCATCAGATTGCCCTGCATGCAAGTCTGTGGGGCATTTTCTTGATTAGCAGTTGAGGCAAGAGGATCTTAACCCACCGTGGGTGGTGCCACCCCTGTGCAAGTGAGCCTGGGTTGTCCGAGGTAGCAAGCTGAGCAAGCAAGCCAGTAAACATGGCCACGGTTTCTGCTTCAGCTCCTGACTCTAGGCTCCAACCTTGGGTTCCTGTTGTTGCTTCTCTCAGTGATAGACTGAGACCTGTAATTCAAACAAACCCCATCCTTCTCCTAAGTTGGTTTTGGTGTGTGCTTTATCACACAAAGAGAAAGGAAACTACAAGGCTTAGTTAGCAAATGAGGGTACACCAAAATATCAGAACCCCGGAGGTTATGCTTAGAGAGACAGCAGTCAAGCTGAAGGGCTCCCAGCAGCCTCCACTGTTTGGATGCTTTGAGTCCTAATCCTCTGTGTCTGGGACTCTCCTGTGCATTGTATGACGTCTGTCAAGTCCAGTGTAAAAATAAGAAATATCTCCACATTATACAGATTGTTCATAAAAGGGCAAAATAAATAACAAAGTGGATCCATGTGAAAACATATCTGTGGGTATGCCTGTGTTTTCAAAAAGAAACGAAGTAGCAAAGAAATTTAATTTTAAGTTGATTACTTTTAGGAGGAGCCAAAGAGGCAGGCCGGAGGAACCAGGTTGATGAAAAATCAGCCTGACTTGAGTGTGCCCTTCAAAAATAGTTTTGACGCTGGCACTAGATACATACCTTCCATGGTTAAAATCCAAACTAAACCAAGACTAGTAAGCAAAGCGATGCCTATTTTCTTCTGTTTTTCAAAGGAAAAATAGAATAAATCTACTTTCCTATCAGGGTAACCACATAAAATAAAGTAAGCAATTGAGGGAGGAAGGGCAGATATGAGAGCAAGGAAAGAGATATCTTGATTGAGGGAGCCATTTTGGGGTTAGCAAGAAACCTGGCTCTAGAAAAATTCCCAAGAATTCACGAGGATGACCCAGCTAAGATCCTAAGCAATAGAGGTGCCTGAACTGGCCTTGCCCTGTAGTCAGACTGGTGATTATCTTAAATATCACCATAGAACCTTCGTCCAACAACAGACGGGAACAGAGGCAATGACCCACATCGGAGCACTGGACTGAGCTCCCAAGATCCAGTTGAAGAGTGAAAGGAGTGAGAATATGAGCAAGGAAGTCAAGACCATGAGGGGCTCACCCACTGAGACAATTTGCCTGAGCTAATGGGAGCTCACCAACTCCAACTAGACTGGGAGTGAATGAGCATGGGATAAAACTAGTCCCTCTGAATGTGGTTGACAGTTGGGGCAGACTGAGGGGCCAGTGATAATGGCACTGGGATTTATCTCTACTGCATGTACTGGCTTTTTGGGATCCTATTCTCTTTGGATGATGTATATCTTGATCAACCTGGATGTAGTGGGGAAGGCCTTGGACTTCCACAGGGCAGGGTGCCTTGCCCTCTCCTAGGATTGGAGGGGAGAAGGGGAGGGGTTGTGGAGGAAGTGAGAGGGCAGTGGGAGGAGGGGAGGGAGTGGGAATTTGGGTTGGTGTTTTTTTAAAGTAATAAAATAATAAAGAAGATATCACATATGCACAAAAGAAGAAAACATAAAATAAGGATTTTCACTTAGTGGGAGAGATCCTACTATAAGACAAAACCTACAAATAATTCTAAAATGTATCTCGTAGTATTGTTCATAAAAATATAAAGTATCAATGTGCTCCCAATAGCTCAGGTCAGCTGTTTCTGTGTGTATCTCCTTCATGGTCTTGGTCCCTTTGCTCATCTTACTGTTCCTCCTTCTCTTTGACTGGACTCTGGGAGCTCAGGCCGTTGCTCTGAATCTGTTTCCATTAGTTGCTGGATGAAGGTTCTATGATGACAATTAGGGTAGTCATCAATCTGATTACAGGGGAAGGCCAGTTCAGGCACCCACTCCACTATTGCTCAGGGTCTTACCTGGGGTCATCCTTGTGGATTCCTGGAAATTTCACTACTGCTAAGTTTCTCGCTAGCTCCAGAATGGCTCCTTCTATCAAGACATCTCTTTCCTTGCTTTCCCTCCCTGTTTTTCCCTCATCTCGACCATCCCATTCCCTCATGTTCTCTTCTCCCCTCTCCTTTATTTTTATCACCAGAATAATGTGGTTTTTGAAAACATTATTTTTAGTAATTATATATATTTGAGTGAACCTTAGTAATGCATCATCCTAGGGTCCATAAACTTAGTCATTTTATCTCTTCAGTACCAAGGAATGAGATGTTGAAGAAAAGAGGAAATGTCAGCTTTGGAGAACCTTGAGATCCGGGCTATTAGAGCTTTATAAATGATGTCTCTTGTCAATCTGATTGTGCTGCCTAGTTTGATGGCAACTTGATACACAAACTAGAGTTATCTTAAAGGAGAGAATTCCTTAATATTTTCCTTCATGGTTCCCAAAATTTTACTCAAGTGCAGTGAGCTATTGCTCCCGATACATTTAAATGAAGGTCTCTAAAAATCCAGGCTAACAATACTGCAAGAGCTTATAGCTACTGTCAAGGCAAGCTCACAGCTTGAGCAAGCTCCTGGCTGTGAGCAAATGTCTCTCACATAAATACAGGCTAAGTCATCGTCTTCCACATCTTCATATACCTGAAACTGAGCAACACATCCCTCAGAAACACTTCATATATCTTGTGAATTTCTCTAGAAGAAATATCATGTTCCAAGGATTAGTGTTTGTTTCTAGGATGTTAATAATAAAAAGGAAAATCTTAACTTTCCTATTTTAACTAAGAATGCTTCCATGAAAGCAGCCAAAATGTAAAGGAGGAGAAATCAAACAAAAAAGGTTGCGATACACATATGACCATCTTCTTCTCGGCCAGTCACTCCATTTTCTGCCTTAGCCTGTCCTAAATCCTTACTTATTCAATGGGAGGAAGAATTAATATCTTAGTTTGGGTTTCTGTTGCTGTGATGAAACACCATGACTAAAAAGCAACATGGGGAGAAAAGGGTTGATTAAGCTTACAATTCTACCACACTGTCCATCACGGAAGGAAGCCAGGGCAGGGGCTCCAACAGGGCAGGAACCTGGAGGCAGGAACTGACACAGAGGTCATAGAGGGGTGCTGCTTACTGACTTGTTTTCCATGGCTTGCTTGCTCAGCCTGCTTTCTTATAAGCCCAGCAATGGCACCACCCACAATGAGCTCAACCCTCCCCTATCAATCAGTAATTAAGAAAATGCTGACCTTACAGAGGGATAGTACAAGGAATAAATGATGATAATAATAATAATAGTTGGAAACCATGAAGCCCAGAACTACTTGTTTTGTCTTATAAATAAATTGAGAGCAGCAGAAGCAGAGGGTCCCCACTTCCCGTGTAAAACCACTGAAAAGCAAGATGATGGCTCTTTCCTATTTTATTCAATCCATCTGGTTTGGTTTTTAAATAGGAGACATTGATGTCTAGCACAGGAGAAAACTCAATAATTTCTTATAAATATTTCTTTTTTAAGATGAGAAAGGGAGATATAAACATACATTTTCATCTCTACATTTAGTGTTTTTTTTTAATGATTGCTGTGTTTTTGAAAGATGGATAAAAGAAAGACAAAGGGGTCAAACTGATGCTGATCTATAGGAAGAAGAATAGTAAGTGCCTTGGTTTAAATAGTTTCTAGATTTCTTAGTTTCACATAATGCATTATGAAAAATACACCTAACGCGGTCCCTCTAGTTTACTGAGTATTACTATATGCTGAGCATCCCCACTTGCTGTTTCTGATACCTAGAACCCTTTCGTGGCTAGGCATTTTAAGCTCCCGCCAAGCCTGGAGGATGCTGAGTCCTGAGAGGATCAATGATTATCTCTCAGGAGACACTCTACATCTCCTCTCCCACGTTAGCCATTTTGCTTAGCAAATTTACCATGAATGGTACAATTATTCATTGCTGCTTGTGGGTTTCTAAAATAAAGGTTCACAGTATGTATGGAGAACATCCATTTCTGAGTTATCGACCAGAACACAACAGGCCTTGCTTCATAGCCAACGATCTTAGGTGTCAGGAAGTGTATGTGTTGAAAGTTTGTTTCTTGCTCAGTTACAGTGCTCACAGGGTTCTACTGGGGCTCTGCTGTGCGCTGACATTATTCCCACTTTAGAACTCAAATAATTAGCGGCTAAATAGTGGCAGCCACAGGAGAAAACATAAACCTCAAGGGTCCTGGGTTGCTAATTAACACTTTGGCCCAGAGGTGTCCCAAGTCACTTTGTTGTAACTCCATTGACAATAATTGACAGTGTATTCCCAACCAACCCTAAGGAACCAAGAAGAGTAAATCAAACAAGGGCCCAGACGACCTGAGTAGCTATAAATATTCAGTGAGCATGCTGACTCTCTTCACCAGGCCTGTAAACAGGTACCAAGTACTCACAGAGGATGAGACAGGAATTTTGTCTTTGGATGAGGCATGCAAACAACCTTCCTGAACACAAAGAAGATGGTGCACTCATTAATCCATGGTGTAAGCCTCCCATCAGAGTAGTGGTTCTCAACCTGTGGGTCATGACCCCTTTGACAAACCTCTATCTCCAAAAAATGTTTACATTATAATTCATAACAGTAACAAAATTACAGTTATGAAATAGCAACAAAAATAATGTTCTGGTTGGGAAGGTCACCACAACACGAGGAACCGTGTTCAAGGGTCATAGCATTAGGAAGGGTGAGAACCAGAACCACTGTGTTAGAGGTAAAGGTGGATAATGTTAAGTGGCCAGCTATAGAGTCTTACATATGAGCTTAAATTCTTGAGGCAGTTCCCATCAATGAAGGGCATATTGGAGAGAAGGGAACCTGCTTATGGGAACTTTGTGAATTGTTTGACACATTGAAGGCAAACGTGATCAGGACAACAGGACGGAAGCAGGTAAGGGCAGGGATGGACTGCCATCTGGGGACAGACCACTGAGGTCCTGTGCCATGGAAGGAGAGAGTGTCTCATTGAGATGGCTACAGGTTTACCAAAATTATGTCAAATGTAGTGTCTCCAGCAAACTCCTATCTCCATTTTGACACATTTATGGTTTTTAGAAGAATATGTTCTCATGCCCATTAAAGTAAAATAATAAGGCTGTCAGCAGGGATTGCTTGATGCTTGTCAGGTAGCCATTAAAAACACATGAATAAAATAAATGAAAGGGATAGGTAGAAATCCAAGGGAGACACGGCATTAATCCTTTTCTCTTTATCAGGTCATGAGAACTTATTTGCAGTGGAGAGATGCTCGGAAGCACTGATGAAATATCATCCAATTCTGCATGTTGGTGACTTTTTATTCTCCCTTTATTTAGCCTTGGCACGTGAATTCATTTACTGATTCCTCTTAGGCTTGGTTTCACAATTCTTTAACCAGATTAGTTATTTCTTGAAAACAAAAGTCTAGGTCCTTTGTGTGTTTTTAAAAGTCTTGACGTCTCAATACTAGACAGAACTCACTAAAGGAGACCCTGTCCTAATAAGTAATGTTTATTGGGACATGGGGAAGAGAGACACCAGACCACAGTGTAGAAGCTTTGATTAAAATCTGCAATCCTGTGGACTCAGTAAAGGGCACTATACAAAAAAAAAATTAAAGAAAGGAAGAAAAGAAAAATTAAAGCATGCAACAACTAAGCAAGCATTCCAGACTCTCCCTATGGCTTGAAAGAACACAAAGGCTTCCAAGCAGCCAAATAGCAATGTCAACCCAGGTATAATTTCACATATTACAGGAGTGGGAAGACGAGAAAGACCAATAGTAATAGCCTCATCTTGTTCAAGCTGGAAGATAGGTGAGCTTTTACTAAAGCTCCATTCTTTCTCTTCTCCAGAAAATGAAAAGAGGATGCATTCATGGAGCAGATTAAGGAAATCTTTTGTTGCTTTCACTGGAAACAGTCTGGGTTTTATGACAGATGAGCAAGTGGGGGAGAAACAAAGAACTAGATAATGTGATTAGCATGGCAGGCAGTATGGGCACCACTGCCATCTAGGCTAGTGTTTCTCAGACTCAGGACTTGTCATGTGACTCACCTGAGGACTCTTAGGAGCATGTAGACTCTGAGTTAGCAGGACTGGGATAGAAGGACTTAAGGTTCTTCATCTCTAACAAGATGCTAAGTGATAATGGTGGTGATGGTGAAGATGATGATGATAGTGATGATGATGGTGGTGGTGGCTATTATTCTTTTAAAGCGGGTGTGTGTGGAGACAAACACGGGACAGACAAAACACGCATGAAAGGAGGAGACACAGACACGCGGCTCCCACGTGGGTGCGCTTTAATGGGGGGGAGCACAATAAGGGACAGGTGTGCAAGACACAAGAGGGAAAGGGCAAGAGAGCGAGGCCTCATGGAAGCTCGCTTTTTAACGAGAAGTGCAAGGGTATCTGGGAGAAATGTCCTGCACTTGCGCGCGCAGGTGTCCGTAACCCAGGAGGAATCTGGGAGCTGTAGTTTCCAAAAGGAACAACAGTGGCAGCAATAGTTATAGGAGTAACCCTCTGCCAGTCTCAGTGGGGTGAGGATATTAACCAGTCTAAGTCAATCATGGATTATTTTGTTCCTGCCCATGATTGGTTTGAGCTCAATCATGTCATCAACCTTGATCAGTTAAAAAAGTGAATGTTGGTGGGGCAGATAAGGCCCTTACTTCTTTCTGTTGGTGGAGGTTACAGATGGGGAGACAATCTTCAGAGCTGCTGTGTTGAAGTCACAAGTGTATAAAGACCTTCCTGGTCCGTGGGTTCTTCCCACCCTCCATATTACTGTATACCGTCTGTCATACGAATATGCATTGTATCTGCCAAATCTTATATCTCTATGTTCTCTTCTGTCTCAACCTGCACATCATGTGTATAAATCTGTATCTCTATCTCAGTTCCAATACCAAATCTTCAACTGCCTACTTAATACATCTACCCAGAAAGCCCATTACAAGTAAAACCAAAGCTAGGACATGGAAAACAAGCATTTTTCTTTTTATTTATTTATTTATTTAGCATTTTTCTTAATTAATGTTTTGCCTCTATTTTGTGTCTAGCTGACAAAAAGAAACCTCCAGTACATATGTATTTTTAAGTAAACATAAAATAATATGTTCCTCCGTGGCTTTCTAAACATCCCTGGTGTTATTTATTCCTCCTGCCCCTTCTCCTTCTGTAGAGCCCTCCATCCTTCCTCCCCAGTTAAAGTCCCCACTATGTTTCCCCTCCTCCCCTTTCATAGCAACTGCGTCCTGCTATTCCCTTCTCTAGAGTTCCTCTTCCTGACCCCTACCACCCGTCCTTCTATATTTCCCTAGTTTCTGCAGTTACTCCGTGCTGTCTCGTTATCACTGAAGATTTGGAGTTGGAAGCCGCACATGAGAGAGAATACGTGGTGTTTGTCTTTCTGAGTCCGGGTTACCTCACTCGCTATAGCCTTTTCCAGTTCCACTTTCATGCAGATTTCATTTTTCTTTGCTGCAGAAAAGGATTCCATTGTTCATATGTAGCAATTTTTCATTATCCCCTTCATCACGTGAAGGACACTTAGGTTGTTTCATTCCCCAGCCACTGAGAATAGAGCAGCCCTGAACGTGGCTGAGCAAATATCTCAGTAGGATACCGTATCCTTTGAGCGTACGCCAAGGAATGATATAATCGGGTCAAATGGTCAATCTACTTTTAGGCTTTTGAGAATTCTCCACGCTGATTTCCATGATGGCCGTACCAGTTGACAATCCAACCAATGTGAGCGAGGGTTTCCCTTTCCTCACATCCTCGCCATCCTGAGTGATCAGTCATTTTCTTGATCTTAGTCATTCTGACTGTGGTAAGATTAAAAATCTCAAAGTCGTCTTAATTTGCATTTCTCCGGTTGTTAAGGATGTTGGATTTTTTTTGCATTCTTTATTATGTGTATGTGTTTCCGTGTGTGTGCACGTGTGTACACATGCATGTGGAATACAGATCAGTGCTGGGTGTCCTCCTTCTTCGCTCTTTTGAGACAGGGTCGCTTCCTGGATCTGGAGTTCACTGATTGGCTAGACTGGCTGGCCAATGAGCTCCCAGAATCTTCCTGTCTCTTCTTCCCATGCCTTGGCACCAGGGTTTTTACATGGCCGCTGGGGAACAAACTCAGGTCCTCATTTACTTCCTGTGCCATCTCCCCACTCTTCCCCCGACTCTGTTGATGCCTCAGAGGCTGTCACCTCAGGAGACATCTTTGGCTCTAATAAGATTAGATCCTTCCAGAACAACACACAACCCAACTGTAGTTCTTCATTTGTCCTCAGGTCTCTATTCCCTACAAGTTCACAAAGGCTTGCAAGGCAGAGGCTGTGTGTGCCTGCCTCTGCCCTTTACTATGGTACTCACAGCACCACGCCCAGGGGCTGGCACTCAGCAGTGGCATAATCTTTTCTTTGTCACTAGACATGTATGATGGTTTGAATGAGAATGGCCCCTGTAGGCTCATATTTTTGGATACCTAGACCCCAGCTGGTGGAAGAATTCGGCAGTGTGACCTTGTTGGAGGAGGTGTGTCAATGAGAGCGAGCTTGGAGATTCAAAAAAATCTATTTCATTCCCTGTTAGCTCTCTGCCTCATGCTTGTGGATCAAGGTGTAAGCTCTCAGCTGTCACCCCAGAGCCATGCCAACTTGCCTGCTGCCATGCGTCCCACCATAATGGCCATTGAGTCTCATGCTCTGCAGCTGTGAATCCCAAATTAAATGTCCTCTGTTCTAAGTGGCCTTGGTCACCATGTGTCAACACATGGAAAAGGAACCAAGATCCATATGAACAACCCACCTCTCTAAATGATTCACGAACAACTAGAATTGTACTTCTTTACACGAATTCACCCGATTTCCTGAAGGTGGACTGTTACCAGTTGAAATATTCTGGGACGTTTGGAGCTGTTTAGCAGTCCGAGTCAAGAAGGTCAAGCGTGGCTGAAGTTCATGTGTCGTCTCATAAACCCTCTGACTTTGCCATCTATCTCACTGTAACACCTGGTGAATCAGATTCTGACAAAGACTTGTCCCTGTCTGGTTTCTCTGTTCCTCTTCAAGGATGCTCAGAATACACTGGGATCCTCTCTCACACTCCTACCGCCATTATCGGTCTGTCTCTTCTGGTCTCAGGTCAATCTCAGGCCTATAGACCGACAGGAGCCAGCAGAGCCACTAGCTTGGCTAATGGAGGCCTTGTTTCTTTTACATGATCTGTCCTAGAGAGGTACTGTCGTAGGTGCCTTGGCCCAGGCCTCTCTTTGAAGTTGAAAATTAAAATGAGGTTTCGCCAGTTGCTTTAAGTAATATAGTTAAATATTACAGCGTGGTTGACCCCTGCCTCCCAACTGCTACTCTTATGACGTGGTTCTGCCTTGTGCTGACCAGTGCTGATTAGACAAACACGGATAGGCTGCTGAGGAGGTGGACAGAAAGGGGTGTATTAGACTTTAATAAAGAGCGATTGAACAGTCCCTAGTTACCCTGGGACAGACTGTGGATGGTCGTGGCCTGCATCCTACAAGACCAAACCACACCATCTTTTTCTTTCTAGCCAATGAAATAGGCAGTGGGAGAACAGACTCTTGCCTGCCGCCCCAGCCCTCCTCTCCGTCTGGCTTGGAAAAGTGTCAGAAAGGATGAAAGCTGTAAGTCCAGCCCGAGATACGAGCAGGGTCAGGGAAGGATAAAGTTCCCCTGGAGCCGCGACTTGAGCGGCATCTCCCGTCTCTGCTGCTTGTCTCCCCCTCGCTCCTTAACTCAGAGAAAGCACAGGCCATTTTGCTGTAACCCGCTGCCACTGGCCACAGAAGGCCCCTGCTGGAGGAGCAGATTCAAATCTCATTCGCGTCCAGGCCTCGGCACTGTTTCTTCTGGGCTGTTTGTGGGGGACAGAGAAGGCCGAATGGTGGCTGTGCCTTGCTGGCTTTAGGGAATGCTACACCTGAGGCGTGTGGAAAAGCTTCAGGGAAGTTATTTTGCTCTTGGCTATTTTGCTTTGGGGCACTTTTCACTTCATTTCCATCTAATGTTTCGCAGATTCTCCCAGTTCGTCTCCCTCTCTTTACTTCGTTCTTACAGGCCAGTCCCTCACACCATGCATCCCTCTTCCCAGTAGACTATTTCTGAAGAAGCTAACTGTTTCCATTCCTGCCCATGCATCGTAGGATATGACAGCAATGGGGAGCTACATGGGGAGCTCCAGCAGCCGTGGCTTACTCTGAGCAGACAAAGGGCAGCGGCAGTGAAGGAAGACCTAGGGACAAGGGAAGGCTGACCAGCAACACTAAGACTTTAGTCAGCTCTGCAGGGAGCTCTGGATATGATGTCTGTCTAGATCGGTGGTCCTCCACCTTCCTAATGCTGTGACCCTTTAACACAGTTCCTCGTGTTATGGTGATCTCCAATCATAAAATTATTTTGTTGCTGCTTCATAATTGTGATTTTGCTGCATTGTGAATCATAATGTAAATATCTGGTATGCACAGATTAAACACCACTGTCTCTAGTGTCGTCCCAAATTGAAGCAAGGGGCCAAGATTTTGTCTTCTTGGTCAACTAGTTACTGGTTAGAGGCTCTTCCTGGGAAGGGATAGCTCTTGAGCAAGGTCATTTCCACCATCTCCACTGGAAAGAAAGCTCTGATGGAACTGGGATGCAGGCCCAGGGCCTCTGAAGGAGCGGGAGCAGCCTTGCTGCTGGTGGTGCTTTGAAGGGGATGAGTCCTGTGTGGGAATGTGAGGGAAAGCAGGAGCTGGATCCGCTGTCACTACCTGGGTTACCAGGGAAATTATCGTTCCCTTCTGTGGGCTCTCAGTCAAATTTGGAAAAAGAAGAAGTTAGAAACAGACTTGGGAAGGAAGCCCGAGGGTGCATTTTAGGGAAAAACAAGAGGACAGGCAGATGGTAAATCTTGGCAATTGCCAGAAGGAGGGGAAGGAGAAAGGGGTGAGAGAAAGTCAAGCCCTTTGAGTTAAAGTCGCAGAAAGAAGGTTTGTTCAGCAATGGAAGTCAGCCACTGCTGTATAGAGGAAGGGGAAAGGGGCTTCAGATAAAGGGTGAAAAGGCCCAGAATATTACAGAGTGTGTGTTTCAGCTTTTGCCAGTGTCTAAAAGAAATAGAAGAAAAAGGAAAAGTTAGCCTGACTTGGTAGAACCACACGCGAAGGCTCCACTATGGTTGTGGGGCATCCGGGATGTTAGCACATTATCTCATTAAGGGAATAATTATTTCTTCTATCGCCTTAGCTTGTGTTCAGGTCAATCAGATTTTCTGGGGAGGGGTGGGGGGGTCCTGACCAGTGAGTGATTGACAGGCCCAGCTAGATTGCTTTCAAGGGAGGAGACAACAGTTTTAATGTTAGTTTAAAACATTCTAATCTTTAGAGATCAGGATATCATGCCTCCACCTAGGACCAGAGTTAGGTTCTGCTGTTTTGACCAGGGGACTTAAGGATGGTTGGTTGTAATGCTTTTCTTTCTAGTGGTACCAGGAAAATAGGAGATAGGGCCCAAAGCCAGCTATGAAGAGAGAGGAATGGCCTTGTGACCATCTGCCACCTAGTCTTCCAGCTAAGACTAGGTCTTCAAGTTACCCTTGGTCTCCACCAAGCACTAGGAATGGCTCCGGTGCTTTCAGAAATCCCCATCAGCCTCTCCTGGGGACCAGTGACTTGGTGGCCCACATCCCACCCCTCCCAGAGGGGCCTAGGCTTTCTGTTCCTGATCTGCATGTTACTTGTACAACTCAGCACTGGGTTTTTCATCTGTCACTCAAAATTCTGCTTTGACTTTCCTGCGTTATGCTTCCTTGAGGATACTACCAGTCAAGACTGGGTCCCTTAGAAGAGGCCAACACTCCAAATGAAACAAATGAAATTACTATTTCTTTATCTGGAGTTGTCTCTTTGTTATAATATCGATGTAATCAGGGCTCGGCAGGTTCATTTTTCTGATTTTTCTACAAGTACTTTATTAAAGTACATTTCAGTAGTAGTTATTTAGTCAGTAACAATTTTGTAGACTAAGATCCTGTGGCCCAGACTGTGAAGATATGAGCTATAAGCCTCTAAAACCTGTAACGTTCTGAGCCTAGAATGGCTGGAAAAGAAGGAAGCTAAGGGCTAAGAAAAGAAGGCCCTGGGAACCTGACTTCCACTGGCTGTCCTTTGCCTCGAAGGTACAGGTCCTGCAGCCCATCAGATCCTCCAACTGCGAGGAGCTGAATGCTGTGGTGTGTCTGGTTTTTCTGCCGTTTTAAGCTGTCCAGGTCTACAGACATTTGTGTCTCCTGACCACCCTTTGAAGATCCTCAGCCTACTCCTTCCACCTGCAGCCACCCAAAGGTCACTAAGAAATAGGAGTTTCAACCAGCGCCTCCCTGCTCCTGTAGTTCTGATATTCTCAAACAAGAGTCCCCAACATCTGGCAAGAGACCCTGGCTAAAGGATCTGGCGCTCCTTTCTCTGCCCATATTATGTGACCACGGATCATAATTATCATATCATATGATATCATAACTCTCATCTGTTGGGCTCTGCAGACAGCTTGTCTAAGCCTCAGAGATTGTTCTCTCTTCAGACAGAAAACTGAAGCTCAGGACCGTGAGGTGTACAAGGCGAGGCAGAGATCTTCAGGATCTGTGCATTGCTTCCCTCCCGTGATATGAAAATTACTATTTGAAAACCTTTGACTGGTTATGACTGTGTTAAAGAGCATATGTTATGAATACATGCTCTTATTTATTCCTTGGCTTTGTTCTGTCATCGGCGCATACTTTTGTATTAATACAGCTTACACAACTCTGAAACACTTGCTCTTCTCTGTTTCCTCCTTTCTCATAAGGAAGATACAGCAGAGCTCTGACTGGTAGACAAAAACCCACACAAGGATCTAATCAGGTTGTTTTTCCACTCTTTGTATCCATTTCTGTAGTCACTTCCTATTTATTACAAGTGATACTGAGTTTCGGTTTATATTAACGATGTGAAACTTCTTTTCACAATAAACTTTAGGGCTGGGGGTTGTAGCTTAGTGGTATAGCACATGCTTGGCATTATGTGAGGCCTTGGGTTCAACCCAGAGTACCACAGAACCCACTCACCAACAAAACAAGCAAATTTTAAAAAGCAGAATCAAAATTTAAAAAAAAAAGCCAGTAGCTGATAGCCAAAGTGATACTTGGCTGTGCCAACCAGCCCAAAGAATGACCTCGCATTCCACGCTGAAGCATTTCTATGTCATGGATTCTCCAGGATAAGAACAATACCTCCCTGCGCAAGGTTATTGTGCAGTTTAAATGTGTTAACCTAAGTTAAGAGTATGAAGCAGTACTTGAGACACCCTAGATGGTGGTGCTGTGCAAATGCATGCCGTTTAGAAAAGATTATCATTTAGTTCTTATGTGCTTCTTGTAGGAAGGCAAGCTGCGAAAGCAAAGACAGCCAGGGGCATTTAAAAATAGATTTATTTGTGAAAGCTATACTTAATTCCATACAGTTCTGTAAGATTGTAGGGTTTAGGAGAAATTTTTACTGTGATGTGTACTTATTAACAGGTGCTTTAAAATATTCAAACTGTGTTTATTTCCTTTATAAAGAACATAAAGTCTTTAAAGTATCCTGTATGTTTCCCCAGCCGCCCCCTTCCACAGGAAATGAAGAATAGTAGTCAGCCTGCAGTGAGAGCTTTTAAACTTGTTTACTAAGTACAGAATCTTATTCTTAGAAGTATAATTATGAAGAAGTAGAACTTCGGACGCGTGAGATAAAGCACCCAAATGTGTAAAAGTACAAAGTAGGTCTTTCATTAGACGTATGGCCTGCTCAACAAGAGAAAACCAGGCCTGGTAATGGAAACCTAGCCCAGAGCGAGTTGTAACAGCGTAAGCGAATGCAGACAGATTGTCAAAATATAGACAGCTTTAATGGAGGAATAGACTTACAGAACCACCGTTCCCGCGGAGACCAGGAAAGCAGAAGCGAGCGCTGGGAGCACGCTCGCCAAATTTATAGGAAAACTTTAGCCTGAGGCGAACATGCCCCCTAAGGGGTGGGACTTATCCCTACATCTCCCCCTTTTGTCTAAATAAGACAGAACTAAACCAAATACAACTATATACAATAATAACAAATAAATATAACAAACAATATTGAGAATCAAAAGTTTTGCTAAACATTCTATCTCAAGGAGTCTAAATAATGTAGAGAGTAACTACAATTATATAATCTTCAACTCCATCAAAGATCCGAGAAGGCAATAAATATTACTTAACAAACGATCCAAATGTGTAACAATTGACAAAGACAACTGACTACCTGAGCAATCACCCAAAGTCTCGTTTGCAATGTTGAGTCAACCAACTTTGGCTAAGGCCTAACATAACTGACATACCATTATTAAAGGCAAGGAACTTTTCAAAACTATCTTACCCTGTCTTGGCAGGATATGACAGTCCTGTTGTATCCATTGATGCACGCTCTGTATCTTTGTCAGTGGTTGAGGTATGGGCTTTTCTTAACCCAAAGGCCAGTTCTGCCAAGAAGACAAGCTCCCAGTGGAGTGTCTTTGGTGCTCAACGTTCTCTCGGGAATAGAGCGGTGTTGCCAGGAGCAATTGTGTCTCACTATCACGAAACTCTGAGTTATATTAAAGGCCATATTCTACAGCTCTCCAAAGAGGTTGAAGATTATCTATCTATACTGAGTATAATCTCTATATATCTAAAGAACCTGATTAGTCTAATTACAAATGACAAACTTAGATGACTATTAATCTATATAATTCTCAATATCTATCTAACTTAAAGACTAAAACAATAAACAACTGTGCAATATATGAAGACAATGATCTTCATCTGTAAACAATGTCATTACATATCAAATGTAAACAATGTTATTACATAAATAGTATCAGAGGTAGAAATGTACATTGTGATATGGTAGATGTATCAATACAATATAAGCATATTCTTATACAAAAATAGAGGTAGGAACACTCACATTCAATATTCAATATGTCAATATACAGAAAACAGTACCAATACAATTTTCTAAAAACAGTAACTCACAAATACCAATCATCCCATCAAACCAGTTAATCCCCCCCTTTTTTTTTTCGAACATACCCCTAATTCCATAAAACATCTCCCCATCCCCTCAACCCCAAACCAACCACTAAAAGATGTCCCTAACCCTGAGGGCAAACTCTGTTGGGAGAGGGGACGTCGTCCTCTAAGATTGCTTCAAGCTGACATGGGGGCGATGTTCTCCTTAGGGGCTCCTGTAAAAGCAAATGATGGTAAAATTCCCAAATTAACCTTTGACCTAAGAAAATTATAACTAGTCCCTGAGCACTTTGAGAAGGTCCGGCCAGAGTGTTGTCAAAATGTAGAGCATGAGACTCTTAATCTCAGGGTCGTGGGTTCGAGCCCCACGTTGGGCACCAAAATGTAACAGCGTAAGCGAATGCAGACAGATTGTCAAAATATAGACAGCTTTAATGGAGGAATAGACTTACAGAACCACCATTCCCACGGAGACCAGGAAAGCAGAAGCGAGCGTTGGGAGCACGCTCGCCAAATTTATAGGAAAACTTTAGCCTGAGGCGAACACACCCCCTAAGAGGTGGGACTTATCCCTACAGCGAGTGAAATCATAGATCTTGGAGGAGATCCTACAAACACCACTTTACAAAACCAGGACAATCCCTAACTACTTTCTAATTATTTATCCTTATACCCACGGATAAATATAGTTCTCACCACTTAGCAAGGAAACTTTTCTTTGCTACAGATGGAGACCATTGCAGAAAACTACAACTGATCAAAATACAGAGTGGTAGAGCCCAGTCCCAACTGATAGCATCTAGAACACAACTCTTGCATCTAAGGCTCGGGGATCTTTACAAAAGAAGGGGAGGAAAGACTGTAAGAGCCAGAGGAGCAAGAAGTTTGCTGTGACATTACGACTCCTAGACATGCCAGAGAAGCAATACCCATACATTCTCACCAACATGGCTCCCTACACAAGACCTGAACAAGGGTTACACTAACATATTTGCTAATGTGGAAGTGGGAAAGCTCAGGGGGAAAAAAACTTTGTAGACAAAAATCTATAGGCAACCAAGGATCGTGGAGAGTGGGCTAAAGAGTCTTCCTCAGGGAAGAGCACACCAATTGGTTATCCTATACCAAATGGAAACATATGCACAGAGGTAACACAGGAGCTGAATTGGTAACAACAATGAAAGGAAAAGAGGTGATTAATTTGAGAGAAAGTGGAAGGGATAACCCGGGAGGGGTAGGAGTGAGGAAGGGGAAGGGGAGAAATGATGTGATTATGTGTAATCTCAAAAAGAAGGAGGAGGAGAAGGAGAAGAAAGGAAGGAGGGAAGAAAAAAAGAAAAAAAGAACAGAAGAAAGGAAACTCAACTTTATCTTCTCTGACTTTTGGCTAAGATCAAAAAGAAATTTTCGACTTTACAAAGGGATCTTGACTGTTTATCTCATACACACATAGAGCTTGCTATGCTAAGGAAAGCTGTACTTCACTAACTTCGTTTATCTCTTATACAACACCTTGCTATGTACGTCTGGGGCTCTTACTGGTAAGTGTTGCAGTTTGAAAGAGAAAGACGTCTCTAGATAGGCAGGAGGCAAGCTGTGTAAGTTCAGTCTCAGCTCTGACACCCAACTTATGCCTGATGGAGGGCAGGCTATTTAACCGTTCTCTGCTTTATCTTCCCCACAGACAAAAGGGGACGGCAAGAGCACATCATGGTTCAAGTGTGGGGCTTGACGGGGCTCAGAAAGGGCTTAAAATAGTTTGTCTCCCTCCAGATGTCCAGTGGGGGTGTGCTTTTGACATCTTCTACAAATCTACTGTCCTTGTATCATCAGCTGGTCCTAGTCTGCTCCCCGCTGTGATGCAGACCCCCTCCTGCACCCTCAAATTGCCTTCATCTGCATTACCACAGATGTCTCCCCTCCATGGATTCCCACAGCTGAGAAGTGCCAGCTGTCCATCAAGACCTTTAGACGGGAAAGATAAGTCAGAGCAGCCTTTCTCTCTTGTGGGTGTCCTTACCCACGGTGGAGAGTGGCTCTGAGCCACCTCATGACTTGATCCAAGCCTATTCCAGGCGTCCAGAGCTCTCCTGCCCAACCTCTCACTTAGACATTGCCCATGGTTTAGAATTTGCTTACAAATGAGAGGATCATGTCTTCCCTCCCCTGGCCAAGGTAAAAGTCTCCACTGAAGCACCCATTTCCTGCCCTGGTCCAACCATGCCTGGGATAACTGAGAAGAGAATGTCCCCAAAGCCCCTGCACCAGGGGAGGGAATTTTTCTGCATCCTCTTCAGGAAACTTGAACTAACTGATAAGTGTATGGGGAGGGTGAGAATGCAAATTCGTTAAAGTGCAAAGGGGAAAAGCCATAGCTTAGGATGGGGACAGTCATGGATGTGGCTGTTCACTTTCGAAACTGGATTTTAAAATGTGTACGTTGTGGTGGTTTGAATGTAATTGGCCCCCAGAAGCTCAGAGGAAGTGGCACTATTAGGAGGTATGGCCTGTGTGTTGGAGGAAGTGTGTCACTGTAGGGTGGGCTTTGATGTCTCCCGTGCTCAAACCATGCTCAGAGTGACTCCATTCCTGTTGCCTGCAGATCAAGATGTAGAAATCTCAGCTCCTTCTCCAGCACCATGTCTGCCTGCATGCTGCCATGCACCACCATGAGAATAATGGACTAGACCTTTGAACTGTAAGCCAGTCAATTCAATGTTTTCCTTTATAAACGTTGCTGTGATCATAACATCTCTTCACAGCAGCAGAATCCTAACTAAGACATACATTATAGAAGGAGGGAGAGTATGAGGGTGAACAGTTCTGAGGGACTCTTAAGGAGGGGGAGGAGTGATCTGGACAGACTCTGTTTGGAGTTCAGATGAGTGCAGGGGACAGACATTATTTCGTAAGGAACCCCCTGCAGGTGTGGTTAATCTCCTGTCCTTTCCAGCTAGCTCCTGGGGTTTTCCTGGTGGAAGGCGATAGTGCTCTCTCTATAGTCTGGTCTTGATGAAGATAAAGAAACTTGTGGGGAAAGTCTTGCTCTTGACTTTGGGTAAAAGAAGCCAGAAGCCCTTTAAAGTCTTTTCATTTTCTACAGGTTAAATGGGTCAGCATGCTAAAGAAGAAAAAAAAAATCACCTATATTTAGGGGTTATCTTTCCCTGGGTCCCAGCACCATATACCATCCATCAGGGTATGGAATCATGACAAGACAACCTCCGTTCCACTAAGGTCTGATCTAGGGACTGTCAGGAAGGGCAGGCATCACTGCCCATGAGCATCACCAGTGGGTTCTTACCACCAGCCCTGGCTGGTCAGCATTTCCAAACATCTTAAGGTTCCGTCTTATCCAGAGCCACCGTGAGCCAGGGGACTTTGGCGTGCTGAGAGGTCCAGGTGGTGATGTAGGAGTCCGTGTTCCTGGCCCCATCAATGACTGTTCTAGCTATCTTACAGTTTGGAAAGAATGTGACAGTCCCTCTGGGAACCGATTCTATTTATAGCATCGTTTCTATGGGAAAGTGGTCCAAGCCACAGTCGGTCTGAGACAGATGGCTAGAGGGAGCTGATAGTTGTTTCTTCACATGTGGGGATTGCACTGAGGCTTTAACAAAATGAACAGAGCGAGGATAAATCGGATGTTGTGCCATGCATTTTTAGAGGAGTTTCAAAAGTCGTCTTCTTAAATAAACAAAACTTATTTCAATGGTAATATTTATTGAGCTCTTGTTGCTCACGAACAACTGAGTTATGGCTGTATATATTTTACCTCATTCAAATGCCCCCAAAGATAATAAGAATCTGACCCCATTTATTCCACTTATTAGTTTATATTATTTATTCATTTTCAGATTCTTATCACCCATGCTGACCTTGAACTCATGACCCTCCTTCTAAAGTGCTAAGACGCATCGACTGCCTGGTGTTCTGACCCGTTTTTGTTCTTTCACCATTTATGGCTTTCAGTCTGGACAAACTAAAGAAAGAACCCCTGGTTCTCCTTGGCCCTGGTGGAAATTCAAACCACGTATATATCACCTGCAGAGGGGAATCCTTATCCCCTCTGCATCCTTCTGCCACCACAAAAATGCTTCTACCACGATGACAAAACACGTGGAGGAGCCATCTTAAAATAGCAAATGTCTTCAGGCTCTGGCTATTCCAAATAACGCTGCTATGAACATAATGAAACAACCTAGATGCCCCTCAACTGAAGAATGTATAAAGAGCATGTGTCACATCTACACATTAGAGTTCTACTCAGTGGTGAAAAACAATGACATCTTGAATTCTGCATGCAAATGGATGGAATTAGAAAACACTATCCTGAGTGAGGTAACCCAGACCCCAAAAGATTAATATGGTATGTACTCTCTCATAAGTGGATACTAGCTATAAACAAAGGATACTGAGCCTATAGTTCATGATCCTAGAGAAGCTAAGTAATGAGGTTAACCCTAAGAAAAACACATATAGATTCATCTGGAAAGGCGAAATAGACAAGATCACCTGACAAAATTGGGAGCATGGGAGTCAGGGGAGAAGGGAGGGTGGAAGGGGAAGAGGAGAGGAGAAGGAAAGGAGTGAGGAGAACTTGAGGGAATGGGATAGTCGAGAAGGAGGAAGGACAGAAATGAGATCAAGGAAAAAGATATCTTGATTGAGGGAGCCAATATAGGATTAGCAAGAAACCTGGCTCTAGAGAAATTCCCAGGAATCCACGAGGATGACACCAGCTAAGACCCTAAGCAATAGAAGAGAGGGGGCCCAATCTTGACTTGCCCTGTGGTCAGACTGATGAATATCTTAAATATTACCATAGAACCTTCATCCAGCAACTAATGGAATACTGGACTGAGCTCCCAAAATCCAGTTGAAGAGTAGGAGGAATGAGAATATGAACAAAGACATCAAGACCATGATGGATTCACCCACCGAAACAGTTTACCTGAGCTAATGGGAGCTCACAAACCCCAGCCAGACTGGGAAGAAACAAGCAAAGGACCAAACTAGTCCCTCTGAATGTGGTTGACAGTTGTATGGTTGGGGAAGACTGAGGGGCCACTGGCAGTGGCACTAGGATTTATCCCTACTTCATGTACTGTCTTTTTGGGAACCTACTCTGTTTGGATGGGTACCTTGATCAGCCTAGATATAATAGGGAGGCCTTGGATCTTCCCTAAAGCAATGTGCCTTACCCTCTCTGAGGATTAGATAGGGGTGGGGTGGGAGGGTACATGGAGGGAATGGGAGGAGGGGAGGGAGTGGGGACTTGGATTGCTGTGTATAATGAAAAAAAGATAGTTTGTTTTCTTTTAAAAATAAATAGCAAAGGTCTATGTTGGCTCTTGATTTCAGAAGTTTCTGTCCCTATCTCCTTGGTTCCGTTGCCCTGAACTGTGGTAAGTTAGGAAACTGTGAGAGGCCCTGGTACAGCAAGCTGCTCACGTTGTGGGGTCTGAGCAGCCTTGGCCTTGGGCCCAGGGGTTTACTCTACTTATTTCTTACCTTATACAGTGTCTTCCTAAAATATACCAGTCCTTATGTTTCCAGAAGTTCACAGAGCAGACGGGCAATAATACCCCTCTGGCCTTCTCTACCTCGGGTCAAAACTGTCTTTTGAACTTTAGTGAAGAGAGCTATATTGAGGGCTTTTATCATTGCTAATTGTTAGTAGATACTGAGCCCAGACCCTGTTTCAAGTGCTTCCCAAACTTGGTTCGTGTTGGTTGTTTCGGCTTTGTTGTGACTGTGGTTAGGTGGTGGGGTACTGGGAATTGAACACAAGGATGACCTTGAACATGAGATCCTCCTGTCTTAGCCTCCTGAGTAGCTGGGATCACAGGTGTTGGGGACTGTGGGCCCCCAGCCCCTGAATTTCCTGTGACCCCCTGCCTGCTGGAGTAAACAACTCATTTTCCTATGCTTGCAGCTGCTCTGAGCAAACAACTTGTTTTGCAGCTGCTCTGAGCACGAGACCTTCAGGAGTTCCTGACGGCAGGTGAGTGGTTTCTGGTGGGCTTGCAGCTGAGAGTTAGGGCGTGGCCATTAGTTAAGGAGACCCTATGTAAGCTGCCCTGGAACACACTAAAGGAGCATTCTTGGAGCATTCTTGGCGTGTGTGTCTGTGTGTTTCAGTCTCCAGCCCCTTGCCCAACTTGTAAACCATACTGTAGCGCATAGTGCGTAGAGCAGGCGTTGCGCTACACACAGGCCTGAGCCACCAGACCAGATTTCAGCGTGTGTTAAGTTATATGGCCCTCTTAACAGCCTTGTGAGCTAAATGCCTTTATTATTGCCATTGGTATAGATGAGGAAACTAAGAAAAGACAAAGCCAGCTAGCTTCCTCGGTCACCCCACTAAAATAACTGGCGGTTTGGGATTTGAACAGAGGCAGTCTGGCTCAAGGTCCATATCTTAGCACAAGGCTCTGATGCCTTTTCTATGGTATACGGATAAAGAGGTCGATAACTAACTCCGTCTCTAAGGATTTAGTTCTTGCCACTGCTTCACTGGATGGCGGCTGTTTAAGGCAGAAGCTATAGTAATGACACGCATGTGGGTGTCACTACAGTTTCCGTATATCCGCATATCCACTCAACATTCTTAGGAAAGACAACGTTGGCTGTCTTTGACACATCTGCCTCTTGCTCCAACAACCAGGAGCTTGCCTTTGGTCACTCCAACAACCAGGAGCTTGCCTTTGTGACCACAGGGCTCCAGAGGAGACATTTGATTGGCTTGCAATCAGGAGTTACTGAGTTCCCAAGAGTCCCTCCAATATCACCATTGACCTAAATACTGCACCAGCCATCATTGCGCAGAGGCCCAGGTTTTCCAGCAATTGCCATGGAAACCTAGAATTCTTATTCTGTGCCTTATGCCATATGTCTGAATAGAGGTACAACAAGGAAAATAACCATCTATAATTTCTCATAGGAAAGTCCCTCAGATTCACAGCAACAGAAAATATATATTCCATCTGTTTTCTCTCCAAGCTTTCCAGCAACTTCTCTGTAGCTAATAAATGAAATTATGTTACATTTTTGACAGCTGTTTTATTGTACACGATTCTTGGAAACACAACTATACAGAAAGTTAGGATTAAACCACCTCAAAAAACAAAGAGCAACAACTGTTCTTCAGCTGAGATCGGCATGGGGTGCAGCGCTCACAGTGGGCATCAGCTGAGCTCAGCATGGGGTGCAGTGCTCACAGCTGGAGAAATGCTGAAAGTCATCTTTTATTTCAGTCTGGGTACCAGAGGCAAGATTTGCTTCTTTTAAATTGGACCCTGATTCTGTCTCCCTTAAAAGCCTTGGGCAAATAATTTGCCATTGCCCATGAACAAAGTTAGCTTAATAATGGCTTCCATGCAGAGCTGTTAGAAGATAAAAGAGCCTGGGAGGATATTTTTTGTGGGGGATAGGATTTTGTGGGACATGGTCATTCCTTTGAGGAACTAGATCAAAGCCAGGGGTTAAGTTTTGGACCTGGAAGGCAGTGCTCAGCTCAATGGTTTCCAGTTGGCCTGTGGAGTCCTGGGTTTCTTCTGATTTCCCATGGGAGCCACAGAGACAAGAGACAAATTGATACCTCTCATTTATTGGATATTGAACTGAATGTTTTCATAAAGCCGATTTTAGAAAACGATTCCAAGATGTGCATATTCAGAAGGCCCTCATGTCACCCAGCCATCTCATTTTATACATGAGGATGTAGACCACTGGGCTAAGGGCCTGGAGATACTCAGAGCTGTGGTTGGAACCCAGAATGCTCCTGCTTCTCCAGCCCCGCCATGCCCTTGGTGGTCATTTGTGTGTTTGAAGAAATCAAATACTATCACCGATGAGATGGGGTTCAGAGCAACGCCTCCATGCCCCCAGACTGAACCTCACGCTCCTGTCTATTTGCCCCTTGCTTCTGTATTTCCACTTGGCTCACTGGATTTGTTGCCTAGTGCAACTTTTCCAACAGTAATCTGTTGCTCCCCAGGGAGATAATTATTATGGACAAATTTTTTCTTTCTTAAAGATTCCCAGCATTCTGTACTGGAGAATGAAGCATGCAGACACCTATCAGCGAGGTCCGGACCTTGTTAATCACAGAATAATTGTCCCTCATGTGGCCCCCTTCAAATGTGTGAGTTTCCTGTAAAGTGTGCAGCAATAATTAAAGAGAGCCTGTACCTCTGAATAGCCAGGCCACCGCGGCGCTGGAGCTGGAGGGACTGTGCAGATCGTTAACCTTTTAAAGACCCCGCGGTTGCCAGCACTGAACTAAACTCTCAATCGTGCCAGCATTATCTTGAGCATTTACTGGAAACTAGAAAACTGTAATCCCTATAAGTCTCCCACGTCCAGTTATTCTCCCTACTCCACAGAGATGGAAACCGAGGTTCCCAGAGGTTACATCAGAGCCATGGTGCTGTGGAACTGCCAGGGACATCAGTCACTTTGTTCTCTTTGAAAATGGACCCATATGGAGCACAGCGCAGCAGCCCTGGGTTAAATGAATCCCGTCCTTGCAGAGCTGGTAAATGACCAAAGCTGGAATCCCCCCCGAGGACTGGCCTGTGATCTAAGCATCTGTTCCACAAGTTCAAGTCGATGTGCAGATACTGTGGGCCTTGCAGTAGTATCAAGCCAAGAAAGGATGTAGCGGGCTGTCAAGTACCAGTCACAACTCGGATCCAAGACAGGTACCCAGGGAGGCTTCATTCATATGAATGCTCCTTTCTCCTTCTTAACTTCCTCACTGATGGATGTGAATGTTAGTTCCACGGTATAACTTTAACTTTTATTCTTAAATGATCTGAAACAAGCAAACAAAAAAGAAGTCCCATCAAGAATAAAGAACTCTTTTGAGACATTGAGATGGTTTACTGGCTAAAAGCAGCACCGTGGCAAACACACACATACACACACACAAAATAACAACAATAGCAATAATAATGAAGATTAAAATAAAAAACTCCCCCATCTCTGCCTTGACTCACCAATTAGCTACATATTGCCACACTCATATAGTTCCCACCATCCTTCTATCTCTCCTGCTCTCCCTCCCTCCTCTTCTATTTTCAGGTATCACATTTACACACACACACACACACACTTCAAGTTTGAAACAGTCTCGCCCCAGATCCACGGAAGCATGGAGCTGAGACAGCACTCAAACTCCAACAAGCTGTATTTCGACAGTTCACCAGGTGATTATGATGCTTGCCTTGGGCGAGCCACACTCCTATGGAGCACACATGGGGTGGGGGGTGGGGTGATTGCTTCATGAGCTAGCCATTTCTTCCTCACAGAAGAGACATTGAGAAAGACTGGAAAGTGTAGCTCAGTTGTCTCTATGATGCTAGACTTGAACAATGACGCCTGGCAAGCAGGGGCTGAGTGGTTCCCACCAGAACAGGGTGCTGTAGAGGAAGGAAGCAGCCCCTCCCCCATCTCTCAGTTTCTGCAGTAGGGAGCCTGGACCACACTGTTGACATTCTAGCCACCAGAATCTCAAGCCAACTAAAACTCTTTTCTTTGTTAAAAAACAAAACAAAACAAAACAAAAAAAACCCAAAAACCCAGCAATCAGTACTTTGTTCTAGGAACACAAAATGGACCTTGTGCAAGTTGGCCTATATCTAAGCCTCTGTACTCACAGTACTTGGCGACACAGTTAGGAAGTACAGCCAGGTGTTTTTAGTGATTAACTCAGATGGGACAAATAGCTTGCTTAGGGTTTAGTTTTCTGGTAGGCAAACCATAAAGGAAGGCATTTTTCATAAGGCGCCTCTGAGATTTCAGAAGAAGTTCAAGGATTCACAGTGGATATTAAGAAAGCGATAAACCGTCTTCTGGGGAAACCACCAAGTGTCTGCTCTGAAGGAAGCTCTCTAAAAAAGCCTGCCTTTGTTTTAGGAATTGCACGTGTTTTGTGTGATTCCCACAGAAGGATATCCCAGCACCCCTGCCTGGAAACTGCAGCTCCAGCAGACCCATGATGAAGAAAGATAAGAAAAAAAAAACTTCCTTTTCCCAAGACCTGCTTAAGAAGCCATGCAGGTCCTGGGTCTGCAAGTAGAGGCCCCATCAAGGCAAGACAGTGCTAACCAGGTGGTGGTGGTACAAACCTGTAATCCCAGCAGGGGCAGATGGATCTTTGTGAGTTCAAGGCCAGCCTGGTCTATAAAGTGAGTTCCAGAACAGTCAGAGCTGTTAGAGAAACCCTGTCTTGACAAACCAAAAAAAACAGCAACAGCAACAACAACAAAACGAAAGGAAGGAAGGGAGAGAGGGAGGGAGGGGAGAGGAGGGGAAGGGGAGACAGAAGAAGGGAAGCCAGTGCTAAGGGTGGTGCCCTGATGAAGGCAAGCCAGGCCAGCCAGAAATCTTACCTCTGCTTTCTCCTTTCCTTTACCAGCTTCTGTGCCCTGGAGCTGGGGTACCATGGTTAGACAAGGAGGCAAGCTCATACTACGGGGTGAGTAGTAGATAACCATGGGAGAGATGGATTCTGGGTACTTTCAATATCTGACTGTTGAATTATCACTGTTTACAGAGTTTTCAAGTTTCAGGCCTCTGAGGTAAACCTCAGAGATTTGGGGGCATTTGGACCGCCATTTTCAGCTGTTCATATTAGGATGATTTTGTCAACTCAATATAAGCTAGAGCCACCTGGGAAGAGGGAACCTCAGTTGAGAGAATGTTTCCATCAGCGTGGCCGGCAGGCAAGGCTGTGGGGCATCTTCTTGATTAGTGTTTGATGTGGGAGGACCCAGCCCAGTGTGAGTAGTACCACCCCTGGGCAGGTGGGGCTGGGCTGTATAAAAGAGCAAACTGAGCAAGACACAGACTAAGCCAGGAAGCAATGCTCCTCCATGGCCTGGGCTTTCAGTTCCTCCCTCTGGGTTCTTGCTTTGAGTCCCCGTGCTGATTTCTTGGTGGAGTGTGTGTCAGGCGTAAGATGAAGTGAACTCCTTCTACTAGAGTTGCTTTTGGTCACGCTGTTTATTGCAGCAGAGGAAAACAAACCAAGGAAGATGGACTCTAGATTCATCCTTGCCTTCCTGCATTTTAGAGACTTCCTGATTTAACTCATTAGTACCAAATCAACACAGCTTCCAAATCACTCTTTATTTTAGATTCTTCAAGTCCTCGCTTTTGACACAAGCAACAGGAAAAGCCTTGGGTTTAGAATGAATGCTCTCTGTGTGATCATGCTTTTATAGACACAGTGGGACAAGTCTGTGCCCTCTGCGAGAAAACCATCAGTGTCAACAAAGACGAGGAAACAGCTTTTGTCATTTTCCTTTCTTGCTCTTCATTTAGTCCACGAAACTGTAGCCGCAAGGATCTAGGAAGCAAAGGATGACAGGAATGAGGTTTGTCCCCAAGAGTGCAAGGTTAGTAAGCAGACTGAGGAAAAGAATCAAAAAGTAAATGATTGTTAGTATCACACGCTTTATGTGACACGCTTTATTTGAGGAAAACATGATCTGAGAAGAGTGAGATCTTATCCCAAGGGAGGGTGGCAGAGAGGATGGGGGAGGTAAGCAAGGAGGCCCTGCTGTGGAAGGGGCTGGGCCCTCAGTCCTTCTGTGTCAGGGACCAGAAAGAATCCATCGGGAAAAGGAGATCAGAGGTCAAGCTCAGAGAGGGATCGGAGATGCCCAGACCCCAGTCAGCTCATAAAGAGGGTAGGAATGTGCTTCCAGAAACTTGTCTGTCTCCACCCCCAGAATTGAACCCAAGACCTTCTGCATGATGGACATGCACTCTGCCACTGAACTACGAGCCATTTCCCCAGTTCTCTTGATAGTCGATGCTGTCCTGCGGTGCAGATGGCAGGGTTTAACCACCCGACTACAGCAGCTTTCAGTCCCTTTAGAGTTTCAGTCGTGGTCCTTGGTACCACCTCTGTCTTTGGTCTTGGTAACAGGATCTCCGGTTCTTTCGCGCTCTTGGAACCCAGTTTCCTCCCATCTCAAGGGTGAACATTAGGTCATCGTTTCAGCCTGACATTCAAATTCAAGACACTGAGGGGACTTGTCTAGCCCGGATACCATACTAAGTTAGTACCACGTAGTCCACCCAAAGGGACTGCAGATGTATTATAGTTTAATAATAACTCACTTTCTGTGTTAAAGATGGCAACAAATTCTATTTTGATTGGGTGACATTAACGCACAGTTCGCTCTCACCATGTTTGGCTCGAAGCGGGAACTTTTATAGTCTTGCGTTAAGGGGTCAGGCCTTTCATTCCTCCATGGTTAGGCTTCTTAGTCTCCTGTTCTTTCCTTATATGACCTTCCCCACTCTTCTCTCTCCTCGCCCTACTTAACACCAGTTTTCAAACCAGATTCTCTGACGTCATGAAGGGATGGGTTCCTGCCGCGATGGCGGTCAGGTCAAATCCTCAGCCTTTGGGTCAGAAAGTAGATGGATGATTTAGAGGGTGATAGACGATGGGAAGCAGTAATAGAGAATGAATGTGTAGATAAAGGTTTTCAATGTTGTGTCTAAATGCAGCACACACCAGGCTTGGAGAAAACCCCGTGTTTTCGTGGGCGAAATGAAGACCTGTTAATACAGCTCTGGAGGCGTCGCCTTCCACTAAGGCTTTGCCCAAAGATGGTTGTTACAGCACTTTCTATTGGTTCTTCTCTATGCTGCTTCCTCTTCTAGAGATCTAGAGAATAGCATCAGGACGGACTGGAGATTGTGGTCCTGACTCAGACGGCTCAGTGCACTCATCGGAGAAGCTTAGGGCAGATGCTGATGCCCAGGCCCTTCCCTCCGAGAGGCTGTGATCATTGGCCTAGGAGAAATGGTTTATTTTTCTGATATACTTCCCAGGAAACACAAGGGCAGAGTTGAAAGCTGAGAGTTCCTCCTCAAGGATGTCAGTACAGCTTACTTTAAAAGCTGGCCGGTAAGGGGAGAAGGGTGATCATATCAGAACTAAAGTGATTCTTGTAGATACTCAGTAACACAGCTTTGTCCACCATGTTTTCCTCTCATCATGAGACATGCTTGTAACTGGAAGTTTCTTATCCCACCTGGTCCCATGGTCACTTTTAAAATAACCACTCAGAGGCTTAGTATTAATCGCATACTGTTTGCTCTATTAGCTCAGGCTTATTACTAACTAGTTCTTACAACTTAAATTAACCCATTTCTATTGATTTATATTTTACCACAAGACTCGAGGCTTGTTACCTTACATCTTCCTTCTCTTCCCCAGCAGCTGCTTTCAGGTCCCTGACTCAGCCTTCTTTCTCCCTGTATTCAGTTTGCCTTTCCCACCTAGCTACTATATTTTGTCCTGCCATAGGCAAAGGCAGATTATTTATTAACCAATGGTAATAAAACATATTCATGGCACACAGAGGAACATCCCGCATAATATGCTGTCTGAGCAGTGATCATAGAAGGTGGTTAAGGAGACACTGGATCCCGTCAGATAATGTACCTGAAATTATAACTCCGCCCTCCAGTGAGTTCCTATCCTAGTCATAGCATTTGTGCAGAGCCCTGATTACAGGGAGCTCCAGCCCCACTAGGTGACAGCTATTCCCAGGAGGAGGAGGGTGGCTCCTTTCTGAAGACATTAAGTAGACCAGGGTGCTGGGGAATGATGGGTAGAGAGGAACACAAAGGTCTGAGCCTGCCCTAAGGAAGTTGGTCTTTGGACCTTCCTGTTTAACACAGCGACTTGAGTCTGGGCAAATGGCCAAGAGAGTTCTTGATAGTAGTTGCATTGCTAACAATGAGAAACACTCCCCAAGGTCAAGGCCAGGGACTTTACCCATAGGCAGAGTCAAAGGTGAAATGGACTCAAATGTTAGTGGCTTTCTTCTTCACTTTTTAAAAAAAGATTTATTTATTTGTTATGTATACAGTGTTCTGCCTGCATGTATGCCTCCACACCAGAAGAGGGCACCAGATCTCATCATAGATGATTGTAAGCCACCATGTGATTGCTGGGAATTGAACTCAGGACCTCTGGGAAGAGCAGCCAGTGCTCTTATCCTCTGAACCATCTCTCCAGCCCTCTTCTTCACTTTTTAATATTCCTGAATATGTATGAAATTTCTTTCTATAAAGTTACTAACCTCTTTATCTTAAAATTTCAACTGTGTCTTTCCTAAAACATATACTGAAATTCCACTTACAAATGTAGTGATAGTAGGAGGTGGAGTCATTGGGAGGCGATTGGATAACAGGGGCCCTTATAAAGCACTTAATTCCTCTATAAAAGAGTCCCCAGAGCACTGTGTCCCTCCTCTCTTAGGAAGGAAGGACACAGCTAAGAGGCATTGTCTATGAACAAGGAAGCAAGTCCTCACTGAATACCAAATCTGCTGCCACCTTGGCTCGGTAAGGTGAGGATATCAGAGCTACAGTCCTGATGTTTATAGGCTAGCCATTGGTGTATTGTGATATGGCCTGAGGGGACTAACGCCATCTCCTGCCGCAGACATTCTCACATTCTCAGGATAAAAATTTCATCTAACCTGCCTTTATGGCCTCACCCCTGTAGCAGTAGCACTATCCCTAATGCAGATCAAGGCATAACATAGGTTAATAGGCTAGATAGACTTGTCTGTTTGTTTTTGGTTTATGTTTTACAATAAAATCAGAAATTCCCCCTGAGTGCCAGCATACCTGCCATGAATAGTTAGAGCTCAGCCATACTGACGGGCGGGATTAGCTGTGCATTCTCAACTGCAAACACGTGCGAGTTTGTGGTCAGGGCTTCTGTTCCTGCTTCCGTTAGAGGGTGAGGCAAGGCTACTTTCTTAATCCTTTGACTCAGTGTGCACCTGTCCACAGTGAAAAGGACATTGGAACCTTCCAGATTCACTTTTCCAACCTGCCTTGGATTCGTGGAGCCCTGTTTTTTTTTTTTTTGTTTCAAGCTGTTCTCTCCACTTGAAGGCTAGCTTCATGACTTTACCAGGTTTTACAATGGTTTATTTTTTCTCTTTTTCTCAGTCTCCCCATCCTTTCTTTCCACGTCCTGGCTATTCTATCTCTTTAGAAGATCTCACTCTGGCAACAGACTCAGTACTTCCATCTCAGTGCCTGAAGGGTATATTTCTCACTCCAGCGTGATGGATAATTTTATGTGCCAACTTGATGGGGTGAAGGGATGCAGCGGTGTACAACTTTTCCTAGGGAGACGCACAGAAATGCCTGTCTACCCCAGATAGGAGATCCTTAGTCCAAAGGAAATATCCCATCCAAGTCCAACTTGACCAACCAATGGGTTTGTTGAGGCTGCTTACAGGAGTCGTTTGCAAGGGTAGCACTGGCACCATCATGGGTAACAACTCAAGAAGGCTGAGTCACTCAAGTCCCCAATCCTGGTTAACCTCTCATTTCCTATGTAATCATAGTGCACGTGCGCGTGTGCACATGCACGCGCGCGCGCGCACACACACACACACACACACACACACACACACTGCTCTAGAACATAATCCAGACCAGGCCAGCAGGAAAGGCTTCCCTGTGGCTGGATAGGGAGAGAAAGGAGCAAGTGGCTGAGACGATGACTCCTTATAGCCATGTGAGGGAATTTTTTTGCCCTGAGGTTTTTTTGTTGATATCATTTTTGGTTGTTTGGTTTTTGTATGATACAGGGTCTCAGTTTTGCAGTTGAGGGTGACCTTAAATTCCTGACCCCCATGCCTTTGCCTCCCAAGTGCTGGGATTTCAGGCAGGGTTCACCACCTTGGCTACGAGGAACTGTTGATAGCCCCAATCTCCTTAAAGTGTCATGTGTGTAAGAACAGTTACTGATTTCAGTCCAGCACTGGTCCCGTCATGCCCAGAGTTCCCCTGCCCTTGGATAGCCAATAAAGCATTAGTTCTGGGTGTGTCTGTGTGAGGATGTTTTGGGAAGCGATTAACACTTGCATCAGCAGGCTGAGGAGGGCAGGTCCAGGCTTGGCAATCTGAGGCAGCGCATCCAAACAGCTGAGGGGCAAATAACACTTAAACGGAGAAGGAGCGAAGCCTCTCTTTCTTCTCTTCTTTTGCCCCTGGACATCAGAACTCCAAGTTCTTGGGCTTCTTACACCAGTGACTCCCAGGTCCTCAGGTCCTTGGCATTAGATTAAATTATTTCTATATTGGCAGCTTTCCTGTTTTCCCAGCTTGAAAACAGCACACAATAGGGCTTCTTGACCTCATTTATGTTTACCAGTTCCCATACCAACTCTTGAAAGCATGCATGTATACATGCCTGCATGCTCGCATGTATGTGTCTGTGTATATATATCATCTATCAGTACATCTACTTTTTACCATCACCTGATTGGTTCTTTTTCTCTAGAGAACACTGACAAATGCACCCAGTGTCCTGAATGCAGAGAGATTAGCTTTCTAGTTGAACAATGTGTCTTTACTAAATTTAGTCTGTGAACACTATGTAGTAAGGGTGCAACTATGTGTAGATATAAAATGAAAAAAAGAAGACACCTTATATGTTGCAACAAGAGTTCTTATTTGAGCCTTTACTCATTTGTCGATTTGTTTCCCATATATCTCATGAGAATTCTGGTGGAAGATGTTGGCACTCTTCCTAGATCCCTTGGTCCTGCATCTGCTCCCAGCTTCTGAATTCCTTGTTCCTGACTTTGCCCAGCTTTGCCCTTCTCGGAGCTTTGAACAAGGTTTCTGAGTAGATCTTATCCATTTAGAAAGTTGAAGCGCTAGGAGTCCCCCTGAACACACACACTGACCTCTTCCACCAATGCCTAACTCCAGGTGTGGGAGGAGACCTCTAACAGGGCATTTTCCTAGACTTAAGAGATGCTCGCTAAGTGCAGTTTCTGCCCAGAGGTCCCATCTGGTGAGGGGGAGACTCTAGCTGTCCCCCAACCCCATGCCATTCCTTGCCTTCTCCCTCCTCTCCCTCCTCCTCCCATTCCCGCGGCAGGGCCTTGGGAAGCATTTACTTGATGACTCACCTGCCCTTGTAATTTGGATTTAAGGTTTGCGTCTCAGAAAATCCATCAAAGTCATTCACCTTCCACACGTGAGGCTTCGTGATTATACTCTGGAGTGAGGAGTCACAGTGGAAAAACTGAAGAATCAGAATGTCAACCCTGAAAACATACAAACAAGTAATATGACTGAGCAGGTCATATTCAGGAATAGATATGCCTATACATATATGCACATATTAACAATTAATGAAAAAGGAGGCCATGAATTTGAAAGAATGTAAGGAGGGGGTATAGGGAAAGTTTGGATGGAGAGATGGGGTGATTGTTTTATAACCTTTCAAATAACAGAACAATTTTTTTTAATGAGTTGGCCAAACTGCATTAGGCTTCATGGTTCCCTAAAGAAATGTGTAGCTCAGGCATGCAGGAGGGAAGGGATAGGCCACCGGTTCCAGGCAGCGAGAGCAGGTTGTATGTTTGTCTGTCTGGGGCCGTGATGGGGATGGAATCCACAGTCACGACTTGCTAGGCAAACACTCCAGCGCTCCCTTATATTGTTTTGTACAGTGCTGAGGACGGCTTTGTAAAGCACTTGTCTATGGGTGTGGGTGGACAGGTGGCAGAGCTAACGGCCGAATATTGAAAGGCCAGCTGAGGCCTAGGTGTGATAGTGTATGTTACAATCCCAGCGTTCAGCAGGCCAAGGCAGGAGGATTGTGAGCTTGAGACCAGCCTGGACAACTTGTCTGAAAAATGATAACATATGGCAATAGCCGGTGAGTTATGAACCGGGCATCTCCAGAACACAGCTGCTTTAGTGCAGCACCGGGGGAACGAGAAACTAAACTTTACGAGGTGTCTCCAAAGCAAGACAATGAAGATGGGTTTATTGGTTGATGAGAGATTGGATTTTTTTTTCTTTACTGTTTACAGTGCATTTAATTTTGGCCTGTTTGCATAGGAGCCAAGGCCGTCAATAATTTTAATGAGTGTTGTTTCTTACCCAGCTGGCATGGAGCACACAGGCACTAAAGGGCATGCATGTGCTGGGAAGGGAAGCCGTGTGTGCTACAGGGAGAAGCATTGAGATGCTCGGCTGGGATAAGTTTAGTCTGCTGCATAAGGCAGGATGCTCTCAAGCCGTGGTGCATCATTTCTTAGTCTGCAGCGGTTCAGAATGCAGGCAGGCCTGTGAGGGAGAAGGAGAAGTCCAGATAGGAATGAGGACTTAAAGCCTTACAGGCTGCAGGCAGCTCACATGCAGCCTTTTAGCTACGTAGGAAACGAGAGAGCCACACTCAGACCACGGCTGCCTCTCTGAACTTAATGGTTTTATGTAAGAGTAGGAGGCAGTTCTTTCTTTCTTTCTTTCTTTCTTTCTTTCTTTCTTTCTTTCTTCCTTTATTTTATTTGTTTATACTTATAGTTTTTTTGGGGATAGGATTTCTCTGTGTTGCCCTGACTGTCCTGGAACTCACTCTGTAGAACAGACTGACCTCAAATTCACAGAGATCCACCTGTCTCTGCTTCCTGAGTGCTGAGATTAAAGGTCTGCACCACCACAACCAAATAAACAAGTATGATTTCTTTTTTTTTTTTGGTGGGGGGAGGAGGTTGGTCAGAGATGGGTTTTTCACCACTCAGCAGAAGCCAGAGGTTTTTTTTTACATTATATTATGATTATGATGATGATTATTATTATTTTACATCCCAATCCTTCCACCTCTCTTCCCTACTCCCCTCCACACACATTTCTCCTCTGCCTGCTCATCCATTCCTTCTCCACTTCTGCTCAGAAAAGGGCAGGCCCCCCATAGAACTCAACCAAATATGGCATGTCAAGTTGTAGTAAGACTAGGTACAAACCCTCATGTTAAGGCTGGACAAGGAAACCAACCCAGAACAAGGTAAAAGGTTCCAAAGGCCGGCAAAAGAGTCAGAGGCAACCCCTCGCTCCCACTGTTAGGTGTCCCCACAAGAACAAGCTACACAATTGTAACATACAAGCAGAGGGTCTAGATCAATCTAGGTTTAGACTGATCGTTCTAGAGGTACTAGATACCAGTCCCCAGGCTATACAGTCTTGTGATTGAATGGCACTACCAGGCACCTGTGGGTACCTGGTCTGTGGTTCCAGGTGAAGGAAAGGGCATCTATTAAGGTGTATAGCAGACTCCCTGGTTGTCAGTTCAGTCTGACAGCCCAAACAAAGACACAGAATTCAACCACCTTGGAAGAACAAACAAATCTTGGTCTTGTTCTGCTTTTAGGAGTCTCTGAAGGAGAAAAATATTCACAAACGATCGTAGAGGCGATTCCGTGTTTGGCAGTGGCTCTGGCAGGCACAGGTTGTCTGCTTGGGCTTTGCAGGCAGGCTTCCATGCAGAGGTCTCCAAGCTCGGAACGGCAGAAGCCTTCTGCTGCCCTCCAGAAGAGGGCTCCAGAGTCCCTAGACCAAGACTCAACGGGATGAAACACAGCTCGACCACTAGAGGGAGACAGTGAGGCCCTCGAGCTTCAGCGGGATTTCAAATTTGTATTTGTTTATAAAGTCATCACTTTAAAGATGCTTTCATCTAGGAGTCGGGCTTTATCCTGCACTCATAAAGCCCGCGAAAAGGTGCCCTCCAAACCCAGGAGGCACTCTTCAGCTCAGGGCTGCTGTCTTGTTAGTGTCTATCTGACGTCTGCTTACCTATTGTCTGCTAAAATCAGCCACGTCTCAAGAGTCTTTCAGACCATGCAAAATAAGATATTTTGCTTCTTGTTTACTTTTGAGGTAGTGGCAGTCAATACAGAATGTACAAGTGGCAGGAAGGCTCGCACTGGGCCACAAGAAAGTTGCTCACTCGGTCCTCAGGCAAGCCACTCTATACTCATTTAATAGAGCCACCTATGAACTTTTGGAAAACTTCGATGTGCTTCCCCAAGTGTCATGGTAAAGGGCTCTGGTGCTAAACACAATGACAACAATGATGGGCTTGTTTTCCGAGTGGCTTTGCATACACAGTGGGTCCACTAGGTTTTTGTATGAGCAGCAGTGAGGGGTTGGAGAAGATAAAAGATGATCCACAATATCGAATAATTAGCCCGGCAGGAGTGCTACCTACCCAGCCCAGAAATGTTGCTATGCACCCCGATAGGTGCCCTCCCTTCACCTGGAACCACAGCCCAGGTACCCACAGGTGCCCAGCGATGATGCTGTACTTCAGTGAACAGTGTCGTACAATCTCGTGACGGTACAGGCTGGGGTCTGGTGTCCAGGAGCTCTAGAATAATACCAGTTGGGTGGTACAAATGCGGGCCATGGATGCATTTATAGTCCTAGCTGGAACAGGAGCGACTTTGCAATGTGCTACTCGGTCTCTGAATGAAATGCGGTAGACTCTTCCACTGCCTCTGAGCCCCACCTTTATAATTGTTTAAGCCAAACTCAAACAGCAAGCACTCGCTTGAGTGACCGTTATACAACATGGAGGGAAGGACCCCTGTCTGACTTTGCAAACATACCTTCTCTTTTCAGCCTGCCAGTACCCTTTGCATTGTTCAAGGCCTAATTCAAACACCTCTTGATCAGATGTTTTGCCTGGTGCCCAGTAGATGTGACCTCTCCAGGGTTTCAAGGAACAATGAAGCCAAATATCCCCATTTTCCAGGATACAAATGCTGGACAATCCCCTTCTCTCCCATGAAGACACAGAGGGTATTAACAAGGCCAAGTTATATGGTTTAGTCCTAAGAACATAGAACCAAGAAGGGTTGTCTCAGATCCGTGGTAACTCAGACTGTACTCTCTATGGGCCAGGCCAATGGCTGTGAAATTCCCATGGGGCAGGTGGAAGACACCACCGTTAATCTCCCATCCTCCCCCTGTGAAGGCCGATTCTAATGTCAACTTGCTACAAATCCAAACCACCTGAGAGCCTCACCTGAGAAATCATCCTGATTTCTTAATAGATATGAGAAGACTCACCCCAAATGTGGGCAGCACCTTCTGCGAGCAGCCCACATCCAAAGGGCCTGGTAGAAGGAAGGTTGTTCACCTTTTGTTCCATTGGCCTTTCCTCTCCTTGCAAGTTGATTTGCCCCATCGCTGCTGTGGATTTCTCTCCTGCCCTCAGAACCAGAATTTCCGGGATTCCACTGTGGACTGAGGACCAGCAGCTGTCCAGGAAGCTTCCAGGTTTCCAGGGCCTGACTGAGACTCTAAGGCACCCAGCCACATGCTCTGAGGAACTGCTGGGTGGATGGCCTCCCTGGTGAGAGACAGCTACTATGGAACCATTCCCACTTCAGAGGCAGCAGGCCTCAGGGACCAAGTAACTGGGTTCTCTGCCTCTTGAGTGCAACACAGCTATACAAGTGTGAGAAACTACCCTAAAAATCAAATATGTAGATATTTGATCCATTGGTTCTGCTCCTCTGGAAAACCCAGACTAATGCAAGCTGTGGTACCAAGAGCAGTTCTGGAGAAGCAGAATTGTAAGAATGGATTTCTCTAGTGGCTGTGTCTGGACCTGGCTCTACTTACTCAAACCTACAGTCGCTAAAGAGTCCTCTGGTAGCGTGGAATACACTGAAAATCCACAAAGTAAAGTCCTTAAAGAACTCAGCAAGATAAATTCATTTTCTACTCGTGACTCCCCTCTTTTAAGGATCAAGGGATATAGTGACTCTGTGTGTAAGATATTTGAACAGTTATGGGGGAAAAATTCCGGCTGTTTTTTTTTTTTTTATCATCTTTTCCCAAGGTAACCAAGGGGGAAAGTGAGCTGAATGGGGGATAAGACTGACCAGCTCTAGACGCACATAAACAACCTAAAGGTTCCTAACTGTGCCCTGGAAGAGGATCTTCTCTCCAGCAACAACAGAGCCTAGCTAGGTTCAGAAAACCCAACCCAACCCCTCATTACACGATCAGTTGATTACAGGACAAATTTAATCCCCTGCCTCCCAGGGTGATAGCAGTCAAAGTGAAGGCACTGACTGGAATCCTGTGGGCTTGGGCTGGAGACGCGTAAAAGGACCCGAAGTTCCCATCAAGCTGAAAATCATGGCACAGTGTGATTCTCCAAGGCTTCCAACTTCAGGGGCAGCATTAGCCCCCAACCACATGGTTGCCTAGCAACAATGACCATTTACCATCATTCCCCAGTTCCCAACACCAACTCATATGTACTACCCAGTGAGCTAGTGTCATCTGTTGGTCTTCAGCATTTAATTGGATGGTCAGCAGGGATGGAAGGTTCAAGATGGCTTCATTTATGCCTGGCACTTGGTTCTGGCAGTGATGGGAACTCTTGCTTCTTCATGCGGCTGTTCATCTCCAACAGGATGAGGACTTCTTCACACCACAGTGAGTAATTTATGTTCTGTTTTATTCATACACACGCTGTTGCATTGTGAAGAATGAAGTTGTGGGCATCTAGGTCATGGCACGTGTGTCCTTCACTTACTAGGCAAGGCTTTAGTACCGTCTTTGTACTAATGGTCTAGGTTCTGGAACTTTGCCGGATCCTACTGATTAAAGCAAGTCTTGAGTCCAGCCCCAAATTCAAAAACAGATAGATAGCATTGCTTGATAAAAATGGCAGAGCCACACTGCAAACCAAACATAAAGCCCTGACCCATCTGGCCAGTGTAATAACCATACACACCACATACCTGGATTTGCTTAGTTATTTTATCTCATTTTATTTATTTATTGGTTAGTTAGTTAGTTTGTTTGTTTGTTTTTGAGATAGGGTTTCTCTCTATAGCCTAGAACTTGCTCTGTAGACCAGGCTGGTCTCGAACTCAGGGATCCACCTGCCTCTGCCTCCCTAGTGCTAGGGTCAAAGATGTGGAGCCAACATGGCCCAGCTGCATTTACTTATTTCTTGAGCCGGCTCTCTCAGTGACCTTGCTGTGCCGTGCATTGCAGTTTAACAAAAGAAGTCGCCAGAATTCCTCTGAGGCAGAGGTTACCGTCTTTGAAGTGTAGAACTGAGAGCAAAATCGCACTGGTTCCTCGGAGCCACACAGCCAGTTCACAGCAGAGAGTTTCCTCTTCATACTGAGAGATATTTGACATTAAAAGTGTGAAACAATAACTCAAGTCATTGTCCATGCACCTGCTCCTACACTTAGGAAGAGAGGGCAACAGTTCCCCTACAGCGCCATCACACCTCAGCTCCCCAGCATACACCTCCATCTCCTCATGGCCATCCCATTTGGCATTAGGCACATCAGTGTGCAGTGGTACACATTGTTACACAGCTTATTTTCCCTCGGTGCTGGGTATCAGTTCCCTGGCCTAGAACTAGACAAATGTTCTACCCCTGAGCTGCACCCCCAGCCCTCTACAGGTTCTTAATCTATGAACAACAATGACTGTGTGTTATTATTAGGCACATCGGTTTTCCATATTTTTCTCCCACTGAAATCCAGATGCTCTCATAATTGATAACATTTTGCAACAGCTGTCAATCAGGTGTGCCCTGGTGTCACTGCCTGTACATGTTCCAATACCACAAGTACCAGGGATGAAACCATGGAATGGGTCTAAGGAGCATGGGGACATTGTGGCAATGACAGAGGACTCATACTCAGGAGTCAAATGTCTGTGTGACGAGTGTCCAGAGGCAAATTAAAAAAAAAAAAAAAACCAGTAATGGTTCATAAGAAGGGACCAAAGTGGGGCATCTATAGCTGCCTGCGAAGTAGGTTAAAATCCAGTGACAAGGACTTTCCCTTCATTTGTGGATCCTCTGAAGGCGAAATTACAGCAGGAGTAGAGTATTGGAGACAGGGTCTGTTCTGTGGGAAACACAGACATCAGGAAATGTCTCTTAGAAGTCAGGCTTTAAATGTGGAAGACCTTGACGCATTCTCCGATTTATATTTTCCATTTTATACATGCTTGATATGTGATTTTAAAAATACTCCTAGCCGAGTGTACCATTATAAATGTCAGAAAATATTGTCAGAATTTAATTCTTGCTATTTTCTACTTCAATGAATGCAGTATAATGGTATACCTTGTGGTAAAGGGTGTCAAGCTATATCTGTGTTTCTGAAAACTATGCTTGTTTGCTCGACGTTATGTTTCTGAGATTTCTCAGTGGTTAGCGTGAGATGACACTGTGTAAATATACCACGGCTTGTGTGCCCGTGTGAATGAACATCACCCAATTCATCTGGGCCTGAACAGAGAAAAAAAGCAAAGTAGGGCAAACTTGCTGCCTGCTGGAGCTAAGACCACTCTCTGTCTGCCCTCTGCCCCTGCTCTTGGACAGTAGGCTTCCTGGTTCAGACCAAGACTAGAACTTACCCTACACCATGGGCTACCCACAACCACCATTTGCAAACCTTTAGACTCAGGCTACACTTCCCTTACCAGTTCCTCCGCTTCTTCAGCTTGTAAAGACTTCTTCGTCCCCATGATTTTTATTAACCAGTAGCTACCACTATATAAACATGAGTGTATGTATGTATATGTGAGTGTGAGTGTGTGTCTGTATACTGTGTATATGTGTATGTATATATGACAGGAATCACATACACACTATTAATTATTTCTTTCTCTGGAAAATTCTAACTAACATACCATCAAAGAGTTAATTTTCTTTATCAATTTGAGCATCAACATTAATTATCTATTGACTTGTCTCTCAGAAATGCAAGAGGAATTTATTAGAACTTGGGTGTGAAAGCCTGCATTTTGATGAGTGGGAACGAATGAGCAACTGGTGTCTGGTGTGGACATATGAATGTTTCTGATAGTCTGCCTCGAAAAAGGTGAGTCTGAGTTCACTGGAAAACAGTAGATCCCGAGTTATCGATAAGACCATGGCAGCTTCTTGGACAATAGGATTTGATAAGATGTAAATGGGGTGGGGGCAGCAAAGGACGAAACCTAACAACCTAAATTAGGGGCCTGAGCAGGTTGTCCAACCGCCGGTAGGGCCATCTGAGATGTGTTCCCCTGAGCAAAAGCAGCAATGGTCGTGTACAAACCTGAGTCCACTCACCTGACATTCGGGAACAGCCAATCTCGTAAGAAGGGGGGTTAGTGATCACCTGGAGCAAGGGCTGGGCCGGTGCAGGCTGACTGCAAAGGGGCCGAGGGAATCTGGGGGAGACTGTGGAACTGCGCTATGCAGATGAGATAGTCACATGACTGTATGCACTGGACAAAATTCACAACACCGTAGTCAAACGACACGGACTGCATCCCAGATAAATGAAACGCTAGTAAAAATAAATAAATACAATTCCAAGGACCTTTTCCCCAAACACTGCAATTTGTTTTGTCTGAGCCAAGAGACTGTATTTTAAAGACCCTGCCTGGGGTGGGAAATATCTGCTCCTACTCCAAACATGGAATTAGAGTAGATTTCCTCCTCTCACCCGAGGCAACCAAATGACAGAAAATGTAGGGGACAGCAGATTTCAAGACATTGACATCGGGCCGCCAAGGCTGGCAAGCCCTGCGATTTGGAGGTGAGAGAGATATGAGTTGGCGGTAGGAATGGATTCATGGGTTTATATAGGTAACAAGCTTCCTGCTCTCTTCTTAGACGAGCAGGTTATAGCACATCAATCATGTCTTGATACAAAGTTTTTACGTAAAGTCCTTCCTGTGGTTATAATCCTGTTGTCAGAGCTGAGAGCCACTAACTCTTACAAGACTTTACTTGACCCTAGGATCTAGGATCAGAAAACTCTGATCGTTTGACTCGGTGTGATTCAACTGAGAGTCACCATCACGTGTAAAGTCTAAGGCTAGGCATACAAAGAACTCATTTTGGAAAATAAGTTTACACTTGCAGATAATTCCTCTGGGCAGGTACTGGGCCTCCCACACGCCACAGGGCTATACCCCTAGCCTGATGCTTTTTGCTGGCTCTTTTAATAGTGATTGATGTCGCACTGCAAAGCCAGAGAAGCTGAGTTTCCATGAAGGGTTTATTTTGCTGTGATTTTTGCCAGTAAAAAAAAAAGCTACTAATGATTGTTAGGCATCTTGACTTGTTTATAAAATAAATCTTAAGATTGTTCATAACATTTAACCCAGGATGTAACCCAAGGACATAAGACATGAGTGCAATTCAGAACTGCTATAAAATAATAAGACTTGGCAGAATTGTATCTGCTGGGGGGAGGTGGCTCACACCTGGGATACTGAGGCGGGAGGATTCCTATGAGTTTGAAGTCAATCTGAATCATAGAGGGGGCTCTAGGCTTAGTCTCGAAAAACCATTAAGGAAAAAAAGAAAGGAACTCAACATTAAAAAATGGAAGTAATTTCATGAATTGTGGTGTTTAAGCAAAATGAAAAATATAAGCCACGTGAGCTGCACAGATGTCTACTGTGAAATAAGATGCTTTTCATGGCAAATGACAGGAAAACATTTAAGTAGCAGAGATCTTACCATTTGCCAAGATGCCCAGCTTTGCTATGGTTACAAGGTCTGTGCTGGGTCCTAAATTCAAGAAGCAGTCCTGGGTCACACAGGGTTTTAACTGCTTCAAGCTATGTCCTCGATTCTCAGCTCTGAGAAGTGATGCCATCGTTCCAGACAAGACCGCCTAATGTCCAAAGAAGTCAAGATTTCTTTTTGTAAATCTCAGTGTCTCTCTCTCTCCCTCCATCCCGCCCTCCTTCCTCCCCCCCCCCACCTCTGTCCCCTGTCCCATCCTTATAAAGAGAAGTGAATACAGAGAGAGTCTGTAAGGGAAACTTTGTATATATATATATATATATATATATATATATATATTTATTATGTATACAATGTATACAATATTCTTTTCTGCGTGTATGCCTGAAGGCCAGAAGAGGGCACCAGACCTCATTACAGATGGTTGTGAGCCACCATGTGGTTGCTGGGAATTGAACTCAGGACCTTTGGAAGAGCAGGCAATGCTCTTAACCACTGAGCTATCTCTCCAACCCTGTAAGGGAAACTTTTGAAAATGCTTACCTCCGATGGATGGAATTATGGGAAATATTTTTCTTGTTTTTTTTTATATATTTAAAGAACATACCCTCAACACTGCAATTTTCTTCAATGAATATATAACAAATTCTAATTCCTTCAAATATTTTAAAAAAATTTAACAAAAGCAATCAGGGGCTGGAGAGAAAGTTCAGTGTCTAAGAATACCAGCTGTTCTTTCAGGGAACCGACATGGTGGCTCACAAGTGTCTGTAACTCTAGTTCTGGGGATCTGACACCCTCTTTTGACCTCCTCAAGCACCACACACATGCAGGCAAAATTCCCCCACACACACACGCACATGCACACACACATGTGAGCACTCACACACACATACACAAATAAAACACTTATAACTCACCTAGGCCTATTTACTTTTCTTTCGTTTATTTTTTGAGTTGCCTCTGAACAGAACACATAGACTTTTTAATTTTTGTTTTACTTATGTATGTGAGTGTTTTGCCTGCATGTATGTATGAGCTACGTACACTCACAGTGCCCAAGGAGGCCAGAAGAGGGCATTGTGAACCACCACGTGGGTGCTGGGAACCAAACCTGGGTCCTCTGCCAGAGCAGCCAGTCTTCTTAACTACTGAGCCATTTCCCCAGCAGCCCCACCCCTTAAAGTGAATAGTTTTCTTTTAAAAAGACAGCCACGTAAACTGAAAACAAGGACATTCACCTCAGGTTGTGTCCTGTCCGACGTAGCCTCTGAATTCCCAGCACTTCCTCTCGCAGCATGACTCACCACATTCAGAGGTCCCGGACACAGCAGTGGCGCTGCCTAGGTGGCACACCCCTTCCGCCTTGAAGACTGTGCCCTGGCCCTCCTCTTCCCACAAATAGAGGGTTGCCCGGTACAAACCAGGTACCCTGTCAGACCTCAGCACCTAGGGGCAAGAGAATAGCATAGATTTGTCTGGGGAGCAAGGTGACCCAGGGTAGCTTGGAAGATGCTGATGGAGGAAGGGAAACAGGAAGCCCGAGAAGGGACAGCTGGAGCAGAGCGCGCTAACTCTACCCTGGACCACAGGTCACACACAGAGCCATGCACACATCCTATGGCCGCTTTGGAGTGGAACTCTGTCGTGATGTTTGTCTTGTCACTTCCCAGATATCCCTGGATGCAAAGGGACAAGGGAGACTCCGGTAGAGGAAAGGAAGGATTGGTTTCCCGGTCCGCAAACCTTGGCTTCACTGAACCCCAGCTGTACTGGCTCTTTGTGTGGAACTCCTAGGTCCTCTCTCATTCCAGGTCTAGACCACAGCAAGCAGTGCCCTGGAGACAGAGGAAAGACTCAAGGAAAGAGACCCCGGTTTCAGAGTAACATGAGCCTCAGTTCTAGGTAGCCCTCATCAGCTCTTGCCTGTGAAAAGTTGAGCGAGAGCAATCTTCGCCTCTCCACCCCTCCATCTCTTCAAACTTGTTCAATGCAAATGTGACTGGTGGAGCCCCACATGAGTCACGTGTGCAGATTGCAAACACCTGAGTGAGGGAGCCCACAAACGCAGCCACGGCCACTAGGAAGCAGCGGGCACTTCACCTTCAAGTCTGCAGACATTAATCAAGAGCTCCCGGCTGTCAGCCTCACTTCCTGACGTGAGGTTTTAACCGAGGTAGATCACTGGAGCTTGCTCTGGTCGGAAAACAACAAAACAAAGCCGGTTCTGTGAAAATTAGACCGGGCTAACTTCACCTGCTCACTGCCTGGAGCCGGGCAAATGAGCTCTGACTCCGGGGAAGAACAAAGAGTGCCTGAGGGGCCTGCGCAGAAAGTTATGGGTGAATCTCCCGAGTGGCACAGTGCCTGCAGCAGGCTGTGTGGACTCAGAGCTAAGAGAACAGAGGAAGAAAGAAAATAGAGCTAGAGGAAGACCCAGCGTTTATCCTGTCTTGGGAGCAGTTTCTTTGATCGTCTTCCTTGTGGAAGATTCTTCGCTGCCCCTAGCCAGGGAGCACAGCTCCTGAAGCAGGGAATGAATTATCTTCACGGAAAACTGCTGAGCCTTCCAAATGTTCCATCAGTTCCATACAAGCAAGGGGCGTGCAGGGGACTCTTCAGTGGTAGGATTTCCTAGCGGATTATCTGGACATTGAATTTGGGCTTAGTAACTACTAAAGCTGTCCCAAGGAAAATACGGAATGGGTGAAAATGAGAACACTCGCCATCATAGTTAGTCTCCCCATGTGGCATTAGAAGTAAGGTGTGGTTTTGTCCAAAGCTTGTCTGAGCCTTGAGAAGACGCCATGACACGATGTACCTAGTTCATCATCATTCTCGGTTTTGTATGAGTGTTTTGTTGTGAGCTGAGGGGAGGGGAGGTTGTAACCCACGATGTTTTTGTTGAGTTTAACACATTGTCTAGGGGAAAGAATATGTCTATAAAATTCAAGAGTGGTCTTTCTCAAGGTATTTTACAAGTTTGTGTTTTGAGAATAGTGCCGTGGCTGGTGAGTCCAGAGCTTATCTTCCAAATGAAGAAGTTGAAACCCAAAGAGGTGAAAGGATCCACCCAGGGTCACGACCTACTGCTGGGCTGGGTTGGGCTGGGGCTTGAACCCAGGGCTGTGTGGAAATGTTTGCATGTTTATTAGATTTTAAGTAGTAGCCAATGTTTTTGTCAAAGTAATGTTCAAACAAAAGCATGTGTGCACACACATGAACACACATGCACACACACCTATACATACCCACTCCAAACCCACCCTCCTACACAGACACACAAACACACACACACACAAACACACACACACTGACTCAAATATCACTGCAGAGTTTATAGCAGAGTTGGGTCTTGTTTCCTGAACACAGACCTTGTTAGATCTACTTCTAATTCTGTTTCCCATTTCCTCTGACTCGTTCCTGTTTATCTTCTAATGATCTACTGATACTTGACTTCTTGTTCCATCAGTTTTAGGTATGTTTATTCTGTTGGTTTTTCTGGTGTTGAAAGTGAAGACTTAGCACTTCCCTGACTTCGCCTTTGCTGTCCTATCTGTAATTGACAGTTTAAAGGAAAAACTGGTTAAATCAGTAGCAGCTAAGTCATTACAGAGTCAAAGCGCTCTGGATAAGTCAAAGGGTGTGTCAGATAGGATTGAATTCCCTTTCCCAATTCCTCCTCCTCCTCCTGGAATTAACAACAGCGTTAGTTCTTCCTTCTCTGTCCACACTGATTCTTCTCAAACCCTGTGACAACATGTGCTGCCCCTGTTAGCACAGCCCTCCACTTCCAGCAGGTCTCCCTTGGAGCGCGCGACTCTCTACCCCAGTGGCTCACTATGCTGTGCCCCACATCAAGCTGGGAGAGGCCCTTCCTTGGTAATCCCTCTACCTTGGGCAGGGTTCATCTGTTTCTTAGACCCCACATGGTTTTTCTTGCATGAATGACTCAATTCATTGTCCTGGAGTGCTGCTGCCTAAGCAATGATGTGCAAGATAAAAAGGTTATGAAGCCGATTGTGTTCTGTGTGCACACTTAGTAGACAGTTTGCCTGGATGTAGATGTTTCTGTTTAATTGATAGTGGAATATAGACTTTCCCTCATTATTATATAGCCATTGACTCTTGGCCATTTAGTCTCCAAGTTATCAAGTCTCACTTTTCAGAAACCTGGTGCCACCATGACTCCTGGCTCCTTTGCTTGTTTAAACACAATGTTTCTAGGATGCACTCTTTATCCCTTTATGATGGGAATGTTCTAAGCATCCCCTACATATTTGACAGATTCAATGCCTTCTATGTGATTATCTTAATGTTCTTTAAACCTACAGTAGAAATTGCTTTTTTTTCCTTTCAAGGAAGGAAATGTAAGTAATCTAGCTCATGAGTGGGACTTGTTGTTACAGGTGGTGTGTAGTGACAGCTCCCAGACCTCACAAACATTGTTACAATCGTTGTTGGTCGAGGCTGTGTAGAGTGATAACTCCCAGGCCTCATTAACATTGCTCACACTTGTTACACGTTTCTCCTGAGTTGTTGGTCTGCTAATCACGGCCACTCCCGGCCTGAGCTCTGCAGAATCTAACGTAGTCTAACTCAGGGCTTTCGTTCCCTGTTCAGCACACAGGAAAGGGGAAATGAGAAGAATAAGACCTGAGACTGGCTGTTTGTAGTTGGGAATATGAGTGAAAATCTAGAAAGCTGGAGTGAATTGGCAGCTAAATGTGACAGAGGGCTTCTGGGGTCACATTTTAACAGTGTCTGCACTGAGGAAAGATTGTGGGGGGAAGGCCTAAGAGAAGGAGATGAGCTTCAAAGAGAACGATTGCCACGATGGGGCCCAAGGAGCAAAAACATGAACTTTAGCTTCTGATAGTTTCCATTCAGATGCTGGACTTGTGGTCTCGGTGAGGTTGCTGAAGTGCCCAGGCCTTAGTTTTCTCATTTGCAAAATGGGAGCAGTTACCATGAAGATTATTGTATGAGTTAAAGGTCTTTACAGCTACTTAAAATAGAAACAAAACTTTTAGAAAATGTCTGGAATCCTGCACATGATGACGATGAGATGAACGGTCTCTTCCAGAGACCTCCAGTACTCTGGAGAACCTTCCAACATGTATTGCCATAGAGATTCTGGGAGAGGTGAAAGCAGCAGCAGGCAGGTATGTTGTTGTCAAGTAGGGCCTGTAGTGTGGTGTGCAGCAGCCTGGAGCTCATGCAAGCTCTACCCTGGACACACTGCCCAGACACACACACACACACACACACACACACATCCTGAGCCACGGCAGGATGCCTGAGATGAAAAACAGTTCATTTTCTGGGCCTTCTTGAAGGACTTCCATGGTCCTTGCTGCCACTGCAGGCAATGTTGATGCCCATAGTCCACGCTGCTGCTGGTGGCCATGTTGTTGTCTGTGGCCTGTGCTGCTACCGGGGACCATGTTGGTGTGCATAGTCCATGTTGCCACTGGAAGCCATGTAAATGTCATAAGTAAATTCTGCCAGCAGGGAGCACATTGAGTTCCATGTTCTGTGCTACCACTGGAGGCTGTGTGGACATCCCTGGTCCATGGTTTGTCGCCAGAATCCATGTGGAAGTCCATGATCTGTGCTACCACTGGCTGTAATGGGCAAGGAAGCTTCTTTTACAGTGGTATCAATTGCAGATTCATAGTTGAGAAAGAGAGACATTAAAGAATTATGTGACGTCAAAAAAAAAAAAAAAAAAAAAAAAAAAAAAAAAAAAAAAAAGAATTCTGTGACGACCCCGTCCCAGAGAAACTCTCTAGAAAGGAAGCCATTGAAGAGTCCTTAAAACTTTTGACAGGGATGCTAGAATGTAACTCTTCACAGTTGATAGCTTCTGGTGGGGAATGGAGGTGGGAAGAAACGTTCATCTCCATTTAAAGTACTGGCCACTGGGAGTTTGACCATACTCCAATGAGTATATGGGAAACATGAATTAGTCTCGGTATATATTTTTTTTCTTTTGGGAGGAGGGAGGGAACTAGGATGTGAGGATGGACCTGGAAGGAATGGGAAGAAAGTGTGATTGGGTGCATTGTGTGAAATTCCCAAATAATCAATCAAAACACTATATTTTTAAAAAAAAGACAAAGTTCTTGAATAAAAAGTTGAGGCATATGACAAGACTGTGTAAAACGGAGTTTGAGAGGCTGGTGAGATGGTTGCATCTGTAAAGTGCCTGCCATGCAAAAATGAGGACCCAGGTTTGGTTTTCAGTACTCACATAAAGTCAAGTACATGCCTGTAGTCCCAGTGATGAGGAGACGGAGACAGGAGGACCAGCAAGGGCTGGCTTGCTAGTGAGTGCAGCTAACTCAGCATGTAGCCTCCACACGTGCAAACATCTAAATATACAGATAATTCATAATTATAAAATATTAAACAATTTGAGGGAAAGAATAGTTGAAGTTTCATAGTTTTCTTTTCGTTTTGCTTCATTCAATAATAAAAAGGGTTTTCTTAGTAAGTCTGTCATAGAATCACGGATATGGCAAAAAGTAAAAGGAAGGTGGCTGCCCTGCATTAAGAAAGAATATACAGATAATGGTTGAAGAAATCAGCAGTTAAGAGCATGGACGCTCTTACAGAAGACTGGGGTTCAATTCCCAGCATGCACCTGATAAAGACCCACAACTTTCTGTAACTCCAGTTCCAGGAGATCTGACACCTCCATTTGTCCTTCATGAGCAGCAGGCACACACATGGTGCACAGACATTCATGAAGGCAAAGCACCCATACACATTAAAATCATTTAAAAATAATAAACAAATATATCTGATATATAGATATACACTATTCCTCCTCCTCTTCCTCCTCATCCTCCTCCCCCTCCTTCTCCACTACGCCCACCACCTCCTCCTCCTTCTCCTTCCACTTCTTTGTCATGGTCATCCTTGAGAAGTAACAAATATGAACTCTACCCCCCCCCCCCATTCCTCAAGCCTGTTGTAGAGTGGTGGTGCGCCCTCTGGTGGTTTAAGTGGCTCCACCTGCCCTAAGAGCATATGTTCTGGTAGAAACCTAGCTGAAAATAAGAAACTGCAATTTGGGGGCATTTCCTAGAAATGGCTAGTCAGGGTGGTTTCCAGGAGACTTTAAGGTATTGTTGCTTTGTGTGTGTCCATGTGCTATCGTTAAGGACATATTCTGGACACATGTTGCTTACCTTGATCTATCTGGCTTCAAATGAGGCCAAGAAGAGGCGGCAGCATGAAGCAGACAGAAAGTGTTCCTGGTACAGTGGCACAGAAGCATCCTCTGTCCTGCTGCTGAGCTCAAATACCAACCCAAAGCAAATTAGTAGATAGGGAAAGAGTCTAGAAAGGAAGTGGTTGAAAACGCTTCTTGGGTTTTCGGCTTCGGCCACTGGGTACACAGGGGTAGCGTTCACTGGTTTGAACTCGACTGGGAGCAAGGATTTATGGGAGTCATGAAGAGTCCAGTTTGTGCCGTGCTTGGTCTACATGAATGTGTGGGCCCTCCAGGCTGTGAGCTCGCTGACTCTCCAACTGAGCTTCCTTCTGCTGTGGTGTGGATGCGTGTCCTCCAGCCAGATCTTGAACTTGGGGTGGCGGAAGGCAGGTGCTGGCAAGGATTTTCAGTCACAGCTGCCATGTATGAGCCTAAATGGTTTGGCTGGGCATGCTTTTTGACGTTAGATGAGGAATAATGCATGGAAGAAACCCAATAATCCAGTATTCCCTTTCCAGAAAACATCTCTGCAGCGGGCTAATATTATCACTGATACGCACATGCAAGGGCCATGCACACGTGCTGAGCCGTATTTTTTAAATAAACAAACAATTTGTTAGGTGGTTTTCTCCAGAATCACTTATTACAACACAAGTGGAGCTTTTGTCGTAAAGGAGGCAAGATCACCACTGGTATCTCCTAGAGAGGATTTATCAGGGGAAAGAGTCGCTTGAAGTAGGGAGCTCAACTGGCAGCATCCCTCCTAATGGGGCACAGTGGCATAGGTCGCTCTCCACGTGCTATACCGAGGGGGACACAGTTTGCACGTATTCGAATTGTAGCAGCCGGGCGTTGGTGGCGCACGCCTTTAATCCCAGCACTCGGGAGGCAGAGGCAGGCGGATCTCTGTGAGTTCGAGACCAGCCTGGTCTACAAGAGCTAGTTCCAGGACAGGCTCCAAAACCACAGAGAAACCCTGTCTCGAAAAACCAAAATACATACATACATACATACATACATACATACATATATACATACATAAATAAATAAAATAGAATTGCAGCAGATGGAAATATCGAACAACTCCCCCTGAGGGGAATTCTAGCAATATGCTAGTTAGCTCACATGCTTCAAATATAGCAACAACTTCAAAGGCTTGGGCTATATTTGCTGGAGACCTGTTGCTGGAGACACTATGCTTTAGATAAGAACACAGAGACCCCGCTAGAGCTGAACTGGAAGTTCCTTGTTGGCAATCGTCCATAATGCTGGAAAGTACTATGTGGGCTGCCGGGAGGAAAGTCATCAACAGCCTTTCTCAGCTGTGGACCCTGCAGCTGCAGTTCTGACCCTCCCGACAAGAGAAGCCCATTGGTTCGATAGTGGGAAGAATGTTTGGGGGTTAAGTCACCACTACCCCGTTGGATGTGAGGTCTGCTCTGTGTGAGGAGTTACACTGCTGGCTCTGTAAGCCTGGTGGAAGCCTGCGAGTGGGAGGAGGGTACCAGCGATGGATTGCTACATGGGAATGTAGCCGAACTGCCTCCTAAACACACGGGCTTACGCCTGTAGACAGAGCTGCTATCGGCCTTGACCAGGGAAGCATCTTCAACCTGCAGAGAGCAATGGTCAATGCAGACACGCACAATTAGTCCAAGTGCTGAGAACAGGTGACATTGAGCGCCCTGCCCTAAACAAGACATCTGTGTCACCCCTCCAGGGTTGGGGGATGTGACAGAAGAGGGAGAGGAAAGACGGTGAGAGCCAGAGTATGGAGAACAGTGCCGTGAAACATTGTCTTTCTGGGTGCGGCACGCTGTCGTAATCATGAACACACAGCAACTACCGCTAAGGGCACAAGGCCTGCAACCCCATAAAATGACATGGGGGTAAAGGGGAGGACTGGTTGGAAATGAGAAAGACATTTGCAAGGGTGGGAGGTAGGTGAGAGAGGGCACTGGGGTTGCACATGTTCTGCACATGTATGTATTTGTCAGAAGTAAAAGATGTGGGTGACAAGTTGTCCTAGTAGAAGAGGCTGAGGAAGCAGGGCCGCTAAGTAGAAATGCAGGGGTCCAGTGCAAGGACAGCGTGGAAAGACTGGTACAACTTGGATGCGTCCAGTGGTGGACTCATATCACCGTTAGGTCCCTGGATGTGGTCACTGCGCTGTGTCTTTGTTCTATGGGGACAGTGGCTGTGCTTGGGTCCGCGTGTCTGCAGTTTACCTCCAGTTGCTTCGAGCAATAGTGAAACTGCTAATTATCTACACATATGTACATAAATAAACACGTTAAAATGTGATAATTGATAAGTATACACAAAATGCCTGTGTATACTGGGTTTTATATATATATACATGTACTATATGTACATATATTAAAAATAAAAAGGGAAGGCGCAGCTGTCCAACCTACACACAAGCGGAGGAGTGTCTAAACACTGAAGATCTAGCCATTGTTCCTTTCTTAAGGTCAGATATCGTAATATTATCTTTTCTAGTCTCTAAATCCCATCTTGATGAAATGTCAAAATAGGAAACAGGCGAAGGCCTAACCCCCTGCTCTGACAGGCTCCTAGGAATGTATGGTATTTGCTGTAAGTCCCAAACTCACAATGTTTGGAGAGGGATTCGTGTCTTTTAAATCCAGGTACCTAAGCAGAGAGCTGCCTGCAAGGCACTTCTGTCCCCTTGCCACGTCACGGCGGGCAGCGTCCATGGCCAGCTGTCCTGCATCTGGAGCTTCCCTGTCTACAGCTTCCTACCTGGCTGGTCCAATGCCTCTGCTTAAACACACTGGTGGTTAGAACTAGCCAGCCAGCTGATCCAGCTCTGAGGAGTGGAAGCAACATGAGAGCCTTGTCTCATCAGACCAGGCATCAGAAGGAAATATGTTTCCTTTTCTCCAGGCATCTAGTACATTTTTGAAGAAAAATGTCAAAGCAAGCCAAGGGCGGTGGCATGTGTCTGTAGTTACAGATAACCAGATACGTTAACTGCCTTTTTTATTTAACGTATGTACATATAATTATTATATGTATAATCCAGAAACTCACAAGGAGATTAATACCTATATACTTTTGTGTAGACTTATTAACAGATAAGGTAGGGGATCACCAATGCACAGCAGTCTAGGCTAGCCAGGACGACAAAGCACACACACACAAACACACACACACACACACACAACCAAAACAAAATTAACTTTAATTAAGTGTGGTAAGCAAAACATTTCATGCCTTCAGCAGAGTGTCTGCGTATAGCATCATTTAGAAGTCATATTTACATTTGAAGGGCCCTGCGTTTATCTCCTCCTGAGATATGCCCATTTGATAGCTATACATTTAAAATTGAAGCTCTAAGGCACACACATTAGGCATCTGTGTGTGCAAAGGCTTTGCTTATGTGTACCTAGACAGTATCAAAAGATAAATGTTGCAATGGCATTTCATTTGTATTTTAATAAATAAAGCTTGCCTGAAGATCAGAAAAGTAAAGCTGCCACACTGACTAGCCTTACGGACCAGGCAGCAATGACACACACCTTTAATCCCAGTAGCCACACTAGCTTGCCATGGAAACCAGGAAGTAGTGGTGCATGCCCTTAATCCCAGCCCTAGAGAGGATTATAAAACGGGAGGAGACAGCTCTCAGTCTCAGTCTCATTCTGAGGTTTCCTGGAGGTAGGATCACCATTTTCAGACTGAGGTTGAGGTAAGAGCCAGCGGCTGGCTGCTTTCCTTTTCTGGTCTTCAGGCTGAACCTACTATCTGTCTCTGAGTTTTTATTAATCAAGCTACAAAATGCCAAGGGTATTTCTACAGACTGGGACTAGGTAAGGGGTCCATCAAACAGGCATCTGCTTCTCACCTTAAAAAGTTTGTCAATGTTTGAATCCTTTTTAGAAAACACTAATACTTAAAATATTTCTCTACCAGTCCTGGTGGCCCATACCTGTAATCCCAGAGGCGCTCCTGTCTCCTTGCCATGTCACAGTAGGCAGCTTCCTGTGAATGCACCGGCTGTTCCTGTTTTTGGGAGGCAAGAGCCACTTAGTCCTGCGCACTGAGAGGGCTAAGGCAGGTGAATCTCTGAGTTTGAGACAGCCTGGTCTGCACAGAGCATCCCAGGCTAGTCGGAGCTATATAATGAAGACACTGCCTCAAAACAGTTAAGCAAAAGAGAGAAGTCCTATATACTGAATTGAATCTGAGTGGCTGCTCTGTGGGCAGCCTAATATAAGCCTGTTCCTTGTCCTCAAGAAGTCACTATCCCGTACCAGCCCTTCAGTTCCTAATGTATTTCTCCCAGCTAAATATTTCCACCTTCCTTCAACTGTGTCTTAGTTGGCAGCGTGTCAAAGACTCATACAGAGAAATAAAAAGGAAAGGCGCAGCTATCCAACCTATGCACAAGCAGAAGAGTGTCTAAACACTGAGACCTGTTCGTCGTTCCTTTCTTACGGTCAGATATTGCAAGGCTATCTTTTCTAGTCTCCAAATCCTATTGTGACAAAATGTCAAATAGGAAATCGCTGAAGGCCTAACCTCCTGCTGTTGGCACCCCACTACTCTCCATGGAGACTGAGTGGGTCTGAGGCCGACAGAAAGCAACAGTGGCAACCAGTTGTGTGTTGAATGGTTGTAAAACCACAGTTGCTCGGGTTCTTGCAGTGCCTTGCCCAGCATTTGGGGGTGCCCTACTGAAGGACCCTGTCAGGAATGGCAAAGGCGGACCAGCAGGCTGTCCGCTGGGTCCTGGGTGAGCTCTCACAGCACTTGACACATCTGACTGACGAGTCAGTGGTCACCCAGGGCAAGAATGACACGGCTGTCACGTGATATCTTAACTGGGAAAAACCTGTGCTGTGGCTTGAAGATTCTAGTTCCCTCTCTATAGCTAAGGTGACAGCTTCTCTTCAGTTACCCATCAGGTCATTTGTCCTTGTGTACTTAACTGGCCCTCTCTCCTCTTAAGTGTACTGCCACTAAGATGACACAGAGTATCGTTATGTTTAGTAGTACATTTTCATTGCTGTCACGGAGACCTTACAGTAGCAGTGTGAAGGAGGAGAGGTTGGATTGGACTCCGAGTTTAAAGGGGACAGTCACTCATTGTGGGCAAAGCATGGGCACTGGAAAGACTTGACCTGTGGCAGTGGGGACTTGTGGCTAGGCTCCTTCCTATCTTAGCAGACCAGGAAGTGGAGAGCTTGGGCCTGAAACATTGCTGGCCTGTAACCCTCAAGACCCACCCTTCCTGGCTGTGTCAGCCAGCTCTGCTCCACCCCAAAGGATCTAACCCTCCTAAAGCAGCACTCCGGGCGGGGGTCTAGGGGCTTCGTACCCAGAAGCCTGTGGTGGACATTTACCATTGAAACTATAAACCTGTTGGTAATGTCTTCTTCATACAGAGATATGGTCTTAGCATTCCAAAAAGAACATACTATAGCTTCACCAGAATCTAGGGCACTTCCGAGCATTTTGGAACCATAGAGGCCAACTTTCAGAAGGCAAGGCAGCTAGCTACTAAGGTGGCTTTTCCTCTCTGAAATCACCTAGCCATCTTTGAGACGATTCCCAGCCTCGCTCTGGAAAGCCAGGTATTTGATTCCTTGAGACAGCAGACGACTCCAGCTGTGCCCTGAGATTAAGAGAATAGTCGTGGTATATTTTCTCTTTTCCCTCCTATCAATAGGCATTTCTCTTGAAATTCCTGCCCCAGCTCTCCCACCCAGGACACTTCATTCTCCGGGACCTAAGAGAACTAAGGACGAGAGCTCTCTGGTGCATCAGTCACAGCCAAAGTGCTAACGAAGTGGTCAGAAACACTACCTCTGGCACTTGCCGGCTCTAGACCTTGAAACTATTTCTCTACTCTGGGCCCCAGTTTCCCTGTCTGTAAGAGGGGGCTTGACAGGAGTCTTCCCTAGGGATGCTAACAGCGTGTTTAAATGAGTTGAAAAGCAGCATCTTTGCTATTCAAACAATAAAAAGGCAACTTGACCCTGAAATGCATGAATGGGTGTTTTGCAGATGTGACCACTGAATGAGCCTCTATTAGGAAACACAAACAAAGAATAGAATTCTGTCATCTGAGGTATTCCACCCATCACCAATGACAGGCAACCAACCATCCCTTCTTAGATGCCTGTCCTGGACACCTGCCTTCCCTGTGTCTTCTTTGTCAACAGAGGCTAAAGTAGACACCCTGCGTTAGCACCAGGAAGCCAGGAGTGAGTCCAGTGGCTGCTCCTCTCAATGTTATTCGAAAACAGTGACCAAGGAGGAAATAATGACACCCTTGACTACCGCCACTCTTTCATTCCCATGGGGACGGGGATCCAAAGCGCTTCTCTGGGCATGCTACGGAAGAGCATTGCCCACAATTCCTTCTGCCAGTCATCAATCTCTTGTTTGATTTTTATTTTTCATGAAGCAGATTGAAAGCCTTGGGGAGCCAGAGATCTTTACTAGGCTGGATCTATAAACAAAATACAAATAAGAATCAAACAGAGTCTCTTTTTTAAATTCCGAGTTCTTCTCTCACTTTCTTTAGCTTTCCTTCTAGTCTAAATCAAATCCCTGGGAGTTTAACGACCTTCACCCAGGACTGTACAGGGCACACAGTCTGCTCTGGATATGGTGTTGATTCTGACAGAAGAAAAAAAATGACATTGGCTCTCTAATTACTTGTGGGGGATTCAAAAAAAAAAAAACACCTTTTAGCTGTGAGCATATTTGTCAGTCTTCTCAACACTGGTTGAAACCTGCCATTCAGTCTTTACACAGCCACCAGGAGCATTAATGGTGTTGATGCAAGGACTTCAAACACTCAACTGGGATTCTGATCAGATGCTTGAGGCTGCCAAGCAGGTGACATCAGTGTGTTATCTGAGTCATGTGCCACACAGTAGTCAATAGTGGTTGCTGTACAAAGACATCCAAAGTCAAATATTAAAAAAAAAAAAAAGGAAAGAGATTCTGGCAGAGTGGAAGAAACTGTATTGTTGTGTCGAGCTGATCTGTATTTGAATGGGCAGCCTCATACATGCTACTAAATCTCTTAAAGGCTTGATGTTATTCATCTGTAAAATAAAGGTTATAGCATGTGTCTCCTCCGGTCCTGCATATTTTAGAACGGTGAAAGTCATTACCAGCTATTAATTAATTAATTAGATCCAACCTCCCTGTAAGAATAGCTTGTTCACTTTCTCCTCCAGAGAGCAGCGTCTCCTGTTTATTCTTTCCTAAGGTTCTAGGTATCTAAGCATGTGCTGCAGTTAGGAAGATCGGAAGAAGCATGAAGACTGGGCAGTCAGGGAAGTCTACCAAGGCTCTACTGTGATGCCTTTGTTTTCATACTACCCTATGTTGAAAGCTTGTCACAGAGGCCTAGCCCAGCAGTGACTTCCTCATGACACTCAAAAATGGTAAGACATGTAGCAACATATACCCAGGATGTTCAGAAGCCAAAGATACATGAAGGAGAATGTCTGTTTATCTATCTATCTATCTATCTATCTATCTATCTATCTACCTACCTACCTACCTACCTACCTACCTATCTGAGCATCTTTTCACTAAAGCTAGCTACCAATTCCCAGGTGGAAGCACTGACATCCTTAAGCCAAGCCATCCCATAGCCTCAATATTAGAAAATCCAAGAATATTTTATTTGCCTTAAAATCTGATAAAACAACAACAACAACCATACTTTCAGGAAGAAAAGGTATAAAAACAAGAAAAACAGAACTCCCTTTTCTCTAAATTTGGCCATATTTTAATTCCTATTTTTGTCCTGACCACAGGGAATAAGGAATGTCCCCCCACTTCATGGTTCTTTTCATGATTTTTTTTCCATATTTCACATAGTCTAAAGTTTTACCTCTTTTTTTCCTTCAGCCAGAACATGGGCTGCATTTTTTTCTCTGCTTGAGGCTGGGGTAGAGTCCAGGAAAGAAGCAACAGTGAAGACGTATGCTGCTTTTTCTCATGCTGCGGCAACATGCCCGGCAGACACAACTCATCCGAACAGTCATTAGGGCTCACATGTCCATCGCCCATCACAGTGGGGATGGCCCCGAGGCTGGGGCATGAGGCATCTGCTTCTGACTTTAGGGCTGACCAGAAGCAGAGTCAGACCACAAGTCTCAAAATCCCACCCCAGTGACCCACTGCCGCCTGCCAGTCTCCACAGCTCTAAAACAGCATCCCCAGCAGGCAACCAGATGTTCAAACATGCAGGTCTGGGGGGTCATTTCAGAGTCAAATTGAAAAAGAATCCTTACCAAATACTGCTGCCAGATTCAGCAAATGAAAGCTGAGTTCAAAATAAAGTGAATACATGGCTAAGATACATATACTCCGTCCACATGGCCGTGATACGTAATTTATGGGACTTAAGCAAAAGGCTTTATCTGAAACTTCGGTTTCATTAAATATACAATATTTTTTAGCCTGTAACCCTCAGTCCGACACACAAGGTAAATGGCCCTGGGAGTGTATGATACAACACTCTCCTCCATAGTATTCAAAGCTGTGAGGCTGTGGAGGCATCTTTGATCAGGGACCAGTCTCTGATCTGCAAGTGCCAAGCTCAGCATCCCAGGGATGGGAGCATCTGTCAGTTCTCTCATCTTCCAGAAACCATCACCTCAGCATCTTCCTAAGAGACTGCAGGGGGGAGCAGAAGAAAAGCCTCTTTTCCCACGGGCCTCCAGAGAAGCCACAAGGCTCCTCGAGCTGGAATATCACCCAATCAAAGAGGAGGTGTCAAATAAGATGTAGGAATAATGAATCAAGAAAGCCCAGAGCCGTGTGTAACTTTTATTCATAAACAGAAGTTATTTGGGGAGCAATTTCTTCTTCTCCCACCATTTTAAATATGAAAACACAGAAAGTTCCCTTCTGGAATGACACAGGAGTGTGTATATCTCTGTGCATATATACATAGCATTCCTTGTGAGTGTGTCTACCCAGATGCTAATGTGCCAATCCAAGTGTCAGGTACACTTGCAAAGAGTACGCAAGTAACAAACGAGAGGTTCATTCACTAGTTAAGGGAGATCTGGAAACTGAAAGTTCTGGAATATCCTCATGTCGAGACTGAGCACTGGTGAGTTCAGCCATTAGGTCCATTAGCCATTGAGTCTGTTCCTGAGGCTGTGGGGAGTGTAGGAGATCCTGAGTGGATGTGTTATTGACAAGAGTGTAGCCATGTCAAGGACCCCAGTGCCTCAGACCCATGGACATGACAAAGCCTTTCCAGGTGAGATTCAGAGGGATGGCAACGCCCTCCTCTGGTCCAACTGTGAATGTCGATAATGTGTGCAGACATTGTCAAGCACAGCTTCCTCTTCAGGCATGCCTGCAGCCTGAGACTGCTCCCTACAGAGACCTCCTGCCCGGAGTAGCTACCCCTGCCTCCTCGTTCAGCTGTGGACCATAAAGCCACCCGTGTGTTCATCTGTGTACAACAAACCCACAGCTTTGATTCAGATATTTAAAATAAACATTGAATTTCTCAGTTGCTATTGGTTGTAGTGTGTGTCCATCAGAGTGCACGGCATACCCTGTCCCAGCTTTTCTGTACCTATGTCTGTGTGTCTGTCCTTCCTTCACTACCTCATCACTGCAGTCAGATCTCCGGGACCAAGTCACGAAGGACTTGGCAGAGCTCTCTGAGGATTTATTCCCTACCTTTACTTTTAACTCTACCGAAGAATGTCACTGTGGTGATGGCCCCATTAGAAGAAGAAAAGATTTTTCTCCTTGACAATAACAAGGAAAATGTGGCAAAGATTTTGAAAACAGTTTCCAACATCTTGAGGAATGGGGCACTATTAGACAAGAGGACAGCCACCAGGGTCACTACTTAAAGAGGACAATGCTTCAACTATACATCAGCTTTGAGTGTTTCTTTAAAATAAGACCCACCACATGACTTAGAGCAACTTTTATGCTCAATGGAGAACTTGCATACTAACACATGAATTTTCAATCTGGGTGGGGGGCAGGGTGGGGAAACTGAGCTGCTGAGCTGCCCGAAATTTAATTTTCATTACACAAAGGAATGAGAGCTCAAGTGAGGCATCAGCTGCTTTGTTGATACGAAGATGCCATTGACTGTAAAATGCGTCATTAATTTGTGTCCCACTAAGAAAGAAGCCTGGAATGCCTCCAGTTGTCTCGGCATTTGACTACATCCTAAGAATAAGACAGGCAGAGGCTGCCGAAGGATGAGAACTCTTGGAAGATAATCCCAAGACTTCGGCCTCCCCTTACCAGTAGAACTGCGCAGTGGACAGCAGATATCCTCAGAGGCAGCCTCCTGCCTATCGTAACTGAACTAAATGAGCCGACTTCTTTTCAAAGTACCAAGCTTGGAGCTGTTATACAGCAACAGCTGACACTTCCACAAATGTCCACATCCTTCCAGTAAATTCCTCTTCCTGGCCTGCAGGATGGCTCAGCAGGTAAAGGTACTTTCTGCCAAAACTAAGAGCCTGAGTTTAATGCCTGGAACCTACAAGGTGGAAAAAGGAGAATTGATTCCCACAAGTCATCCTCTGACCTCCAAGCAGACGCACAAACTCACACACAAATACATGAATTTATTAAAGTAAAGTCCCTTTCCTGCAAATTCTACAAACAAAGAACTCAAATCACACATCTCCTGCTTGTCCCCCACTCATTAACTAAAATATATTCACACCATGTGTCTTCTGTGATCTATTTTATTTTACTTTACAAATGAACTTGAGCATCTTCCCATAACAACAAACTAGACACAGTAAAGAAAGAAATCTCCCAAAATGATCCTTGAGCCTCTGGCCAAACGAGGCTTTTCTATGACATCATGGCCCCTGGCCAAATGTTATCCTCAAGTTGACCTTCCAAGATCTGTTCAGCAGTAAATGTCTCAGTACAAAGAGATTTTTCACAGGACAGAGCTGTGCCAATCAAGGACAAGATGTTGAATACCTGGTGACAGGTACCCATCCATACCCTCCAGGACCTGGTGTTGCCCTGACCGCCGACACCAAGGTCCAGAGAATGCCCAGTGAGTCAGCCGCACAGTCCTTAGCTGTGGCGCTGCCGAATCAGGCCAGAGCTGATGCAAATCGTACTGGACCTGCTGGGAGTGAGTACCGACACCCAGGAGCCTCTGACCGTTCCCAGCCCACAGCGATGAACTCTATGATCATGGAGGCCGGCAATACCAAGAACTCTGCATTAATGGCTAAAAAAGCCCCTACAATGCCCAAACCCCAGTGGCACCCACCGTGGAAACTCTATAGGGTTATCAATGGGCATCTTGGCTGGGTTCGGTGCATTGCTGTGGAACCTGGCAATCAGTGGTTCATTACTGGCTCTGCCGACAGAACTATCAAGATTTGGGACTTGGCTAGTGGCAAATTGAAGCTGTCCTTGACTGGGCACATCAGCACGGTGTGTGGTGTGATTATGAGCACGAGGAGCCCCTACTTGTTCTCTTGTGGAGAAGACAAGCAAGTGAAGTGCTGGGATCTTGAGTATAACAAGGTTATACGGCACTATCATGGCCGTCTAAGTGCAGTGTATGGTCTGGATTTGCATCCCACAATCGACGTCCTGGTGACTTGTAGTCGAGATTCAACCGCACGGATCTGGGACGTGAGGACTAAAGCCAGTGTGCACATGTTGTCTGGACACACAAATGCAGTTGCTACCGTGAGATGCCAGGCTGCAGAACCACAGATTATCACCGGGAGTCACGATACCACAATACGATTATGGGATCTGGTGGCTGGAAAGACAAGAGTGACATTGACGAATCATAAGAAATCTGTCAGGGCTGTGGTCTTACATCCACGACATTACACATTTGCATCTGGGTCTCCAGATAACATAAAACAGGGGAAGTTCCCTGATGGAGGCTTCATTCAGAATCTCTCTGGTCATAACGCCATCATCAACACGCTGGCAGTCAATGCCGACGGAGTACTTGTGTCTGGAGCTGACAATGGCACCATGCACCTTTGGGACTGGAGAACTGGCTACAATTTTCAGCGGGTCCATGCAGCCGTCCAGCCTGGGTCTTTGGACAGTGAGTCGGGAATATTTGCTTGTGCTTTTGATCAGTTGGAAAGCCGGTTGCTAACAGCAGAAGCCGACAAAACTATTAAAGTTTACAGAGAGGACGAGACTGTGACGGAAGAAACTCACCCAGTCAGCTGGAAACCAGAGATTATCAAGAGGAAGAGATTTTAGTGGGCACTGTCTTCATGGCTGTCCCTCTGTTCCTAGCTTGGCATTGATGCGGAAGTCACTGCTGCTTTGTACTTTACAATAAACTGCTCCCTGTGCCCATCAAAAAAAAATTCAGTTCCTCGGCTGTACATTCTAAGTGTTCAGTAACCACACATGGTGAGTGGCTACAGCAGGAACAGTGTAGCTATCGTGCGTGTTCAACATTCCGGAAAGTTCTACCAGACAGACCTCTCAGGAAAAGCTCACAACCTAAGAGGAACTTCTGTCTAAAGACTTCCAGAGTAGAAAATGTAAATGTAGAAGATTATCGTTATTAAATAATTTTGTATATAGATGAAATTTATACAGGAAAGATACAAAATAAAACCTAGAGTGTCTTTATAGTTTAAAGAAATGGTGTAAAAGTAGCTGTTTATGATGTGGAGTCCACCAACAAGAAAGAGGAGTTCAAGGTAAATTCTCAAATAAGTGAATCCAGAGCTACAAAAAGATTTGGCTTAAAATATATCATGTGGAATTCCAATTCCCTGTCATTCCAGAGTCACAATTGCAGAGACAATGGTTTATGTGGGAACAAAATGGGTGTTCTTATATTACATTACGATGTTCTCTTATAATAAAAGAGGGTAATAATTCTTAATAATAAAGTAAAGAAATAACATTAGGGGATAATAGGGTTTCTTGACATGAATTCCCCCATCCCTGTCTGAATTATGTTTGTCTTTAACTGTTCTGAAGTAGCTGCAGGATTTGGAAATTTGGAGTTGGGCAAAAAAGACATGGAAGCAGAAGGGGGACCTGGGAAGAAAGGGAGTTTCAGTGGGAGGGGAGGAAATAAGAGTGACTAATAGAAGAATATGATTGGAGTGCATTATATGTGCATGAACTATAGAAGAATAAATAATTTTTTAAAGATCAGAACTGAATTGATTAGACCATCGGTGTCCAGCTCTGACACTGACCATGGTGATACTTTGGATCAGCCTTGATCCCATCTGTGAAATGGGAGTATTGCTACCGCACTGCCAAGATAGTAAGAGCTATGAATGAGGACACGTGTTCTGTGTACTTTATGAAAAGGAAAAAGAGAGCCACTTCAGCCCTAATCCACTAGGAGCTGATTTTAGAATTGGTCCTTCCAACTCTCCAAGACTGTGCTTCTTAGCAGCTCAGAAAAACGGGTGTGGGATACAGGATGCTCTGCGCTTTAGTGCTGACATTCTGCAGTTCCTGCTCTATGATACGAGAACTGGGGGCTTTGCATTTGCCCAGGATGACGTCACTTCAGTCTGCCAGAGGGAAAGTGAAGCTGTGCATGGCGGAGACACAGCCACTTCTTTACTTAGTAGCTTGATCTGGTTTGGGTTTGGGTTCTTTGGGGCTTTTGTGTGTTGTTTTCCTCTGGAGGAATGTAAAAGCATTTTTCCTGCAGGAGGCAGATGTGGACGTCTGACCTGCTAAGTTTATTATTAAGAAGATAAAATTAAGGTACGTATTTTAGTGCCCCCCCCCACATAGCAGCGGCACACCCATGGAGGGTTTACTTTCGTGGTGGTGTAATTATACGCACCAGCCTGTTGTGTGCTGCAGCGAGCATCCTTTCCCAAGGCCAGAACACCTGCTTAAACACCTGCCCAGCATGCAAGGACTTGGAGAACAGTGTTCATTGGCTTAGCTAAGGGCACTCAGGGTCAGCTCCCCGTGCCTAAGCACAATGGAGCCTTGTTTAACCTCTGAGGAAGCACTTTTATTATTTCTGGTGAGAGCTGTAACGCTGTCTGAAGAAGAAAGAGGAAAGGACAAGGAGAAAGGGAGAAGCTCAAAAACAGTTGGTTGTCAGTGTTTGCGGCTTGTTTGGTATCACAGGGATTGAGAAAGACGCAAGAACATGGAGCAATTCTTCCTGGGCGCTTACAAAACCTATGACAAAATGCAATGCCCCGATACAAGAGAAACCAATGTAAACACTCAGTGTTTGGGGAAGGGAAAGAAATGAAGAGTGACGGTGTCTCTCAGTGCCCTCTACGTTCACAGAAGAGCTAGTTAAGTGCTGTATTCAGTGCTTGTGTGGAGTTAGGCAGATGTTATCAAAACTGAGCTTGGTCTAGGATGCCTTGTATGCTGGATATTGTGTGTGTGTGTGTGAGCGCGTGCGTGTGAGTGTGTGTGTGTGTGTGTGACTCATTTTCTACAAGGAAGATGGCCTATTAGCCTTTCCCACCCTCTTTAGAGTCTAGGAAAATCATCCAGTTTACCCGAAGTCACATTGCTCATCACTGTCACTGTGCGACTCCAGCAGTGTCCCTGTGACCTCCAACTATGTGGCATTAGTCAGCCTGCCACCTTTCCCCTCAAAGTCACACACAGCTAGGGAATGGCAGCCACGCTGCTAGCTCTGGTTGGATTATTTTACTCATAAAACAGAGACAGAAGAAGAAAACTTAGCTTGCCATGGGCCCTGGGTAAGGTGTTGAGCATCGCTAAAGCCCAATTTAGATCAGTATTAGTGTTAATGAAAAGTTCTAATAGAAAGTGTTCCTTCTGATGTTCATTTTATTGTAACTATGCCAAGATATTGGGGGTGAAGGTGGAACAATTTGACTTTCAATTGGCAACTGTTAGACTCCCCCCACCCGCCTGTGCTACACTTGCTGCCTCGAGCAAAAAGACTGAGACCGAACACTAGCAGCCCCTATATGTCGACGCTTGCTGTGTTGAACACTCCATGTGTGCCTTGAGGAAGCTGCACAAAGATCGTAGCTGCTTGATACCTCTCCTGAAGCTGCAGCCCCTAGACAAGACTGTTGTTAACCCTTTGTCCTGGACATCGCCAGTCTTGCTGAACTCTGGTTACCTCTGCAGTCCTTTCCTTGTGGGCCTCTTCCCCTGGGGGCCTGACAGGGCAGCTGTCGTGACTACTGTATGACTGTTTCAAACACCAACTTTGATTTGTAGGACAAGTGTGCCATGATGGTGTGAATACCTCACAGGCTGGATCAGTTACTTTCTCTGTCAAAAATGCCTGCCAAAGGCAATTGGAAGGGGGGAGGGGTTTCTTTTGGCTCACAATATGAGGGCACAGTGAATCGTGACAAGGCAGCTAGCTGGTCACAGCGGACCCTCAGTCAGGAAGCTGGGTTTCCTGAATGAATGAATGTGCTTGGCTTTCGTACTCCATTTTCTTCCTTTCTTCTTATTTCTCATGATGCCACCCACATTCGTGATGAACCTTCCCTGCCCCTTCACTTAAATCTCTCTGAACTCCCTCACAATTGCACCCAGAGTTGTGCCTCAGACTCCTGGGTGATTAGTAACCCAGTCAAGAAGGCGATGAAGACAAACCATCTCAGTTAGTCCCTGATCACTATAAGAGTTTCGGAGGGTTGTCAAGTCTTTAGAGCCAAGGGTCTCAGATGTTCTAGGCTTAGGAGCTGTAGCATTGGCTACAGTCAAGAGTTGAGGAATCCCAATGCCTAGACCCTTCTAGGGGCTTCAACACTGCCAAGGATGAAGGACCCCAACTTTATAGGCCTGTATAAGAGCTGGGCCATTTGTGAAGCTAGTGTCTGGCTACTTGAGGTCTGCATGAGATAGTGCTACCGGCTGCTGTTCCCACCTGCCTGCTGACACCACCTACTTTGATGAAAGCCCGGGGACATAAAGGTGCCAAAGGTCAGCTCTTGAAGAGCTTCTCTGGGCCTCCCACAATTTCTATCAAGATAGAAGGCCCTAGAATATTAACCAGGAGCAAGGCTTTCAGGCCCTAGGTTTCCAAAAGCTAAATTCAGAGACAGGCACTGGGCATGGGAAATGACAGACGAAGGACAGCGTCAATTCTGCAGCAGGACAGGCCATTCCTGTGTCGCTAGATGTCCCCCATGTGAATCTTTTGCCTCCCTCTTGTATCCTGAAGAAAAATCTGTGTGTTGAGTTAAGAAACATTGCTTTTGAGTAAAGAGACTCCCCAAGGCTTCTAAGATGTGGCTGTGATGAGAAAGTACAGAATCATATTACATTGTTACAGCTCTGTAAGTTCACTCCCTGCTCCTTTCCTCCCACCCCGCCTGCCCCTTCTCTCTCCCTTTCCACTCTTATCGCTGGCCTCATTCTTTGAAGGCCAGCTCTTGGTCCCAGGAGCCTCTTCTGGTCTTCCCCTTTTCTGGAAGCAGAAGAATTTATGATTTTAACACTTAAATGTAATTGATTTCTTCGTAAGGGCTTATTCTTCACCATAATGATCGTGTGCTTTCTTTGCCCTGGGGTTTGACATTGTCATGAACCCAGAAAGTAGATAAGGGCACTCCTGAGTCCGTGCTGAGAACCGGACTGACCACCGGACCATCCCTGAGACACCCGTCTGGTAGTGAAGGCCAACCTGAGAAGCTGGCAGCAAGCAGGTTTTAATCTCCACTGTATTTCATAGAGAGGGGGTGTGATGACAGGCTAGCAGCGTGTGTGTGGAGGGGCCTGACAGCAAGATGGATCATAGCTGACTTCAGGAGCTGCTCGCCAGCCTTAAAAGGGACAATGAGAGTAAGCCTCAGGGCAGAGCCTGCCACACACTGGGAGCTCAGAGTTATCTACGGGTATTCTCAGGAATAAGAAAAGCAATTGCTTAAATGCAGAGATGAAACAGCAGCTCAGACTCAGGATATTGCCTGGATGCGTTCCAGGTAGTGGAGTTGCTGTCAAGTTATTTTAAGGTGTTTGGTGATGAGCGCCTAGTTTGTAGTGACTGAGACTCTCCTGTCTATGGCCAGTCTCTGTGAAGGGAAGAGGGAGGGACCTGGGGCTGAAGTGAAAGGAAGGAGCCTACTTCGGTGCCAGGGAAGAGACTCTGGTGTCAAGGTCATTACTGCCATCTCCTAATTGAGTCACAAGAGCTGACAGAATCCCAGGTGGTGAACTTAAGGGGCTTTGTTGCTAAATATTCTGCTGAGAGAGAGTGCTAAGACCTCTGAGCCATGGTGGACTGTATGATGGAGCCCATCAGGTATCCCACGTCTGAGGTGGCTCTGGGGTAAAGAGGTAGGCACAGTTGATATCAGAGAATCAGGACTGTTAGCCTCAGTATCCTGCGAGAGAGTGGACTGGCTCATGGAATAACCTAGTTAACTTTGGCATGGGAAGAGAGGGTCTGTACTCCCGGAAGTGGCTTTGGTCCACATATTTACCAAGGGAGATCCAGGCGTTCTTTAGTCTTGTGTCTATTGGTTTCAGGGTTGGTGGGTCCTGGTAGAAATCCCAAGCACTAAGTTACAGCTCCTGTTCCCTTTGCATTTGGTGTGTGTGGGTGTGGGTGTCTGTGTCTGTGTCTGTGTGTCTGTGTGTATCTATGTCTGTGTGTCTGTGTCTGTGTGTGTGTCAGAGAGAGAGAGAGGGGGGGGGGCAACAAGGGGATCCATTTCAAAAGCTCCTGTTTCAAATTTAACCTATATTCTGTGTGAATGCGGTTGGGACATGGAGGTGGCTTCTGCCAAAAATGTTTCAGATCGATTCTCGTCTATGTTCCCTGTGGTTGAGGAAGTTGCAGTGCTGAGTCCCGCTTAGCTGGACTGTGACCTTGGATGTGATCATCATCCTTGCCTGAGTGAAGATGAAAGAGAACCTCCTGGGATGACAAAGTCAACAGAAGTACAAAGGGAGCTGCGGGGCTAGAGAGGACAGGCTGAGCCTCGCTCAGGAAGGCGGTAAGGCACAAAAGCTAATAGCGCGTGAGAGTCAGCCAGGGAAGGTTCCATGCGTGCCTGCTTTGCCAGGAACTGTACTGCGATGTTTCTCGGTGTCCTTACCTCACTACTGTGACCTTCTTTTGACCATGGCGGTGTCAGAGGCACAGAGAAATTGAGTTCCTGCCTAGAGTCACACAACCGGCAATTTTAGACAGAGCGGAGTACAGATTGGCCTGATCCCAGCATCTTGGCTCTTACTACTACCAAGCTGTCCCTCTCAGCCAGTGTGGTTATGCATGTGAACACAGAACCTTCTGGGGACAGGGCAGTTTAACATCCAACTATGCTTCAGTATAGTCCCAAACAAAACAACGAACTACCTAGATAGTTAATTATTGAATTAGAAGAAGGGCTAGATCCCAAAGACAATAGTCCTTAAGGGGAAGCCCGAAATAGCTTCTTAATACTTTGTTCAAAGGTCCATGCCAAGCCAGTGCTAGGCAAATTTGTCTTGATGGTGAAGGGAGGGGTTGCCACTTCAGACTTCTGTGTGCGAGAACAAAAATTAATTCCTAATGTACCTCTGAAAGTTAGTCTGATCTCTACTGTGCACCGCACAGCGTTTCCTGCCTGATTCTCAGCCCTATATTCTCAGCATAGCCACTCCTGCCTGCTTACAGTGGTCCAAACACGCCATGCCGCTTCTCTACACAGAACCTCTGTGCCCTCTTCCCTCCATAGCATTTCCTCCCCAGTCCCTCATCCTCTAGTCCAGCCCAAACTATCTTTCCTCACCCCTCATCTTGCAGCCAGAGAACTTACGTTCCCAAGGATGTTGTCTTGAAATTACATCTTTCCCTGGTCATGCCCTCTCCCCAATCTAGGAAAGTTTCCTCTGCTGAGTGAAATCATGAAACTGGGCTCTTTTGCTTCAAGAATGTGTCTCTAGATTTAGGAGTTAGACACTCATTTATGCAAACAAAAGTATCTCTCCTCTACTAGCAATGAAGTTCATGGATGGATGGGTGGATGGATGAATAAAGTTCTCTGTTTTGATTCTCATACCCTTTGTTTGCTTCATCAATCTCTTTGGCTTCACTTGCCAAAATTTTCAACAATCCTTCTCTAACAGAATTTGCAAAGTGTTCCACGGTTTCAGAGCACCTTCACACAAATAGTGATGTTTTCATTCTCTTTCACAAGTCTCTATGTTATATAAATATCAACCAATATTTTCTAAAGATTTTCAGCATAAAATTAGTCCCTACTACTGAAATGACTACCAGAGCTTGTGATCACATTTAAATTTGAGGACTGAGCAGTTAATTGCTGTTCTATCTTCATTTAATATATATTAATATATAACATAATACATATTATGTGTATTAATATATAACATTATTACATACTTATTTGTACATTTTATATAAATTATATATATTTATATTTATAAATATACAAACAAACAACAAACAGGGCAGGGACGATGCCTCAATACTGCCTTTACTCCCCCTTTCAAACATTGCTCTTGAATTCAGTGCCAGACTCCTGATTTTATTTTCATAGCAAGTGGTTCTCAGGTTTGATCAGGTCTGAGAACCACCCGAGGCTTTGTTACAGCACAAACTTTGGACCTACTGCCTGATTCAAACTTTAGAAAGTCTTGTTTGTAAAATCATACTGCCCTAGTTAAGGTCTTTATTGCTGTGATAAAAACAGCATGAGCAAAAGCAACTTGGAGAGAAAAAGGGTTATTTGGCTTACACTTCCATATCACAGTCCATCACTGAGGGAACTCAGGGTAGGAACTCAGACTGAGCTGGAACATGGAGACAGGAGCGGATGCCAAAGTTCTAGAGTAGGGATGCTTACTGGCCTGACCTCTTACAGTACACACAACCCCCAGCCCACAGATGGCATCCTCAGTGAGGTGGGCCCTCCCACATCAATCATTAATGAAGAAAATGGCCCTACTCACTTACCCACAGGTCAGTCTGGTGGGGTCATTTGTCAGTTGAGGTTCTCTCTTCCCAAATAACTCTAGTTGTGACAAGCTGAACTAAAACCCGTCAGAACACACACACACACACACGTGGTGGACAGCAAAAACTGCAAAACTCTTTTGGGATATCTCTTGAATTTCTCGTGGGCCACAAAACCTAAAAATGTCAGTACCCTTTGCAAAATATCATGTAATAATGGCATATTTAATTTCTTCCTTGTGTGACCTTAAGCATCAGTGTGTTTGGGTGGAAACTGTTGGAATCCAAGAGCTTGACTATATCTTAAAGAGATTGGACTGCTCAGGTTCATCTGAACATGTATCTCTGGAAACAAAGATTTTGTTAGAAAATTTTGTGCAGTTCTCTGTATTGTCGAGGAAAAGAGGGCATGCCATATAGTCATTCATGCATACATGTTTTTCAGTTACAATGTTTCTTACTAATTACTCATTTTCCTGAAGTCATGAGATCATAACTCTGAAAAGCCATTGTGGTCAGGCATGAGGGCACATGCCTTTAAGCCCTCAGGAGGCACAGGCAGGTGGTCCGACCTGGTCTACATAGAGAGTTTCATGTCAGCCAGGGCTAAGTCATGAGGCAGCCCTATCTTTAAAAAAATAATAATAATATTTCAGAAAGACAAATTCTGAGTATTTTTTTCTCATATGCAGAACCTCGATTTAAAACTCTATGTGTGGCCAGGTGGTGGTGGCACATCTTTAATCCCAGCACTATGGAGGCAGAGGCAGGGGGATCTCTGTGAGTTTGAGGCCAGTCTCGTTTACAGAGCAAGATCCAGGAAAGGCTCCGAAGCTACACAGAGAAATCTGTGTGTGTGTGTGTGTGTGTTGTGTTTACATGTGTGTGCATTTGTAGCTGTTGTAACTAGATGGGGATAGTGACAAAGAGGGAGAGGAATGAAAGGCAATGGAGTGGAATAACAGGAAGCATAAGTGAGGACACTGGGGGAAGACCAGGGACCAGCTGGAGCAGGGCCATCGGGCAGGGGAACAGAGTAAATGACACATACTTATGAAGGTGGCATGATGAAACCCAATCACTTTGTATGCTAACCTAAAACATTAACTTCAAAACATTACTGGGGAAAGCTTTTAACAGAAAATTTATGTTCTGCAACTAAGCATTTTCTGAAAACAGGGACAAATCCACCATTGTTCTAGTGTCAGAATGCTGAGGTGCTCATGGCTGAAAGTTCTGTGGCCATAAACCACAAGAGCCGCTGTAGGAAAAGGTGTCCATTGGAGCTGTGTCTGTGGGAACAGAGAACTGGTGTGTCATAAACTGAAGCAGGTTTGTTGGAAAAAACAAACATGTCCATCCTTTAATTATTCCTTTATAAAATGCAAATCATTCTTTTATAGAGATAGTGCATGTAAAAAAAAAAACAATATTCATATGAGGAACTATCAATGGCCCAAAATAAAGAGAATATTGGCAACTAGAGTGATAATCACACAGTCCCCAAGGAAGCTTGGTGGTCTAGAGGTTCTGACATTTAAAGTCTTGCTTTTAGTGACTTTGGGCTCCTGCTAGGGGGAATTTGAAGATGAAATCTTTATAAAAGGCCATGACCCCCACCAAATGGCCAACTTCCTGCCAGTGCAGGACAACAAACCAGAAACTTTGGTTTCAATCTAAGCATTGCTAGGAGGGAAAAAAAACTTTCCTGAGAATTTGTAACCCCAGAAATACTTTCTCATAAGTTTCAACTTTACACAGACAGCCCCCATGACTTGAGCAGCCCCAGATTGGGCAATAAAACCTGAAATGAGTTTGGTAGTCAAATTTCACACTGAATGTCAGGTACACATCCAAGATAAACATTTACCGAAGTGCACATTGCAGGATGAGACATGTTTCTGATCATCTAATTTTCTGCTAGAAGTTATAAATACATCTTCAAAATTATTGGGACATGGGAGAATGAAAAGTCACAATTGAGGATAACCAACTATGAAAAGGTCAGGCTGAATAGGAAATTAACCAAAGGAACCACAACAAAACTGTCACAGTTAATGAGGTTGAAGACACAAACAGTGACAGGAATTAGATAGAGCTAAAACACAGCAAACAAGCTGGAGTACAGAGCTAAGGACATTACTTAGAATGTAGTGCACTGAAAGCAAGAGACTTAAAACATTAGAATGGAGATAAGGAACAGCATTAACAGATGAGAAGTTCTAACAGGTCTACCAGGAACACCAGAGCAACAGGATGAAAAGTGAAGAAGACTCGGGACACTCAGACATGTCCAGGACACTCAGAAATGATGTCCAAATCCCTTCTCTAGAAGTGCTACCTACAATCTTATGCAAAACAACAGCTTGCATTAAGGTAAACTAGACATCTTTAAAGGCATGAATAATTCCGATCTGCCCAGGAGAGACCCAAAGAAAACCTGGAATATCTGGTTGTATAGACAGCAAAGAACTCTCAAAGATTATATCAAGAAAACTCAGAAGCCAACCTCAATAAGATCCCATGAACCAAAGATGGGACAATCATTGTGAGAATTGTCAGACATTTATTTTAAGAATGATAGCTGAAGTTGGTTAAGATAATTTAAATCTGTAAAACTGAGGACTTTGCACTTTTACTGTAAAAACGCTGCGTGATGATCTTGGAAGATGCCTTAATGTGATGAAAGGCCTCCATACATACCGCATACATTATTTTAAGACTGTGGGAACTGCTACTCAAGATAACCAAAAGCTTTTTCAAGAGTATTTATACAATCATTGGGTCTGAAAACAGTCCAGTTGATAGGTAGACCACTTATCTAGAATGTTCAAAGCCTGATTCAGTCCTCAGCATTGCATAAACTGGTGTGGTGGTGTACACCTGCAATCCCAGTACTTGGGAGGCGAAGGTAGAAAGCTAGGAAGTCGGCTATGGTTTCAAACTATCCTGGGATATATGAGACTCTATTTCAAAAACTATTTATAGAAGTATTTAGTTAATAATTGGAAAGGGAAGCATAGAATATCCTGTTGCAGAATATTTGTTTACAATGGGCATATGAATTTTTAGTTTTAATAAAGAGCTGAATATCCAAGAGCTAGGTAGGAAGAGTCTAGCCAGGACTTCTGGAGACAGAGAGGACTCTGGGAAGAAGGCAGAATTGCCTGACAGACATGCAGGAAGCAGGATAGACAGTATGTGCTAGGCTTCCTTGAGCCTCCTTATTCCCTAGGGAAAGTGAGTGCTCTGTCTGCTCATCCTGCAGCCTCATAACGAGGGACAACCAGACATGATAGGGAATAGAGTCAAAGCAGGAACTCAGTTTATTACTGTGAGTGTCAGTTTATATATGCTGAGTGACTTCCTGTGGTGTGGGGGTACCTCCAGCCAATGAGAGGCAACCACACCCTCCCCCTTACTGGAGGGGTATCTACCTAGTTTTTGCTGTCTCATCGTCACTCAAACTCAAACCAGGCTTTTCTCTGTCCTACAGGCCTCGAAGTCTAGGCTCTGAACTCTAGCCAGGCTTTTTTTCTGTCCTATAGGCCTCAAGGTACAGGCCCTGAGATAATTTTGGCCCAACAAGTATGGAGATGACGTAAAAAGCCTCATGAAAGAACTAGTTAGGAACCATACTAAGCTAAGGTCAATTTTTCATAATTAATAAGTCTTCTTGTCGTGTGTGTGTGTGTGTGTGTGTGTGTGTGTGTGTGTGTGCGTGTGTGTGAGCTGGAGGCCCAAAGAAAAATCCGACTACACATCTTCATACCTTAAGGAAAAATAGGTCTAGATTATGGTTATCAGTAGCTACTTATATCAAAGAGAGCAACAAGAAAACATGAGGCTCTTCCTCAGAGGAACACAAAATACGCTGTGAAGGAGTCTTGCATAACACAAAACAAAAGCAAATACCCTGGAAGCTCTGAATCAGCTGCAATACACAGGAAGCATTCAGGCCTATAAATATTTTGGATTCCCAACAAAATCTAGATTGCAGAAAATTCTACAGAACAAACTAGGTTCTCAGCTGAAACTTTTTAGAAAGAATGACAAAGGAAATCTATAAATTAAAAAAAAAACAAATAGGAGGCCTGTGGACTAATTGCAATGAAAAATCATTTTTGGTTCTTGATCCAAAATGTTAAAGACATATATAATATAATCAGAAAGCTCTAAACAGGATATGGAATGATATCATGGTCTAACTTTAGACAGGCTGACGGATCTGGTATGTAAAGTGCACACACATGCACACACAGAGTCCTTAAATAAAGTGGCTTGGCTGAGCATCATGGGCTGTCTTGTTGATTAGGAAAGTGAAGATTCCTAGGAAGACTGGAACAGAGCAATGAGAATTGATTGATGTGCCAGTATCAACTGGACAGAGCACAGTGAGGTGAACAAGGTAGTCCTCCCTGCTTATGATCAGCAGCAACAACCAGGAGCTGGTTTTCACGCTGCTTGGGAGTGATTCTGTTATAGGAAACCTTTAATGAGAACAGATCTCTTGGAGCTGTCAAAAAGGACTTCAACAAAAAGACACTTCGTGGAAAGACAGGGACCACTTGAGATGCAGCTTTACACCCTCTGCCATCACGGTGGGGGAGGAGATAAGTGAACCATTGCCAGGAAAATGGAGTGCAAGTTTTGTTTTCAGACAACAGACAAGGGGGGCTGGAGAGATGGCTCAGCGGTTAAGAGGACTGGCTCTTCTCCCAGAGGTCCTGAGTTTGATTCCCAGCAACCACATGGTGGCCCACAACCATCTACAGTGAGATCTGGTACCCTCTTCTGGGGTGCAGATACACATGCAGACCGAGTATTGTATTCATAATAAATACATAAATAAATAAATAGATAGATAAATCTTTTTAAAAAAAGACAACAGACAAGGCATTCTCTCTAGCGCCATTTTATTTTCGGTACTCTATAAAATCCTAACTTAAGAGAGAATGATTGACTGTAACACAAAACAGTCACGTTAGAAATATCACAAAAGACAAAGGTCATTTAAAAGGCAATCAAGTTAAGTGCAGACAAACAGAAGTCATTTGATGTAAAGGGAAAAGTTAATGAAAGATACTGGGTCACCTGACACCTCTTTGAATTAATTGTGTTGGGTTACTGTGCTAACAGTGGAGTCCAAGGAGTTCTCTTGATTCCTTCTGAAATGCTCACCATTTTTGTTGTTTGTTTGTTTGTTTGTTTGTTTGTTTGTTTTTGAGACAGGCTGGCCTCAAACTCCCAGAGTTCCACCTGCCTCTGCCTCCCTAGTGTTGGGACTAAAAGTGTGCACCACCACGCCCAGGGAGTTCTCATCTCGTATAAAGATCTTTTTCCTTTGAGAATGGGAATTAAAGTCTTTGGATTGTTTTTATAGCCATCAAAAAGAACATCCTCATGATGTGTTATTGTACAAAAATAACTTTTTAATCTTAAAAAGTAGACCTATAATTCATTTATAAATTATAAATTATAATGGCAAATATAATTATTTCAAATTAAACAAAATCAATAAAATTTAAAGCCCAAGAGGAACAGCATGGCAATTTAATGCAGCTGAAAGGAACATGAAGTAACCTAAAAAAAAAAAAAGTAGGAAACCATAATATAAGAGCACAAATTAATGGAATTAAGAACAAAAATGTTGGCGTCCAACAGAGTCCCCCCCCCCCCAAAAAAATCCTCTGATCTCCTTCAGACTCTGAGCTTACGAGAGAGAAAGTCACAGATGTGAAGGCAAATCAGAGTGAGTGGAGCAAGAGCCAAGCAGGCACAGCGGTTCTTGCTACTCATTCTCCACTTGTGGAGCAAAGAGCAACACGGTAGAGAGAAGCAGACATGTGCCTCCTCCAAATTTCTATGTCACTTAGTCTGAGAGGTAGAAAAAGTTCCCTGTGCGTAGACTACTGGATGATTCACAGCTGCTCAGTCACTGGCGGAGGATCAAAGGCTTTGAGCACAGATCACGAGCTCGTTTCCACACAGGTAGGGAGTGATAGACAAACGTCAGGACAACTAGGAAAAGCTGCTCGGGGATGGGTTTCATTTTTCATTTAGATGAAATAAAGAGGATCAAACCAACTGTTTCACATTTGATAAAAAAAGAAGACACATTTTGGGCAAAATTTTAAAAATTATAAAGGAGAGACATAGTACATAATAAATATGAGACAGACAATAAACTAAGACAAAGCAGATATTAAAATAATAAAAGAGTAATGTGAATTTTATATTACTAAATGTACATTTGGATAAAAATGGTTACTTTCCCAGGAAAGTATAGTTTTGCTTAAATGGATCAAAAGAAACAGAAACCAGCTGTACCTATAATGACTAAAGAAACTGAACTAATAATTACATTGAAATTCTATTCCAGCCAGGTGTGGTAGCACACGCCTTTAATCCCAGCACTCAGAAGGCAGAGGCAGGCAGATCTCTGAGTTGGAAGCCAGTCTGGTCTACCGAGTGAGTTCCAGGACAGCCAGGACAACACTGAGAAACCCTATCTCAAAAAAACCAAAAAGGAGAAAAAAACAGGAAGGGAGAAAGAAAGGCTACATCCAGGCCAAAATGATTATCTGTTGAGTTCTACCTAATAATATATTATAGGTTCATCCAATCTTGCACAAATGTAGGTCAACAAGGTGAACCACAAAGCCTTCTCTCAACAATGGGGTAATTTTATTTGCTGGAAGGGAAGATTGCCCTTGATTTATCCTTTTTGTTTTTGTCGCTCGTTCTTTTCATACAACTTTGAAAAGGAAAACATAAGTTGGAAAAAAAATCATTTTTCTGTTTAATGGAAGAATGACCAACATAGAATCTGGTCTGTTGGGTGTGAAAACTTGTTGTTTATAGTCAATATTGGTCCTTAAAAAGTGCAAGCACTCTACTCCCTGATGGAAAGGTCAGAAAACAAAAGACAGACAGGATCAAATGCTGGCAAGATAACTTAATAAGGATAAAAATAATGGCACCTCTGATTCCTTGTTTGTGCACATGAAAGCGAGGCAGCAACACTGAAAGACACACGGTTTGCTTTTTCTGTCTCTGTCTCTATCTCTCTCTCCCTCACAAAGTTGAACACATGCCCTAACGACTGGACACCCTTGGTGTTTGCTCACAGAAGCTGAAAACATATAATCACCCAAAAACTTGCACAGGCAACTCCATTATAATTGCCAAAATGTGGACGCACCGATCGGTGCTTCAGTAAGCGTGTAACTGAATTTGCATGGTGGAATATCATTCACGGCCGAGAAGAAGTGAGCCATCGAGCCACGGCATGACATGGAGGAAATGTAAGTGTATCTTACCAACCGAAAGAAGGCAGCCAGAAAAGGTAGCACACTTTGGACTGCTGAGGGACATTCTGTAAACGTGGGGGGAAGGGAGATGTGACTGGACAAACCGCCAAGGACTTTTAGAGGCGTGAAGCTATTGCGGAGAATTCTATTGTGGGAGGGAGATGCAATATGAAGTTTTAAAACTCATAGAATGAACGATATTGAGCTTTCTCTAATGGTGATAATAATGAGTGGTGATGTGTGTGCTAGAGGAAGGAAAATAAATTGGGCAAAAAGTCAAGAGTGCCACCTAGGCAAAATTCCCATGAGTCTAGCTGTACAGTTCATGTCAAAGTTCTTTCTTCCTTCCTTTCTTTTTTTTTTTACAGGATATAAATAGATTTCAGTATCTAGGCTCTCCTTCGCACAAAGAACTAGGTCAAATGGCTAGTAGCATCTTGATTCTGGAGGCTGCAGACACAGTGCTGGAGAGTTCTATTCTACTTCTCCTACCAAATTGCTCAAAGACTATCAGTCTTGAAACGTCTTCTATTCAATGGGCTCTGCTGCAGGGTCATGTGACCCAGCACTTCCATGGATCCCACCGTATCTGGTACATATAGATGCTGCTAGGAGCCTTGGAAAGACTCCTTTGAATGAGCCACAGTGAATGTCTTTAGGATTCTGGAAGATAACTATAGCATCTTTTGTAGCCGTTTGTTTTCTTTTTGAGAAATGGTTGTTGGCTTCGAATTGAACTCTAGCACACACAAAGCCCTTGACCATAGATTACACATTAATTTAGGCCAAATTGCCTGCTATTGACAGGATATTATTTGTCCCATATGTCATAGAAATAAGCATGTCCAGTGTCTTAGCTACCTTTTTTTTTTAACCGCTGTGATAAAACACTGTGACCAAGGCAACTTAGAAATAATTGAATTGATCATAAGTTTCCAAAGGCTTAGGGTCTGTGCTGGTGGAGTAAGCAGGGCAATCGGTGGCAGGAGCTGCAGGGGAGAGTGTGTGAGTTCACCTGTCCTTTCTCGCGTTATCTTATGGGCATCGGGACTACAGGCACAGAGACGTAGACGCTGTGTCTACCACTACTGTGGTGGGTAAGACTCTGTCACCTGTAAAGTGCAGGATTCTTGTGCTTGGACCAGCACCCGTGAAAACAGGTGGCTACATAGTTCCCTTGAGAGCTGAGTAAAAACTCAGGCTTTTCATAGGTCTTGACTGCTGGGTTGGCTGCTAGGCAGGAGGGTTTGTGCTGTGATCTAGGTATAATTTAGTCAAGTAGCTATAAAGCAGTAGGAGTGGATATTCCAGCTGAGCGGATGCTATAAACAAAGGCACGGAGTCTTCTGTGGGTTTGTCTGGGAGGCGGATAGTTTAACTTAGCTACCACAGAGGGTTTGAGCTGGCAAATACCAAAAAATGTGGTTATAAAATGAATTTGGAACTAAATTACTACATTAAAATGTTTTCTAAAAGCCCTGAGCTGGTTATCATGACATATTCCTATAATCCTAGTTCTTTGGAGATGGAAGCAGGAAGATCCAGATTACAAAGGCAGCTTTGTTGCGTAATGAGTTTGAGGTTAGCCTAGGCTGCATGAGATCTTGTCTCAAAAATGGAACAAGGGTCCATGAGATGGTTTAGTGCAGGATGGCACTTTCTTCCAAGACTGATGGCCTGAGTTAGAGCCCCGAAATCCATGTGACAAGAAGGAACCAACTCCTGCAAGTTGTCCTTGGTCCATTTGTTCATTTGCTTGAGTTTCTAAGCAGGGTAATGAATGACATTGGATTGTGTGTCACGAAAGAGTGAATTACGGTGGAAAGAAAAGAAAATCATTGGGTTCTTATCTCCGTACTGATGGCCACTTCCTAGCTATGCGATCTCGGATAAGTTCCTTCTCTCAGGCCAGTGTCCTCATCTGTCATGGGAAAATAATAGTCATCTTGACCCAGTAAGGTGTTTCAAAGGTTCTAGATAATGTCTCTAAAATGTCTGGTGTGGTGCCCAGGATATCGGAGATCAATGCATTGTGGTGGTTTTTATGGAGCTTTTATTTGTCTAGATGAAACAAGATCTCCTCTGTTCTGAGGTCATTACAATTGTATGGGGATAAAATAATAGGGACCGAGGCTAAGCTGGTGATGTATTGACAAAAATATACTCAGTACATGCAAACCTTAGAGACCAGTCTGGCGTAATGATACCTAAGAGTTATTGAGTACCTTACAATTGCCAAATGTTGTTATAATCCCTTCAAATATCGATTTAATCGTCTAAGAACGCTCTGAAGATGATGTTGCTGTCTCACGATTGGAAAAAGGAAAGATAATAAAGTCCAATGAGATAAAAATAACTGTAAGTCAAGTCACTAAGAAAATGCCAGGGAGGACTCCCTCAGAGGCAGCAAGGCCTGCATCCATGTGGTGGAGTGCCCGTCTGCACTCACTCCCCAGGGGAGGAAGCTAAGGAGCAAACAGTGTGGATGCTGTGGCCTGGGAACCGAGGAGGGCAGGAACTGCCTAACCTGGCTTTGACATTGTGATGTCCTGTCCTGTTCTGCTGAGCTGGAGGTTGAAGGGGAGGAGCTTCTGAGAAAGAGTTTGAGGTTCAGGATTGCAGTTTACCTCTGTATGAACACAGGTTCCCTGGCAGGAGTGTGAGAGTCACTGTGGAAGACAGTTGAGCTGCTCACCAGCGTCGCCCTCTTTGATTACTCTGAGCATGATGGTCCTAGGCGAATACCGACCGGTGTGATTAACCAGAAGTCCATGTGGCATCTTGAAGACCTGGGTTCCAGGAGCTATGGCTATGCCAGGGCATCCTGTTTTCACAGAGAGAACTCAGGGGTCTGCTGCCACCAACAACTTCATTTTCCAAGAGCAAGAAGACAAAGCTTACTCTTCCCCGTTTAACCCTATAACTCCCATAACTTCCCCATTTGCTATGGTTGACTGTATTCCTCTGTACAGACATCATGGTATTGCGAACAAAGGTTAGGGTTAGATGTTCATCTAACCTCAGTTGCTGTGACAGCACCATAACTCACTAGCTCATCTTGAGTGATTTCATTAGAAGTCACTTTGATCCTGAATATATGTTCTAAGCTATAAAATGGGAAAATAATGCTTTATATTAAGATTCTGGGGAAAGACTCATGGAAACCTATAGTTAGTGAATATTGGTTACCCGCCCTCAGATTCTCGTATGTTTACTTCCAGGACTGGTTTAAAGCCATGGTCACAGACTCTTTTGTGCTTTTCCATTGAGAGGCAGGTGCCCATTCCCCTCCCTTGAAATCTGGGCAGGCTCTTGAATGTTACCCATAAAAGAGGAAGAAGATTCATACGACTTTTGTGACTAGGCCATCAAAGACAAGGACATTCTTGTCTGGTTGCTGAATGGTTGCTCTAGGAGCCAGGAGCTGCCTCTGGAAGTTTGACTGCCCTGTAGGTGGGCACCTGCAGCAGAGTTCCCCATGTGGTCACTCCTGCCAGGCACATTCTGGACCTTTACAGTCACCGCAGTGGCAGCTGACTGCTACCAAATGATATTCATGAACACTACCCAGAGTCAAAGGATTGCCTAGACCAGGCCCATTGCAGTAGCCCACCTACACAAGCACAAGTAGAATGTAATGGCAGTTTCAAGCCATGACATTTAGGGGTGTTGTTCAGCAAATCCTCCCAGCAAAACAGCAGCCATGCTTACAAGGCCAGCTGTGTCTGTTTGCAAACCATCGTCTATCTCAAATGGGCTTGTTGACTGTGGACATTCCCTCAAAGAAGGGAAGGCTGGGGGAGCCACTCCTCACCTGAGTAGCCACTCCTCCTGGATATATGTGGTTCTGCCTTAATTGGTCTTGGGGAATGGCTTGAATACACATGACGGAGTAGACAAAGGGTGAGAGGGTTCTGTCTGTGCAGAAAGTGGGAAGCCATGTGTTGGATGAAGACTTTCCTAAGTGTCTGCTTTGAGGTTACCCACACTCCCTCCACTAGGCTTTATAAGTAAGTGTAATCAGACCATTGGTTTCTTAGGGTAAACTGTGCGTGGAATTGTACTTTGATTTATGGTTGGAATCTTTCTGTTTTGTTTGTTTTGTTTTGTTTTCGAGACAGAGTAATAGTCCTAACTGACCTGGAATTAGTTCTTGTAGACTAAGGCTGGCCTTGAACTCGCAGAGATCCTCCTGCCTCTGCTCCCGAGTGACGGAATTAAAGGCGTGCCATCACTGGCCGGCCTATGATTGGGATCTTAATAAAGGAGGATAGACATCACTCATATTTCCCCCAGGGAGGGGATTTTAGCAACAGGAAGTAATGTACTACTCAGTAATAGTCAAATAAGCATCTCTTTTTATTCTAGTTCTTGCCCTCTCTTGTCTGTCTGTATCTTAAACAGCCTACCTGAGAGAGGTTGGGAAAAGAATAGAGTTAAGCATGGCTTATTGATAGCAGCATTTTCTCAGGTGGGCTCTGTTTTCTAGAGAGGCTTCCTGACTCAGCTTTAGCTGTAAAACCTTGCAGATCTTTTAAGAGGCCCTGCCATGAAACACTTAAATGTGTTGATGAAAATCTGACCACATGCTTTTTAGTTTTCAGCCGTCTTAAAATGCTGGCTCTCTGGGCCATCCAGCCAATGCAAACTCTGACTCCTTCAGGCAGGAGATCCAGCTACAGAGCATTTGACTGTAGTTTGTGGTTTGTGAGCACACTGCTGCATCTTGCTTGTTGGCAGGGACCTTGAAACACCATAGAGTTGTGGCAATAAACACGGCTACAGCCAGTACCTCTGCCATGAGGCTGGAATCTCAGACAGCTAAGAAACGGGCTAGATCCAGCCGCCAGAGCCATGGCATTAACCTTTGCCATATTGCTTAGCAAATTAAAAACTCATGTGGTCAGAAAAAGAAAGATATACAGTAAAGAGAGATTCAAAGACAAATAAAACCTCTAAATGTTTTACACTGTGTTAAAAAATGTATGTAGGCTAAAGGTTAAAGTCCTGAGAAAGAGAGTAGTTGGGTGTGATGGTACACACCTTTAATCCCAATACTTGAGAGACAGAGGCAGGCAGACCTCTGTGAGTTCAAGGTATGGTGGCACATGCCTTTAATCCCAACACTAGGAGGCAGAGGCAGGTGAATCTCTGTGAGTTCAAGGACAGCCTGGTCACCGAGTGAGTTCCAGTACAAAGATTCACAGATTGCAACCCCGACAACATGTATTCACTTACAAAAATGGGCAGCAACTTAGATATGGAACACAGGCTAGAGTTTGCAGACCTGTACTCTATATTCTGGACCACTGAATGGAAACAGATTGACTCCATAGGGGTGGTGCATCCTAGTACTACTGAGCAACCACTGAAAGAGCCCAAACCCACCAACTCAAAGAGGATCCGAGCTTTAAGCTCAGTCCTAATCAATGGGCGAGTGGCCATTGAGGCTCAGAGATGGAGTTGCAAAGGCATGGAGCCCCAAAGCACAGTGCCAGGGAGATGAACAGAGCTGGAGACACAGATGGTCCTCGATGGAACAGAGGGAATGGTGGAGTTCATTTTCTAATTGGCTTCTCCTGTTCATTTGCTTTGCTTCCTAGGGACTTGGGAGGACAAATGAGAGAAGGTGAAAATGGTGGTGAGGTCCAAAGTTGCCATCATCTTATCTTTTCAGAAAAAAAAAATAGCTCCTTGAAGTGGATGTCTTCAGAACACAATGTAAAACCACTTCCTCTCCCGGGAACATAACTGGCACTCACAGGAGGAAACCAGAATAGCATGTAATGTTCTAACAGCTCTTCCAGCAGGGAGACTAAATACACACAAACCATTCTAAATTTGTATCTGCCGTGAACATGAACAATGCCGTAGTACCATTCTGTTATGAGGGTCATCAAACAAATCGCACGCACAAAGAGGGGGACATGCTTCATCATTCGGACTTTTCCAACGTCAACCCAATTTCTTTAAGACTAAAACAAACACTCAGGCTCCACTTTTCCCTCTTTTATTTAGAAACCTGACCATGTAGGTCACGGTTACAGATTAAAAATTACGTGGAAAACTTTGGCACCACGCGGGTTTTCCTGGCTACGTCAGTGTTGTTTCTTTATACTGGCTGTTAACTTTGAGCGTCTATTAGATTCTCCATAGAAGTAAGAGGGAGAGCCATCATCACAGAAGCTTCAAAGCTACAGATTCTCATACTCAACTACATGCATCATTGCTGCTGGTTTCATTTCTGCCCCCACCTGCTGAGTGGCTTTGCCCACACTCCCGTGTCTCCTTCCTTAGCACCGTTTGACTTCTACTTCTTGTCATGGTTTGAATATGAAAATATGAACTGTTCAGTTAATGCTTGATCTCAGTGTATGCGAATCTTAGGAAGTTGTAGAGTGTGTTGGAGATATGGCCTAACCACAGAAAGAAGGTCCCGTGTGTGTGTGTGTGTGTGTGTGTGTGTAGGGGGGGGTGTCTTTAAAGGTTCTATCTAGTCCTATCCCCTTCCCTTTCCCTGCTTTCTTCCCACCATGAAGGGAACAGCTTCCATTCATGCTTCCCACCTTGGTGGACTTACCATGGGCCCAGGATGAACAGGGCCAAGACCCACCCAGGGATAGAAATTCTTGAGCCTGTGACCTAAATTCATCTTTCCTTCTTTGAGTGGTTCTGTTAAATACTTAGTTATAGTGATGGAAAAGTAATGGATATACTTTTACTGCCAACTGCTGGCCCTCACATAAGAAAGCATGTGATCAGGATTGTCAGTCTCATGAAGAGTAGAGCATCTTATAGGAAAAAACCTACATCCTATATGTGACCCACAAGTGACATCTCAGGGTCAGAACTAGTCCTGGAGTCTATTAGCTACGGTGAAATGGACCAGTATAGGTCAGAAGAACAGTATTCAGCTCATAGGCTCCTCATGGATTTGTCTCCAGAACGCAGCTAAACACCCAAGCCCCAGTGCTAACTCATGGGTACCAAAAGACAATGCTTTGGAACCTGCGGCTGTCTTGCATCCACTCTTATCATATGCCCACCCCTTTCTTGACTCTGAATACTTTATCATGATTCTGTTTTGTAATCATTTGTAACTGTATCTCTCTCTCTCTGGATTCTTACCGGTCTCTGTTGTGATTGTCTTTCAATTGAACTTGCCACCTTTAGAATCATCTGAGTTTGGAGCCTCGATGGAAGAACTGATTGATGTGGGAAGGGACACCCTGAGAGTGGACAGCACATTTTGGTACCAGCTCAGATAGATAACAGTGGGCATGGCAGAGGAAAATGATTCACCTTTTGCTCTCATGGCCTTTCTTCAGCACAGAGTTGACGTATCCTGTTGCTGCTGCTTATTCCTTCATGGATATCAAACATCATTTCTTGGATTCCAAGGTCCAGAGGCTCCAGGACATCCTGGATTCTCAGTAGCAGAATAGGACTGCCAAGATGCCCAGCCTCAAGAATCAAGCACCTACTAGGTTCTCAGTCTCTCAACTGTTACTATTTCAATATAAGCTGATATAATAAATTCTTCACACATATATGTATGTTTATTCTGTTAGTTCTGTGCCTCGTGAGAACCCTAATTCAAGTATCCTTTACAGGATTGGACTCAGGCTTACTCTGCCCGCTCACTCCATTTCATCCCACCTCTGATGTTACCCTGACCCAGTGGACCTAATAAAGGAGAAGCGTATAGGTTAAGCTGCTATAACAAAATGACCCCCACCATAGACATGCAAAAATAAGCATGAACTCAGGTCTCTCTTGGGTAACATTTAGGGGCTGCCATTTCCTAAGACCAGCAAGTTGTGGCTTCTTCCTCTGGAACCAAAGTAGCTGTTCCTATGTTAAGTAACCGTGTCAGCCAGTGGGTTATGCTACAAGCAGCTTTTAACTAGGCTGGGGAATGGTCCACATTTGGTCGGATATAAAGTCAATACAATGTCTGGGGCCCTCTTTAAGATAAAGAATGCCAACTAATAATCAAGAGATCATGACTCCAGGGTCTTTGAAAGGCCTATGGCCAGTGGGGGGGGGCAGAAAGCTTAAATTCTGTTAGTTCATGATCACTCAACCTGCGGTTAGGTTTACTGATCAGTGTTGCAGTCTAAAGTTCTCTCTGTGTCTGAAAGGTGTTTGGACCATTTCTGAGGATTTGGGAGCATTACAAGGCCACTGGAAAAGAAGATGGAAATTTTTTTGCTAAGTAGCAGTAAGACAAAACAGAATAAGTCTTGAATTTCTCCTCCCTGGTATGTTTACTCTAGTTCTTCACTGTGCATCCCAGTTCATTGGTGGACTGTCTTCAGCAAGGGCTGGAGACTATCCTGCCGGTAATGGAGTCTAGACTGGTAAAGAGTCCTGTGTGGTTTCCTCTTGAGTTTCCTATTGCTGCACAACCCCTGGTTGTGATTGTTCTGTATGGACAACATAGCACAAGGAGCCCATTTGGCAGCTGCTCATGGAAACTCTGACTATGTCTTTATTTTCACACCAACACACACTGTAGGGGATAAAGAGCAGAATGTTGTCCTACATGCAGTCAGTCAAGACCAAGCTAATTGCGTTTCCCAGGTGTTGGACACTGAGGGACTGAGGTGTTTGGTTTTTTTTGTTGTTGTTGTTTTCTTTTGTTTTGTTTGGTGTGTGAATGCACAGAGAAATGTACCTGTCCACAAGGACCAACAAAATGCTGCAGAAAGCTGCAAAATAAGCCTTTAGGAAAAACCCGGGTTCTTTAGCACTCCCTCCTCCCTACCCTCTCTCTTTCCTTCTCTCTCGCCTCTCTTTGGAAACATAATGAAACTTCAATATAATCAAAATGCTTGGATCTGTGTATTATTAATGAGTTTTACTGGGTATGGCAATGTTCCTTTAAGAAAATGAAAATTTGAAAAGACACATGCCTGAGGTTAGATTAAATCAAATATATAAATATATAAATACTAACATATTTAAGAGCCGTTTGCCATGAGGGATAATGATTGCTATTCATATCTATGTTTCTATCTCCTTGACTTTATATCCAAACTTTAAAAATAAAATCTTGTTCTTCAGCTGTTAAAGCTATAGCAGGCTTCCGGCTGTGGAAAAACAACTGGTCTGGCAGTGAGCAGATGGCTTCTGAACGGGTGCTCTCCATGACCTCAGCACGACCTCTGGTATACCAGTGTGTGGTGTACCAGTGACTGTGTGCAAATGTCATGGCCTCTTCTCGCCTTCCTTCCCTTTGAAGAAGGGCACTCCATCAGAAGGTCCTCCTCTGATCTGCTGAATATTCTCCAGGGCCAGCCATGCTCCTCTTTCCCCACTTGGCGACCATTCGTGCTGTGTTCCTCCTTCCTGGGTATTGAGTCACGTCTATGGTGGGTTGTCCTCCAGTGCTCCAACACTAAATCTCAGGTCTACCGAAAGCAACTCACTTGTCAAGTCCCTTGCCCCCTCCCAGGGTCCTGAACCCCTGTCTCTATGAAAGTTGCACACATGGGCGTGTGTACACACACACACACACACACACACACACACACACATACACACACACCACAGGCAGAGCCTAGAAGCTATTCTTAACTCCCTCTCCAAGGGAGACCTGCAAGCAGGCATTAGGTCTTGCTATTCTCCTTTCTGGTTTAGCTACTATTGCCCACCACTCATTCTCCACAATAGGACCTTCCTCAGAATCTCATTATCCATTTTGTGTGTGTGTGTGTGTGTGTGCGCGCGCGCGCACGCGCGCGCGCATGTGCACGCATGCAGGTGTGCATGTTTGTACAGCTGCATGTAGCTGTGTGTGCACATGAATGTGGAGGTCAGAGGTCAACCTCAGACGTCATTCCTTGGGAGCCATACACCTGTGCTTTTAGACAGTGTCTTTCATTAGCACTTGGTGTTCTGCCAAGTATAGGAGGCAGAACAGCCAGGGAGTCTTCCCATGTTGGGATTACATGCATGTACCACCACACCCAGTTCCTTTTACAAGGGTGCTGGAGGTTAAAGGTGGCTCCTCATGCTTGTAGAGCAAGGACTTTACCCACTGAGCCAACTCCTCCACTCTCTAAGCCCATAGCCTCATACTTCAATTAAGGACCACCATTTTTGTCTTCCTGTCTTATTACCAGAGTGACAGATCAGTTAGGTCCCTCTCTGCTATAAAACCCTTCCAAACTCCCCACAAGTCTCAGAACAAAGCAGTGTCCTTGCTGTGGCAAACAAAACCCTTCACTTCCTGTCTCTCACTTAGTTATATAATAAACTAAAATGGCATCAGAGCCCAGAGAATCCACTGTCCCTGTGTGTTCGGCATTTAAAGGTTCCTTGCCCTCTTTCACTTGGATGGTTAACATCAGTGACTTTCTGCAGTGCCTTCTCTGATGCCACCACAAGTGGTTTCAGGACCTCTTTTTTTGTATTGTCAAAATCTGCTGTATCTTCCTGCCCCTTGGTTTCTACCATACTACATGGGTGCTGGTCTGAGCACCCCACACTGAGACTGAGCATGGGTGCTGATGATCTGAGAATCACACGCTGCGACTGAGCCCACCCCATGCTGCGACTGAGCCCACCCCATGCTGGGACTGAGCCCGCCCCATGCTGAGACAGAGCCCTAGAGTGAATCTTCTCTTACCAGAAGTAGACACTGTGCCTCATTCTTCTTTGTGTTGCCTATTTCTTGGCATGGTGCCCATGCACAATAGGCATTCAAGAAGTGTCTATGAATCTTATAGAAAGGAAATCATGTATTAGATGATTAGACTTGCTATTTTTAGAAATCATGCATATAAAATTTGCTGGGAAAATTCCATTTTGATCAAGCTATCACTTCTCCCTCCTGAAGTTCAAGTTTCTTATCTATTAAATAATAGCTATTCTGTGAACACCTACTCTGTGTCAAATATTTCACTGTGCTCCAGAGGTGTCTTCAGATATGTAACTCTTATTTATTTATTTATTTATTTATTTATTTATTTAAGATTTCTGCTCTTCCCCACCGCCGCCTCCCCTTTCCCTCCCACTAGATATGTAATTCTTTATAGCACTCATTCTCCGTGCCTTCCAGAATGACATCCCAAGTGAAATATTGTTGATAAGTAGTTATATTACAATGAGTCAAATACTATTCATGTAAGTAAGGACATATGAGGGGCCACAGAATAGAACACTACTTTCAAGAAAAAGGAAATATGGAAGAAATGATACTTGAGACAGGATAATGGATTGGTGGCTACCAGCATAATAAGGGGGCTTGGCTGGTCTGGAGAGTGCTTTACAGACATAAAGATCAGTCTCTGCATTTGGAATATGGCAAAGGCCCAAACAAGAGACTTGAAGTGCTCAGCTTAGTCAAAGACCCTGAAGGATAATTCAAATCATGTCAATAAATTTGGGTTATGCCTTATAGGGAATGAGTCATCTTAAATGGTTCTGAACAAGTATAATATAATCAACACTGCTGAGAAGCCTTGGAATAGTTACATGGAAAGTTTTAGGGAAAAAAAAGAGGTGGCAGTAAGAACAGAGGTGGAGACCATTGCTGTATTCCAGCCTGGAGATCTTGGTGTTTGTGCAGGGCCCTTAGTCAACTGGATTTCCCAGGTAGGTTGGTTCACTTGCTTGAACAAGCATCTTCCTTAGAAAAGGAGATTTATAATAATTAAAGAGATTAGCTGGGTAGGGTTAAATGAAATTTCATATCAAGAGCTCAGAATGGTGCTCATAAGCCCATAAAAGAATTTTCTCTTTTTAACCTGTGATGGCCTAAACCAACAAGAGGACAGAAAACAATAGCGAAAAGTTAGAAAACACTGTGAGCCTTTGGGTGTGGTAGGATGCTGGGGTAAAGAATATAAATCGGGTCAAAGAGGATCTCCAGTTCTGGACTTGAGTGACCGAGTGAATGAAGAGCATTGCCTTAGTATAAAGAGCAAGGGTGTTTTGTTTGAAGGTCAGGGGTTGCTAGTAGTGTTAAGTATTTTATGGCCAACAAGCCTCTGCACCGATGCAAATAATCCCAATCAGACCAAATCAGACCAAATTAAAAGATACCCAGGTTTAATGGGTGCCAGTACTCCCGGGTGGTCCCAGGAAAACATGGAGGGCAGGGGGAATACATAGTTGCTCAGAGCACATTGAAGATGACATGGCCCGAAGTCGTAGGACATTATTTTAAGGTGTATTACATTTGTTTATGCTCTGGGACATTTGTTTACCGATGTAAAGGTGTGCTGCTTTTGTTTATGCTGCATTTGTTTAGCTCTGTAGAGCTAAACAAATTCTTTGCCTGCCTAAAGTACTTGGTGATCTAATAAAGAGTTGAACGGCCAATAGTGAGGCAAGAACAAAGATAGGCGGGGCTGGTAGGCGGAGAGAAGAACTAGAAGGAGTAAGGGAGGAGGAGAACAAGATAGAACAAGAAGAGAAGGGCGTCAAGGGCCAGCCATGGAGAAAGAAGGAAAATTAAATATATGGAAGTAAGAAAAAGAAAGCCCAGAGGCAAAAGGCAGATGAGATGATTTAAGTTAAGGAAAGCTGGCTAGAAACAAGACAAGCTACCCGGTATTTATGAGAAAGAATAAGACTCCATGTGTAATTTATTTGGGAACAGGGTGGTGGGTGCCACAAAGATCCCAAGGAGCCAAAGAGTAAAACAACCAATAGCATTTTGGCGTTCCAACATGGGGCCAGAGTAAAAGAAAATGCAACAACACGCTAAGGTTTTGGTAAACACAGATCTCCAGCTCCAGAGAGATAGTCTTAAATAGGGGATACAAAATTGGATCCATCTGCATCCAAATGGGGACCAAAGCCAGGGAAGGGTATGGCCAGGTGTGCAGACTGGGCAGGTCACTGAGAGGGGAGTTCAGAGATGGTGACAAAAAGTGGTAGAAAGGAGGAAAGGCCCCAAAAGAGGACACCGAGAAAGACAAAATGGAGGAGTCAGATAAAAATCACAGCACAATGAAAAAAAGGATAGGCAAGGCCACTTGTTGCTCGGCAATGGCATGAACACAGGATCATGTGCTTCATCATGAACCATGTAATTCACCAGAGAAATGGCCCCAAACCTGAAATGCTATGTAAGTTTGTCTGTGGCCCATTCTGTAGAATCCAGCTCAAATCTTTCAGGCTAGTTTGTGTGGCTGGTTTGAATCCCAGGGGCAAAACAAATCTATGACTTTATAGCTTTAATGCTTGAACTTTCCATTTCAAGAATCAGGTGTGTGCAATTCGGCTTTCAAGTAAATATGGATGGCTTGTTAAATCAAGAACTAAAATGCCTACACACACTACATCTTCAACAAGGCAATTACATAAGGGATGAAAAAAGACCTGTGCCATTCTCAGGGTTGCCTTTTGGACAGATGAAGGATTTAGAAGAAATCGCCTGGTGTGATTTATCTGAACCATCAGCTAATCTACCATACATGAAAAAAAAATAATACCAGCAGGTCACATTAGCTCACGAGGAAGTCATGATGCTATAGAATTCTCATAATTAGATCACACTGGTAAAGGCTGAATGGAAGACAGGATCAAAACTACCTTGCCCAGAAATGCATCTCTCCAGCATTTAAAGGCTTTAGAAAAATCCCAAACCAGTGTTGGAACATGCACAGCGAACCTGTGTGTGTAATTTTGAAGTTCGGGTTCTCATTATGTATTGAATCTTAGTCAGCACTGTGAAAATAATTGGGCAAGCAGCAACATTGAAGCGAAATAACCCCTTCCCTTCGTTGGAACTCACATCTATGTATGCAAGGACAACTCAGAAAAGAAGAGAAAAAGATCAGCAAAGTGTGTTCAAGTGCTGGCACCGCTGGCAAAAGTGCTCGCTTCCAAGCCTGATGACCTGGGTTCAATCCCTAGAACCCACTGTGAATTCCACTGCGGAATGCACATGCACACATGTATGCCAAAATACACAAATAGCTTTAAAATTTGTAATAAACACTGTGACGAGAACAGGTAGCCAGGAGCATTAGAGAGAGAGAGCCTATTGTCGTTAGGATGAAGAAGGCAGGTCTCCCTTAGGAGCTGATATCAGACTGTGACATACATGACAGAATGAGCTAGTCTGTGAAAGTGAGGGAAAGCATTTGGCAAGACGTAATATTTCCCCAAGTTCAGTGGCTAGAATTACACTGGGGAGAGGCGATGTGGCTTAATGTTGTCATTGCTTCTCAAAGGCGAATGGATAAATGTAACTTAATGTTGCCTTTGCTTTCCAAGGGCAAATGGAAGCTGAAATAAGACCAAAAGAGGTGGGTCCACATGGGGGCTCTTCTCAGAGCCCCGGGCAAAAGATGATGATGGCCAAGACTGAGATGGCGACATTGGAGTACAGAGACGATTAGAGCCCAAGGAGATTCTTCAGAGCTGTGGCTGATGTGACTCTTTTCTTGAGTAGATGTGGGCAGATGGTAGGCATGGGGGAACCAAGGAATGGGGAGTGATTCCCAGGAGTCTCCCCATTAACATGGTGGCTGCTGATGCCATGGAAGGGATGCAGCATGCTGACGGTTAGAGGGATGGGTAGTGATTGCTTTCAAGCTGTCTGTAACGTGTGTGTGTGTGTGTGTGTGTGTGTGTGTGTGTGTGTGTGTGATGTCCCAGAGGAGCAGTTGATAAGACAGACGGTGTAGTGAGTCTGTGGTTCAAACAGAAAATAAATCTGTGAGTGCTATCCCAACTCACGCTTCTGAAGAAACTGAGTTTCTGGTGCCAGTCTCTTCCTAAATCGTTTCTGTATGTGTCCCATTTGCAGGAGCAGTTTGTCTGTAAAATAAAATCTCCCTCAGGGTTTTAGAACCACATGGATGCCCTTGGTTATGTTGAAGATGCGTGTGACGACCAGGCATGGTGGTGTATATCACTGATCCCACCACTTAGAAAATACTTGTCAGGATGAGAGAATCTGTCCACTGCCAGATACATTGATAGCTGTTTAGGGAACCCACACAATGGCAAGAAACACCCTTTCCCCAACACACTATCCTGGCAGCTTGCCAGTGGGCATCTGAGACACCCTCCCCCTCTGAACTTTATTTTCACTTTAGTTCCCCCCCCCCTTACTATAAAGCTAGGCTTATCCTTGAGGCCCAGATTAGATTCTTTAAATATCTTGTGCATTTCTGGAACTTTCCATAATTAATTTCTACTCCAGTGCCTCTTTGATTTCATTTGCACACATAGCACCTGATAAGATGCAGTTTCTGATTTGATTGGCCTGCAGTAGGGTCTGAGTGTCTGCATTTCTGATGACGTCTCTAGTGATGCAGAGGTGTCTGGTCCATAGACCCTAGCTCCTGAGAATGGTGGCCACATACAATGTCATTACCATGTATTATACTAATGCAGAGTCTGTGGATTTCCTCCTAATGGAGGCATGTGGGTGGACTGGTTAAGATAGAAGGAAAAAAACACCTCACCTCAAAAGCCTATCTTTGAAGGCCTTGTCTTTATATTTGTTCCGCAAAAAGGCATGAGCAGTGAGGAAGAATCTTCAAAAATTGAACTCCAGGAAGATTACATGCCTGGTTAGTAAAATACTTTTCATAATTTCAAATGTCACTTGAGTTTCTCCAGATGGGCCAAGACCTGGGTGATAACGCTGCGGCCATCTACATGCGTCCTCCTGCACTATCATACACCATGGCAGCATCCCTGCTGCCAGAAGAGCTAAGGTCCTTTCTTCTCTTTCCCCAGACAGCAGCACCCAGCATGCACTCCTTTGTTCTTGCCTTCATCTGGTGTAAGTGGCAGAGGTGACCCACCTCAGGACAGCTCTTGGATCTCACTTACGAGTTCATGCTTCCATCGGGAGAGTTGGCCCTCCCCAGGCAGAATAGAAGATCACATTCAAACACAGCACGGGCGGACTGGAGTGGCACTAACAGTCCTATAAGGAGGACTTTGAGAGAACCAATGGGTCTTAGAGCACAGATCGAGGGCTCTCTTCCCACCACTGGCAACTAAGAGCTGCTTCTGGCCTGCAGTTTAACAGGTAGTGGGCAGTCTGGCTGTCTGAATGAGGCAAGTCTGGCACAAATTGAGAAGCAAACAGGTCTAACTGAAGGCACCTGATGTTTGAAGCCAAACAGAGGAGGCCACACTAGGACTCTGGGAGGCGCTGCCTTTGCCTCTCTAGGGAGGGACGAAGGACGCTTCCTTAGGAAGTTGGTACCTCTCTGGGAGGTTGGAATGGGGATTAAGGATGAAGTATGAAAGCATCTGGCATACTTACTGGTACTGATTATTTGATTGTTTCTCGAGGATCATCTCAGGCTTCTCTCTCTCCTTTACCTCTTATCCACTCTGCAAATCATTCTACGGGGCTTAATCTGGGCTCCTGTTGTCAGCTAGCTGGTCTCTGCTGGCTTGGGAGTTTTCACTCATTTGTACAGGTACCTACTCAGCAGCTTCTCCAGCCTGCAGGCTCACTCCCAGCAAAGCTTCTTCCCTGCCCCACCTTCCTTCCAGACACACAAGACTACACTGGCCTAGAATCGGTTTCTCCTTTCTCTGCTGCCTTGGATACAAACAAACAAACAAACAAAAAAATGAAACCCATTGAAGCCTCCTCTCCACCCCGTTTACAAGAGTGAAGCCAGGGGCCTCTGCTTACAGTGCTTTCAATGATCTCTGCAGGGAGTCTAGCCTGGGGTAATTCTTCAGATCCTTTCCAATGAAGTCACGTGAGCTTGACAAGGTGAAGCTTGCTTCCGGGGAAATACTGGGATTCCCTCCTCCTTGTTGGAGAAACTGGATTCTACGAGGCACACCCTTAGCTAATCTGAGACGTTACAGACTAAATTGACTTGGTATGCACCTGCATAGTATGCATGAAGAAGTAAGAATGAAATTAGAGTTTCTTGGTTTGTTTTTCAGAAAGAATGCTTGGCACTAGAATTTATCGTGTTAAGTAAAATAAGCCAGACCCACAGAGGCAAGTAATAAATGTTTCCTCTCATATATGTGATTTACTGGGAAAGACACGGACATGAGAAGACTATTAGGGCTGTAGGAGGAAGGGAGGAAGAAGAGAGATGAGAAAGGATGAAAAAGTGGATGTGATTGAATTAGATATCTATGTTAAAATGGCATAATAAAACCCCTTGCATTGTACAAAGTAAAAAAAACAAAAGTAACATAAAAATAAGCGGAGTGAATCATGGCTTGTTTCTGATTGTCATTGGTGGGAGGGGAGGAGGGGACGGAATTGGAACCCATACTGTATCTATAATATTTAGTTGGTTTGTTTCTTTCCGTTGATTCCTGAAGGAAGTGAAACATTTTAAAAGTCTTATCAAGCCTGCCCAGCATTGTAGTTATTTATTGTATTATTGTTAAGGCTTGTATGCCTGTAATATTTCATAGTCGTTTTTATCATAGTGATTGTCTCGCCTTTGCCTAATTCTTAGGAGGTTTCTCAGCTTTCACAATGTACGTGGAACCAGAACCACAGAGACTGCCCAAGTGGTAGACATTTCCTTTTTTTCTAAATACTGAACACCCTCTGGTGTCTATTTTGGGTTTTCTTTTCCACCCAATGTTTCAGCAAGTGAACTGCATGCAGGTTGTGGGAGTTGAGTCTGGAAAATCACAGTGGTCACCGGACTCCAATCTGCCCAGTGGAGAGCTCCAAGCTGCGTGTGAGTCACTCTCCCTGCAGCCCTGACCTTGGCTGACCTCCACGGTGGCTGGGGCCACAGCAGAACAGAACTCCTCCCGACTGAAGGAGCTGGAGATAAAGAGGCCTTACCTGGTCTGGTCACAGGGCACATGACCACATCCTGCATGGAATGGAATGAGGCAGGTCAGATCTCCCCCAAGGACTTTCACTGGGTAGACCTGCATTCCGGCTGTACTGCTGGAGTTAACTGCTGAGAATTTGGAGGAATGTCACAGAACTTCTGGTTGAGGACCCCGTGTACACAAATCTGGAGATTGCGATCAGCAACCTGTCTGCCTACAGAAATTGGTCAACTGACATTTCTTGTCAGTATGAGCTTTTGCCAAGTTAAAATCTTCTGAAAATGTAAAAACCCATATTATCTTTGTAAACAAAAGTATTTATATACAAATTCGTACTTATATAGGAAGTTAAAGAAAACAACAACAAACATCTTCTAAGAAGGTCACTGCTCAGCTCTCATTGGCTAGCTTCTAGTCTTTTGTTTTCCTTGTATCTTGTGTTTTGGTCTAGTTAGTTTAACCTCTCAACAGTGGTTACTGGCCAAGTATCAGGCTTTGTTCTGAGAGCTAGAGATACATAAATACATGGGACAGCCAAAATCCTCATGCTTATGGAGTAGACCAATCAACCAATCAATGAAGAGAACAGGCATGAATGTGCAGGGTGAAGCTAGATAACCAATGATATAATGAGAACTAACACAGGAAATAAGGCAGGCCCAAGACTTCTAGGGTCCTGCTCCGAACCCTTCACCTGGTATGCGTATCTCATGTAATGAGAGAGATGGAGGAAGAGACAGGGAGAGAGAGGGAGAGAGGAAAGAGGGAGGGAGGGACGGAGGGAGGGAGGGAGGGAGGGAGGGAGGGAGGGAGGGAGGGACTGAGAGAGAGCGCTTGAATGAGACAATAAAGAAGCTAAGATTTCTATGAAAAGGAGACAGCTAGCCGGGCAGTGGTGGCGCACGCCTTTAATCCCAGCACTCAGGAGGCAGAGGCAGGCGGATCTCTGTGAGTTCGAGGCCAGCCTGGTCTACAAGAGCTAGTTCCAGGACAGGAACCAAAAGCTACGAAGAAACCTGTCTCGAAAAAAAAAAAAAAAAAAAGACAGCCATGAGGAAGTCCAAGTTAAGGGGCTTCCTAGCAGAGGGAAGAGAAAGTTTATCGGCTCTGAGCATAAAAAACAAATTCAACATGTTCATGAAACAAAAAGGAAAGATGGGTGTGTCTGAAATACTCAGGAGCAACTGAACTGTTTCTGCCTTGTGGTTAGTCCTCACAGGGACCGAACTGTTTCTGCCTTGTGGAAGGAAGGCCAAAGCAAGGACTTTCATCTTTATCCTAAGACAGTGCCTTCAGAGGAGCCTAAGGTGCAGGACAGGATCTGATTATCCGTCCTTTGAAAGGTCCTGCTAGACAGGATGTGGCAGGTGGATTTTAGCAAGCATGAATTAAAGCCAGGAAACAAAGCAAGATTGATATGGTCAGCCACAGGGAGATGATAACCCTAGGATCAGAATTAGCAGAGTAGATGAACCAAAGCAGAGTTGATTTTATGGATGTGATATTGGTTTTGCAGTGAGATCTGTCTGTATGTCCATCTGTCAAAACGGACATCCATCCATCATCTATCTATCTATCTATCTATCTATCTATCTATCTATCTATCCATCCATCCAATCCATATGTATGCCCTGCTTATTTGGCTTAATTTTATAAAGTAGAAGGGAGTTAAAACATTATTCTAAAACACACTATAAAAACAGCTTATCACAACTCAGAACACCAAATTGGGGCTGATGTTAGAGATCAAGTTGGGGTGCCTAGGAATACCACATCATGAGAGTTTAGAAGGCTGATATCCTCGGGGCCTTGTGGGAGCAGCAGAACTCAGGGGTTCTTCCAGCTATTCCATATCCCCCACTACACCCCTACTTCACATTCTTACTCCTGCATGAAGAAAGGGTGGCTTTTCCTCAGCTGCTTCTCATGATGCAACCTTGTGCCTGATGGACCAGCATCTTGTATACAGAGTCTGGCTGGAAGGAGATGACTCAGTGGTTAAGACCTTTTCCTGTTTTGTTAGAGGTCTGGAGTTTGATTCCCAGCACCCACACTGGATATCACTCAACCACCTTTTAACTCCAGTTCCAGGGACTTCAGAGCCTCTGATGGTACCTTTACACACAAACATACACACAAACACACATGCACGCATGCACACACACACACGCACACTCATGCACACGTTCCCTACCCCCTCCAGACACACATATATACATAATTAAAAATCACATATATTTTAGAAAGCACAGAATCTGAAGTGGGGGCTTTATCTGCTAAACCCACCCGAGAGCCAGTTCATGCAAAGTGAGGGCAGCTGCAGCCGAGTTCACATCAGTGGCAAAATGCCAGCATCCTTCCTCACTTGAGAGTCTGCACCTACTATAAACAGCAATAAGGCCAGATTCCTCCTCTCACTGTAAGGTTTTGACCCTTGAAGTTTTTTCACTAATAACTAGGTAATTTCCTATCTTAATTTCCTAGCTGGAGTTTTTATATTCTAAACTTTGCTGGTGGATTTTTGTGGTATACGTTCACATATTTAACGGTTACACCTCATGGTACAGTGTATCATATTTTCTATAAAATGACAGGTGGTGTTCTCCACACACGTCATCTTTTGACAAAACATAGCCACTAATGTCCCCAAATTACAAAGCAATATACTAGTTGGGTGAGATGGTATTTGCCTTTAATCCCGGCACTCAGGAGGCAGAGGCAGGTGGATCTCTGTGAGTTCAAGGCCAGCCTGGTCTACAGAGTGAGTTCCAGGATAGCCAGAGCTACACAGAGAAACCCTGTCTCAAAAAAAGACAGTACACTGATGGACAAAAAGATGACACATTAGAAGTTGTGTAGCTAGAAGTAGAGGAGTCAGGGTTTGAGTTCAGGCAGATGCTTCTACCCACCATAGTACACACACACACACAAAATGTCTTTAAAATATACTTAGGCAACTGACATTATCTGGGAGCAGGTGACTGGTTGATTTCTAAGAAAAAAATCAATCAATCAGTTAGCAAAGAACTGCTGAGCGCCTCCAGTGCACGCTGGGCTAAACTCTAGGATACAAGGATGAACGTGGCAGTGTGCCACGTGGCATGGCTGTGGTGGTGCTCATCACAGCTCTGGAGAGCATCACAGAGCTCCGTCTGGCAGGAGACACATGACCACCATGTAGTAACGATGGGACCCATGCGATGGTACTAGCTACTATTCACATTAGACTTAAAATAATACTAAAAATGCATTTCCCTGGTCATGTTAGCCACATGATAAGTGCTGTGTTGTGTGGTGTTTTATTCTTTTGGCTTTTGGGGGGGGGGCGTCACCCAGATCCTAAATAAATCACACATGGAGGCTTATTCGTAGTTATGAATGCCTAGCCTTAGCTTGGCTTGTTTCTGGCCAGCTCATTTGATCTTAAATTAACCCGTCTACCTATTACCTCTGGGCTTTTATCTTTCTCTATTTCTGTGTACCTTCCTTTGCTTCTTTCTCTGTGGTTTGTCCTATAACTGGCTGGCCCCTGGTGTCTTCTTCTCTTGCTCCTCCCCTTCCTCATTTCTCTTTCTCTCTATACTCTCTGCCTATTGGCCCTGCCTGTTCTTGCTCCTGCCTCGCTATGGGCCATTCAGCTCTTTTTTAGGACCATCAGATGTTTTAGACAGGCCAAGAATCACAGTTTCACAGAGTTAAACAAGTACAGCATAAACAAAAGTAACACGCCTTGAAATAACATTCCCCAACGGTGCGGTCCATGCGATCCTAGCACCCAACACAGCGCAGTGTCACCACACAGGTCTAGAGGGTCTGGAAGCACAGACAGGAGACTGCACATCCAGACAGGGCAATGAGGACAAGTGCTGGGAAAGCGACCCTGACAAGTCACGGCCGGGAGCCGAAGGACGAGTGCCTTCCGTCCTCCTGTGGAGGTTTTGCATATCTCTACTTAGTGAGCCAGGAAATGGACTCAGAATTGGAGAAACTAAATTTGCCTGACATCAGGAACGATGAGCAAGGGCACATTTACTTCAAACCTGTCCGACTGCAAGACTGTGCTCGGAAGCCTAATGCTGTAATTAAGGGAACTGTGGCTAAAAGAGATTAGCACTATCTTGTGGGAGGCATAGGTGGCAACTTCACAGTATGAACTGAATACTTTGCTGTGTTCCAGTGCATTTTGTGAAGCACAGATGGGATGTGTGCAGTGTTCAGAAAACTAAGATCCCTTGCCACGTGGGGACAAAGACACGAGCCTGTGAACTGCTGGCAGAACAAGCAAGTAGCCTCTAAACACTGGGAAATCCAAGAGGGGGCAGGAATGTCATACCATGGTTGAGTAATGTCTTCCCACGAAGAATCATTAAATGGAGGAAGAGTCAAAGGTGAGAGGGGACAGGGCTGTCTTGGAAGGTGTTGATGGTGTGTGAATAGCGAAAGCATTCAGGCAGGAGTAGAGCTTAGAGAAGCTGGGTGTGGTATCCGCAAGACCGATGCTGATGAGATGGATGGGCAGGCATATCTGTGGCTGAGGCTAAGACGGATGGGCAGGCATTATCATCTGTGGCTGAGGCTTGAGGGTTATAAAGATGAGAAGACTCAGTCCTCCGGGTGGCCATGGGCTCTCAATAAAAATCTGGAGGAGTTTTTATGCATGAGCCCTACGCAGTTCAACTCAGGAGCAGAGCAAAGAGATCAGCCACCAGGCTTCCATCTCAGGAAGCATTAGATACATGAGACGCCCTCTCTTTTCAGGAAACGCTTTGGAGAGGCTTTGGGGTTACTCTTCTTTGTTCTCACAGTATGCTGGGGTTCTTCCACTTTTCCTCACTCTTCCCTTCAAGCCCTCAATGAGACTCCAGTGCAGAGGCTTCAGAATTCCTTTCTGGAGCTTGAACTCAATACATGTACACATCAGGAAAAAAAATAAATGAAGTCCTATAGACTTGTGAATAACAAAGATAGGACATGCAAATACTGCATCACGCTGTGGCTAATTTGCCATCATTGCAATGCATTATGGATACTTTGGTTCACTGTTTACACGGTATCTGCTCTGTTCTGCCTTTGTCTAACACATCTGTGTTTTTTTTTTTTTTTTTTTTTGCACAAGAAAATCATCTAAAAGACTCCATTCTAGTTTGAATCTATACTATAATCAGGCCTCAATTTTGGGGTGGTGAGTATATCTCCCTTAAGTATTAAACGTATCATATAATGAACACTTTTGTACAATATTTTTGGCATGCACTTTTAGTTTTAGAGAGCATAACCCCAAATGGGATGAACAGGATACAGGTTTGGATAATTGCACACTCCCTGGTTGTTCTCTAGGAAAAACTTTATCTAATGCATCTAATTCTCCAGAGCATGTTGAGTTTGAGCATTGCTTTGGGGTCGTGTAATGCCCAGCTGTTCTCATACTCTCCACATAGTGGAGAATAACCTTGAACTCTTGATCCTCAGGCCTCTACTTCCCAAATGTTAGGATTACAGGCATATGCCACTTTACAAGATGCCAGAGATTGAACACACACATAGTGCCCATGGAGGCCAGAAGAGGGCATCAGATCTCCTCAGACTAGGTTTACAGGTCCTTGTGAACCACACATAGGTGCTAGGAATTGAACACACGTTATCTGGAAGAGTAGCTAGTGCTCTCAACCAAGGTGCCATCTCTCATCCCTACTGGGACATGTTTTAGTACCACTGTTCCCTTCCTATTCTCTTCCTTCTATTGTGTCTCATCCTCTATTCACCATCTGGTCCAAGATCGTCACTATGGCAACCAGATTTAAGGAACAATGTTAGCAGGATACAGGCAGATTCTAGATGGGTATAGCATCCCTCCCACGAACTCAAGAGTTCAAGAATCGCCAGCTTTCCAGGTGGAAAGGACACCCCCAGTGACTGCCTGTTGAACTCTGCAGTCACGTGACTCTTTCTCATCAGCAGAATTGGTCTCTCCAGAGTATACCAAATAACACCTGTTGAGTAAATACCATGGAGGCGAGGAGGCAGAGGAGAGAATTTGTTCTGTTCATTCTTGGCACCCGGGTATCAAAGTCAGCACTCTCTTCCACTACAATCAATTCTCATGTAATTATACTATCACTGAGCCAATTCTTGAAGCATCTTCGAGAAACATTCAATTAGGGTCTTAGCGTGTAATTAGTAGGGCATGTAGCAATGTTGTGGAAGAGGACTCAAGATTTACTCTGGTGGGGTTTTTTCCCTTGTAGTTTTTCACCATGAAATGCATACATTTTACTTTCTTCTTGGTCTTTAATGGTGTCAAAAATTGGCAAAGTTAAAAAAAAAAAGAGGACTTAAATATATCACTTAAAAGGATAAAAGTGAAAAGCCTTACAAAAATAAAAACTGAAATTTTGGAAGTCCAGAAGGAGAGAGGCCATGGGGAACAGTAAAACTGTTAGTTTATTTTTTCCCTCTTTCAGAATACAATACCAAAAATAATTTTGAAACAATGGCTACATTTAAAAGAAACTATAATTACATAATTTAATGTTAAAATTGGAAACAACAAAAAACCCAAAACAAAATAAAACTCGAAACTGCTAAAAATGATCTAATCTTAAACTTTAGATGGTAAGGTAGATAGAAAAAAAATTACTTTTAACTTTAGTCTCTTCTATATCGTATTAATGTATTTTTTTACTTTTAAAATATCTTTTTTGCTGGGCGGTGGTGGCGCACGCCTTTAATCCCAGCACTCAGGAGGCAGAGGCAGACGGATCTCTGTGAGTTCGAGGCCAGCCTGGTCTACAAGAGCTAGTTCCAGGACAGGAACCAAAAGCTACAGAGAAGCCCTGTCTCGAAAAATCAAAAATAAATAAATAAAAAAATAATTTTTGAGGTATGTTAGATATTATTCAATTTATCCATTAAAAGAACACAATGTTCCCAGAATATCCAATGTTTTATGTGCAATATTACGATGGGCTGTAGTGTTGGGCCTCATGAGACCTGGGCATGAGGCACAGTGTAACTTCCTAAGTGTAACTTTCCGAGCCTAGCTCAAGTTTGGAGACTGTCTCTGGCTACCTGACCTAGACCTGCCTTTGCCCAGCCACCTCTAGCATGGCAGAATATTATTGGCCCTTTGTTTCTTGCTCAGCCTTGGTCCATCCCAGGTTTCTCCACCCCCATCACAACCCTATGCAAGTCCCTGCTTGGTACCATTAAACCAGATCCTGCTTTGACAGACTCCCAACTCAGTGGGTGTGTTTCTCTCACCATCCTGTTCAGCCCCAGGGAAAGTCCAGAGGGTCCAGCTCTGCCGCCCCCCCCCCCCAGCTATTTCTGCCAGAGAACCCGGCAGATTGGTGCCCTGTGTGAGGACCTTTCTGCCAGAGAACCCAGCACTATAGGAGAGTGTCTCACCCTTGGCAAATCTACCTGCTAAAAGTCACTCCCAGTATCCCTAGCAAGCCTCCCCTCCCTGTCTCTGTGCAACTGATTTTTTTCCTCTCTGGGTTTCTCCATTCTTGATTATTAAAAATGGAATCGAATAAACAGTGTATCCGGCTTGGATCAGGTGGCTTGTTTTCAGGATTCTCCCATGTTGCACCATTCCTGTCACTTCATTTCTGTCTTTGACAATCAGCAGTCTGTTGTGTGGACATAACCCATTTTGTTTACCCAATCATTGACGGACATTTGTCTGTTTTCACTCTATGTTGTTACTGACATTTGGGTGCAAGCTCCCCTGTGGCTTTGCTTTCACATCTCTTGGGGATATACCTATATACCTAGGGATGGAATTGCTGGCTTTGCACTTAACTTTAATTTTCTAATATCACTTTTATGTATTTAGTGTGTATATACATGTGTATGGACACATGCATGCCTCAGCATGTGTGTGGAGGCCAGAGAACAAGTTCCAGGACTAAATTCTTCTTCTACCATTTGGGTTTCAGGGATCAAATTGGGCTCATCAAACTTGGTGACAAAAGCCTTATATTTAGCCCTTTGATCAGATATTAAATCAATTTCCAAAGCAATTTCACCTTTTTATGTTCTCACCAGCAATGGATGAGAATCCCAATTTACTTACTTGCTTATAAGCCACTGTAGTTAGCTTTGTTTTTGTTTTATTTTAGCTACTGTAGTGGGTGTAAGGGGCAGGTGATGCTGGGTTTTATAGAAGGTGGGCTGAACAGGCCAGAGGAAGCAAGTCAGTAAGCAACTCTCCTCCATGGCTTCTGCATCAGCTCCTGCTTCTGGGATCCTGTCTTGGGTGAGTTCCTGTTCTGACTTCCTTCAGTGATGAACAGCAATGCTGAAGTATAAGCCCAATAAACCCTTTTCTCCCCAGCTTTGCCTTTGGGTCATGGTGTTTCATGGCAGCAATAGAAACTGTAACTAAGACCGTGTGTTATATCAGTTTGCATCTCCTGTTAGATGGCTGTGGCAGACTGTAGGCATTGGCTCTGAAGGGGATGTCAGACTACGATGCTTCACTTTGACAGCAAAGCATTTAGACATGGCCGAGAAGACAGCAGAGGCTTGTGAGGATCATCCTTCAATGGGCAGGAGAGTCACTACCGTGTTTTCAAAAGATAGAAGCAGAATCCATGCTGTGTCTTACCAGTGTATTCCCAGGGGCTTGGCAGATCTTAGAGCCTCACTGCAGTCTGAAGCTAACATTCATTTCTAGGCCACAAATATTTCATGTGTGCCATTCTATCTCCCTTCAGAAAATGAAGCTCAAGAGACACGGGCATTAATCCTGGAAGCTGCCACTCTATCTGGGAGAAGATTCTGACTTGCTCACTGTGGTGGTCTGAATGACAATGGCCACCACAGGCCCAGAGGGAGTAGCACTATTAGGGCATGTGGCCTTGTTGGGGTGAGGGTGGCTTTGTTAGAGGAAGTGTGTCCCTGGGGGTGGGCTCTGAGGCTTCAGAAGCTCAAAGCAGGCTCAGTGTCTCACTTTCTTCCTGCGGCCCACCTATCGGGATGTAGAACTCTCAGCCAGCCACCTCTCCAACACCATGTCTGCCTGCATGCTGCCATGCTTCCCGCCATGATGATAATGGACTAAACCTCCGAAGAGTAAGCCAGCCCCAGTTAAATGTTTTCTTATGAGAGCTGCTGTGGGCATGGCCTCTATTCACAACGACAGAAACCCTAGGACATTCACTAATCAGCTGGCACTTGGGGAACTGGCTAGAGGGAGGCAGCAGCTGCAGCTTGGTGGGACAAAGATGGATCTACCTAAGAAACATGAACGGTTCCATCAGCATCACTGTCTTCCTCTGTCTCCCAGAAGAGTCCACTATAGTCTACATATTATGGGCTGTGTTTCTGTGGATTCTACCCAATGGGTCAAAAATCTTAGGGAAACAAGAGCTGGGGCTATTCTGAGTATATATATATATATGTATATATATATATATATATATGTATATGTATGTGTGTGTATATAGAGAGACACTTTATATTGTTATTATTTCCTAAACAAGCTACTGTAATTGTTTATAGAGAATTTACATATTATTAATTACTATAAGTAATCTAGAGATTAAATGTATGGGACAGGTTCATTTCCAGCACCACAAAAAGTATATATGAGGACCGCATGAACCATCTGTAAATACTCTGCTATTTTATATAGGGCCTCAGCATCTGCATTGTCACATCTCTAAGTGCCCCTGGAATCAACCCTACAGGTATAAAGGTAAAAATTCCTGCTATTCTTTTTAGAACTGTCAGCCTTTTATTTTTAATCTATTTGATGCCAAATGTGTTCACTATCGATGAGAAAATTCTTGACATTTTAGTGAAATAAAAAAACCAAAGATTTAGCCGGGCGCACGCCTTTAATCCCAGCACTTGGGAGGCAGAGGCAAACGGATCTCTGTGAGTTCGAGGCCAGCCTGGTCTACAAGAGCTAATTCCAGGACAGGAACCAAAAAGCTACGGAGAAACCCTGTCTCGAAAAAAAAAAAAAGAAAAAAAAAACACGAAGATTTTACACTTCAAAACACTTTGGCATGGGGAACCCATGTTCATTGAGACAACTTTGGGCACATTCAGAAGAACTCTTTTTTGTCTGGGGACAAAATGTCTTCCAAGGACTTGACCACTGATTCTCCAGATGATTTTTGTGACTTTCAGAGAAGTGTTTTAACACACTGCTCTTCAGAGGCTCCCAGGACACAGCGACTTGGAGCTCACTTCAATCTCCCTCTTCTACCTCAAGTTTTCTTTTTATTTTTCCCTAACTCCTACCTCAAGGGTAAATCAGTGTGTCCAACCAAAAGAGGATCTGTTCATCCTTTATCAACATTCTGACTTCTGATGGGTGTGGTAGCACGGGCCTTTAATCACAGCAGTCAGGTGGCAGAGGTGTGTGGATCTCTGTGAGTTCAAGGCCAGCCTGGTTTACAGAGTGAATTCCAGGACAGCTAAGGCTGTTTGCAGAGCTGCTGTCTTAAACAAGCAAGCAAACAAGATCCTGACTTGCAGGTCTTAAAACTCCAAGTCAGGAGACTATAGAGATGGCTCTGTGATTAAGAACACTGGCTGCTCTTCCAGAAGACCCAGGTTCAATTCTCAGCACCCACATAGCAGCTCACAACTGTCTGTAACTCCAGAGCCAGAGGATCTGACGGCCTCACACAGACATGGATGCAGTCAAAACTACCAATGTACATAAAAATTAAATTATTATAAAACAAAACAAAAAAATTCTAATTCAGTCTGGATAAAAGAAAATGTATGTGAAGGCATAGTGTATCTTTAGAATGTTTTCTACACTTCAGTGTGGTTCTCTTGACCATCCTTGGAATTCTCTTTTTTCTTCTTTCTCTCTTCCATTCTGATAGCTGCTACTTCTCTCCACTCTTCAAATAAATCATTTTGGGTTTATGTTGTTTTTGTAACTCGTGTGCAGAGTGAAAATTCACCTGGTAAGGATGTTCACTGGAGTCTGTTCCTAACAAGAAAAAGCTACTGAGGAAAAGAGGAGTAAGTGAATCTGACAGGAGATGGGTGGTACAGCTGCATGGAGACTAGGAATGCTTATGGTATATACAGTTTTAAATGCATAAACCAATAGAGCATCAACTTAAAAAACATTGGAATTCCCCACTCAACATGAACACTTCAATTCTCAGTAATGATGTGGGAGTGATTTCTTATTAATAAAGAAACTGCCTAGGCCCATTGGATAGGCCAACCCTTAGGTAGGCAGAGAAAACAGAACAGAATGCTGGGAGAAAGAAGCTGAGTCAGAGAGTTGCCATGGTTCTCCCACTCCAGGCAGACTCAGGTTAAGATCTTTTCTGGTAAGCCAGCTCGTGGTGCTACATAGATTATTAGAAATGGGTTAAGAGGCTGAAACTAATGGGCCAGGCAGTGTTTAAAAGAATACAGTTTCTGTGTAATTATTTCGGGGCATAAGCTAGCCATGCAGGCGGCGGGGTGCTGGGGACGCAGCCTCGCCGCTTGTACTACAACACAGTAATTTTATTTTGAGGGGTTTTTATGTTCAGTTTTTGTGCAATCATAATCTTAGTGCATATGCTTTTATTTGGGCAGAAATTTGTTAGAGAAACCCTTCTTAGCTCTTTTTCTTATCTCATAAGTTTTTGGGGAAGAATGTTTTAGGGTTATACTTGCATGCCTGTTGACATTGGGCCCTAGTATTCATATTGTTTCTGACTGAAGAATGTAGACATCAGCGAGTTTTCTAGAGAGCTGGGATAATGCTAACCTTGGGCAAAGAATTAAACAGGGCTTATAGCTGGAAAAGTTTCATGCTTTCTAATTATAAGGGAAAAATACGAAGAAGTTTTGAGGCATTGGGAATCACACAGGGTTTTAGAGAGTTCTTGCTAGTCAAACTCCCCT
>NW_026067895.1:9336151-9473552 GCF_014885135.2 Alexandromys fortis | reverse complement strand
AATAAACAAGCTCATTCCGTGAAGCTGTGACTGGGAGCACAGTGGGGAATGAGCAGACCAAGTATAACTGAACATGAGCAGAGCAAGTACCACGTGCTTTAGTTCCAGGGCCAGCATCTAGAGCTCCTGATAGTCTTAGTGTTCCAGCAGCCTTCAGTCACTCTACGCGCCTCCTGTTCTGCCCCCTTAAGCCAGCTCCACACTGTGCCTACAGCTTTCCTGGTGAACCTTATGGTCCTGACATGGCCGACGTTCTGGGGTCTTTACTGCACCTTGGGCTTTGCCTTCACAGCTTCACAGGGTGTCCTCTCAAGGTCCCCCTTACAAGAAATCCGACAGGCCCTACATTACCTGGCCTCGGTGACCTTCTTGAACTTTGGTGCAAACTTCTGTGACGCCGTAACTTTTGATATTTCACGCCTGTAAATTCACGACCATATGGACAGTGTTGCCAAGCTCTGTTGCCAGATGGTGATGTAGTGTGGCCTCCTTTATCTGTAGTGATTTCTGGGTACCTTGGTGACTAAACCTGGGAAAACACTTCTCCAGGTGATTATTTCCCAGCAGACAACACCCCGTTGGTGGCATTTTCACGAAGCTCAGTCTTCCTCCTCTTGACTGAATTTGACTGGACAGGAAGAGGATCTTGCCTTCAAGACAATTTCTTTCTTGCCAGTGCAAAGTGGTAGGGTTCTCCTTACCTGGGCTTTCTCTTTAAGGAGAGTAGATGCTTTGTTGATGCCAATGGTTCTCAACCTGTGGGTCACAATCCCCTTTGGGGGATCAAATGACCCTTTCACAAGGATAGCCTAAGAGCATCAGAAAACACAAATATTAAGCCAGACAGTGGTGGCACACACCTTTAGTCCCAGCACTTGGGAGGCAGAGGCAGGTGGATCTCTGTGAGTTCGAGGCCAGCCTGGTCTACAATAGCTAGTTCCAGGACAGGCTCCAAAGCTACAAAGAAACCCTGTCTCCAAAACAAAACAAAACAAAACAAAACAAGAGTGAGTTCCAGGACAGGACAGGCTGCAAAACTACAGAGAAACCCTGTCTCAAAAAATAAACCAAAAAACTCCCCCCAAATATTTATATTATGATTGATTCATAACAGTAGCAAAGTTACAGTTATGAAGTAGTAATGAAAATAATTTTATGGTCGGAGGTCACCACTTGAGAAATGTCTTAAAGGGTCACAGCATTAGGAAGGTTGAGAACCACTGGTCTTCGCTTTCCTGGTCCATCCACTCTTTTCCATACCAGTCTTTGTGACTTGAACTCTCATTGTAAGCCTCAATAAATGTAGTGAGTAGTAACCGGACCGCTGCCTGAGTATTACGCCATCTTGAAATTTCCTCCATTAAACAACTGATTCCATTACACTTGAATTCAGACTCGATCAAGTAATCAGGACATGGGTTAAAAGCAGGCAGTTTTTTCATTGGTTATTGTTGTTGTTGTTGTTGTTTTGAGACAGGGTTTCTCTGTAGCTTTGGAGCCTGTCCTGGAACTAGCTCTTGTAGACCAGGCTGGCCTCGAACTCACAGAGATCTGCCTGCGTCTGCCTCCCAGTGCTGGGATTAAAGGCTTGCATCTCCACTGCCCGGCTTAGTTTTTTTTTTTTTTTTTTTTTTCACAAAAAAATCATCTAAAAGACTCCATTCTAGTTTGAATCTATACTATAATCAGGCCTCAATTTTGGGGTGGTGAGTATATCTCCCTTAAGTATTAAACGTATCATATAATGAACACTTTTGTACAATATTTTTGGCATGCACTTTTAGTTTTAGAGAGCATAACCCCAAATGGGATGAACAGGATACAGGTTTGGATAATTGCACACTCCCTGGTTGTTCTCTAGGAAAAACTTTATCTAATGCATCTAATTCTCCAGAGCATGTTGAGTTTGAGCATTGCTTTGGGGTCGTGTAATGCCCAGCTGTTCTCATACTCTCCACATAGTGGAGAATAACCTTGAACTCTTGATCCTCAGGCCTCTACTTCCCAAATGTTAGGATTACAGGCATATGCCACTTTACAAGATGCCAGAGATTGAACACACACATAGTGCCCATGGAGGCCAGAAGAGGGCATCAGATCTCCTCAGACTAGGTTTACAGGTCCTTGTGAACCACACATAGGTGCTAGGAATTGAACACACGTTATCTGGAAGAGTAGCTAGTGCTCTCAACCAAGGTGCCATCTCTCATCCCTACTGGGACATGTTTTAGTACCACTGTTCCCTTCCTATTCTCTTCCTTCTATTGTGTCTCATCCTCTATTCACCATCTGGTCCAAGATCGTCACTATGGCAACCAGATTTAAGGAACAATGTTAGCAGGATACAGGCAGATTCTAGATGGGTATAGCATCCCTCCCACGAACTCAAGAGTTCAAGAATCGCCAGCTTTCCAGGTGGAAAGGACACCCCCAGTGACTGCCTGTTGAACTCTGCAGTCACGTGACTCTTTCTCATCAGCAGAATTGGTCTCTCCAGAGTATACCAAATAACACCTGTTGAGTAAATACCATGGAGGCGAGGAGGCAGAGGAGAGAATTTGTTCTGTTCATTCTTGGCACCCGGGTATCAAAGTCAGCACTCTCTTCCACTACAATCAATTCTCATGTAATTATACTATCACTGAGCCAATTCTTGAAGCATCTTCGAGAAACATTCAATTAGGGTCTTAGCGTGTAATTAGTAGGGCATGTAGCAATGTTGTGGAAGAGGACTCAAGATTTACTCTGGTGGGGTTTTTTCCCTTGTAGTTTTTCACCATGAAATGCATACATTTTACTTTCTTCTTGGTCTTTAATGGTGTCAAAAATTGGCAAAGTTAAAAAAAAAAAGAGGACTTAAATATATCACTTAAAAGGATAAAAGTGAAAAGCCTTACAAAAATAAAAACTGAAATTTTGGAAGTCCAGAAGGAGAGAGGCCATGGGGAACAGTAAAACTGTTAGTTTATTTTTTCCCTCTTTCAGAATACAATACCAAAAATAATTTTGAAACAATGGCTACATTTAAAAGAAACTATAATTACATAATTTAATGTTAAAATTGGAAACAACAAAAAACCCAAAACAAAATAAAACTCGAAACTGCTAAAAATGATCTAATCTTAAACTTTAGATGGTAAGGTAGATAGAAAAAAAATTACTTTTAACTTTAGTCTCTTCTATATCGTATTAATGTATTTTTTTACTTTTAAAATATCTTTTTTGCTGGGCGGTGGTGGCGCACGCCTTTAATCCCAGCACTCAGGAGGCAGAGGCAGACGGATCTCTGTGAGTTCGAGGCCAGCCTGGTCTACAAGAGCTAGTTCCAGGACAGGAACCAAAAGCTACAGAGAAGCCCTGTCTCGAAAAATCAAAAATAAATAAATAAAAAAATAATTTTTGAGGTATGTTAGATATTATTCAATTTATCCATTAAAAGAACACAATGTTCCCAGAATATCCAATGTTTTATGTGCAATATTACGATGGGCTGTAGTGTTGGGCCTCATGAGACCTGGGCATGAGGCACAGTGTAACTTCCTAAGTGTAACTTTCCGAGCCTAGCTCAAGTTTGGAGACTGTCTCTGGCTACCTGACCTAGACCTGCCTTTGCCCAGCCACCTCTAGCATGGCAGAATATTATTGGCCCTTTGTTTCTTGCTCAGCCTTGGTCCATCCCAGGTTTCTCCACCCCCATCACAACCCTATGCAAGTCCCTGCTTGGTACCATTAAACCAGATCCTGCTTTGACAGACTCCCAACTCAGTGGGTGTGTTTCTCTCACCATCCTGTTCAGCCCCAGGGAAAGTCCAGAGGGTCCAGCTCTGCCGCCCCCCCCCCCCAGCTATTTCTGCCAGAGAACCCGGCAGATTGGTGCCCTGTGTGAGGACCTTTCTGCCAGAGAACCCAGCACTATAGGAGAGTGTCTCACCCTTGGCAAATCTACCTGCTAAAAGTCACTCCCAGTATCCCTAGCAAGCCTCCCCTCCCTGTCTCTGTGCAACTGATTTTTTTCCTCTCTGGGTTTCTCCATTCTTGATTATTAAAAATGGAATCGAATAAACAGTGTATCCGGCTTGGATCAGGTGGCTTGTTTTCAGGATTCTCCCATGTTGCACCATTCCTGTCACTTCATTTCTGTCTTTGACAATCAGCAGTCTGTTGTGTGGACATAACCCATTTTGTTTACCCAATCATTGACGGACATTTGTCTGTTTTCACTCTATGTTGTTACTGACATTTGGGTGCAAGCTCCCCTGTGGCTTTGCTTTCACATCTCTTGGGGATATACCTATATACCTAGGGATGGAATTGCTGGCTTTGCACTTAACTTTAATTTTCTAATATCACTTTTATGTATTTAGTGTGTATATACATGTGTATGGACACATGCATGCCTCAGCATGTGTGTGGAGGCCAGAGAACAAGTTCCAGGACTAAATTCTTCTTCTACCATTTGGGTTTCAGGGATCAAATTGGGCTCATCAAACTTGGTGACAAAAGCCTTATATTTAGCCCTTTGATCAGATATTAAATCAATTTCCAAAGCAATTTCACCTTTTTATGTTCTCACCAGCAATGGATGAGAATCCCAATTTACTTACTTGCTTATAAGCCACTGTAGTTAGCTTTGTTTTTGTTTTATTTTAGCTACTGTAGTGGGTGTAAGGGGCAGGTGATGCTGGGTTTTATAGAAGGTGGGCTGAACAGGCCAGAGGAAGCAAGTCAGTAAGCAACTCTCCTCCATGGCTTCTGCATCAGCTCCTGCTTCTGGGATCCTGTCTTGGGTGAGTTCCTGTTCTGACTTCCTTCAGTGATGAACAGCAATGCTGAAGTATAAGCCCAATAAACCCTTTTCTCCCCAGCTTTGCCTTTGGGTCATGGTGTTTCATGGCAGCAATAGAAACTGTAACTAAGACCGTGTGTTATATCAGTTTGCATCTCCTGTTAGATGGCTGTGGCAGACTGTAGGCATTGGCTCTGAAGGGGATGTCAGACTACGATGCTTCACTTTGACAGCAAAGCATTTAGACATGGCCGAGAAGACAGCAGAGGCTTGTGAGGATCATCCTTCAATGGGCAGGAGAGTCACTACCGTGTTTTCAAAAGATAGAAGCAGAATCCATGCTGTGTCTTACCAGTGTATTCCCAGGGGCTTGGCAGATCTTAGAGCCTCACTGCAGTCTGAAGCTAACATTCATTTCTAGGCCACAAATATTTCATGTGTGCCATTCTATCTCCCTTCAGAAAATGAAGCTCAAGAGACACGGGCATTAATCCTGGAAGCTGCCACTCTATCTGGGAGAAGATTCTGACTTGCTCACTGTGGTGGTCTGAATGACAATGGCCACCACAGGCCCAGAGGGAGTAGCACTATTAGGGCATGTGGCCTTGTTGGGGTGAGGGTGGCTTTGTTAGAGGAAGTGTGTCCCTGGGGGTGGGCTCTGAGGCTTCAGAAGCTCAAAGCAGGCTCAGTGTCTCACTTTCTTCCTGCGGCCCACCTATCGGGATGTAGAACTCTCAGCCAGCCACCTCTCCAACACCATGTCTGCCTGCATGCTGCCATGCTTCCCGCCATGATGATAATGGACTAAACCTCCGAAGAGTAAGCCAGCCCCAGTTAAATGTTTTCTTATGAGAGCTGCTGTGGGCATGGCCTCTATTCACAACGACAGAAACCCTAGGACATTCACTAATCAGCTGGCACTTGGGGAACTGGCTAGAGGGAGGCAGCAGCTGCAGCTTGGTGGGACAAAGATGGATCTACCTAAGAAACATGAACGGTTCCATCAGCATCACTGTCTTCCTCTGTCTCCCAGAAGAGTCCACTATAGTCTACATATTATGGGCTGTGTTTCTGTGGATTCTACCCAATGGGTCAAAAATCTTAGGGAAACAAGAGCTGGGGCTATTCTGAGTATATATATATATATGTATATATATATATATATATATGTATATGTATGTGTGTGTATATAGAGAGACACTTTATATTGTTATTATTTCCTAAACAAGCTACTGTAATTGTTTATAGAGAATTTACATATTATTAATTACTATAAGTAATCTAGAGATTAAATGTATGGGACAGGTTCATTTCCAGCACCACAAAAAGTATATATGAGGACCGCATGAACCATCTGTAAATACTCTGCTATTTTATATAGGGCCTCAGCATCTGCATTGTCACATCTCTAAGTGCCCCTGGAATCAACCCTACAGGTATAAAGGTAAAAATTCCTGCTATTCTTTTTAGAACTGTCAGCCTTTTATTTTTAATCTATTTGATGCCAAATGTGTTCACTATCGATGAGAAAATTCTTGACATTTTAGTGAAATAAAAAAACCAAAGATTTAGCCGGGCGCACGCCTTTAATCCCAGCACTTGGGAGGCAGAGGCAAACGGATCTCTGTGAGTTCGAGGCCAGCCTGGTCTACAAGAGCTAATTCCAGGACAGGAACCAAAAAGCTACGGAGAAACCCTGTCTCGAAAAAAAAAAAAAGAAAAAAAAAACACGAAGATTTTACACTTCAAAACACTTTGGCATGGGGAACCCATGTTCATTGAGACAACTTTGGGCACATTCAGAAGAACTCTTTTTTGTCTGGGGACAAAATGTCTTCCAAGGACTTGACCACTGATTCTCCAGATGATTTTTGTGACTTTCAGAGAAGTGTTTTAACACACTGCTCTTCAGAGGCTCCCAGGACACAGCGACTTGGAGCTCACTTCAATCTCCCTCTTCTACCTCAAGTTTTCTTTTTATTTTTCCCTAACTCCTACCTCAAGGGTAAATCAGTGTGTCCAACCAAAAGAGGATCTGTTCATCCTTTATCAACATTCTGACTTCTGATGGGTGTGGTAGCACGGGCCTTTAATCACAGCAGTCAGGTGGCAGAGGTGTGTGGATCTCTGTGAGTTCAAGGCCAGCCTGGTTTACAGAGTGAATTCCAGGACAGCTAAGGCTGTTTGCAGAGCTGCTGTCTTAAACAAGCAAGCAAACAAGATCCTGACTTGCAGGTCTTAAAACTCCAAGTCAGGAGACTATAGAGATGGCTCTGTGATTAAGAACACTGGCTGCTCTTCCAGAAGACCCAGGTTCAATTCTCAGCACCCACATAGCAGCTCACAACTGTCTGTAACTCCAGAGCCAGAGGATCTGACGGCCTCACACAGACATGGATGCAGTCAAAACTACCAATGTACATAAAAATTAAATTATTATAAAACAAAACAAAAAAATTCTAATTCAGTCTGGATAAAAGAAAATGTATGTGAAGGCATAGTGTATCTTTAGAATGTTTTCTACACTTCAGTGTGGTTCTCTTGACCATCCTTGGAATTCTCTTTTTTCTTCTTTCTCTCTTCCATTCTGATAGCTGCTACTTCTCTCCACTCTTCAAATAAATCATTTTGGGTTTATGTTGTTTTTGTAACTCGTGTGCAGAGTGAAAATTCACCTGGTAAGGATGTTCACTGGAGTCTGTTCCTAACAAGAAAAAGCTACTGAGGAAAAGAGGAGTAAGTGAATCTGACAGGAGATGGGTGGTACAGCTGCATGGAGACTAGGAATGCTTATGGTATATACAGTTTTAAATGCATAAACCAATAGAGCATCAACTTAAAAAACATTGGAATTCCCCACTCAACATGAACACTTCAATTCTCAGTAATGATGTGGGAGTGATTTCTTATTAATAAAGAAACTGCCTAGGCCCATTGGATAGGCCAACCCTTAGGTAGGCAGAGAAAACAGAACAGAATGCTGGGAGAAAGAAGCTGAGTCAGAGAGTTGCCATGGTTCTCCCACTCCAGGCAGACTCAGGTTAAGATCTTTTCTGGTAAGCCAGCTCGTGGTGCTACATAGATTATTAGAAATGGGTTAAGAGGCTGAAACTAATGGGCCAGGCAGTGTTTAAAAGAATACAGTTTCTGTGTAATTATTTCGGGGCATAAGCTAGCCATGCAGGCGGCGGGGTGCTGGGGACGCAGCCTCGCCGCTTGTACTACAACACAGTAATTTTATTTTGAGGGGTTTTTATGTTCAGTTTTTGTGCAATCATAATCTTAGTGCATATGCTTTTATTTGGGCAGAAATTTGTTAGAGAAACCCTTCTTAGCTCTTTTTCTTATCTCATAAGTTTTTGGGGAAGAATGTTTTAGGGTTATACTTGCATGCCTGTTGACATTGGGCCCTAGTATTCATATTGTTTCTGACTGAAGAATGTAGACATCAGCGAGTTTTCTAGAGAGCTGGGATAATGCTAACCTTGGGCAAAGAATTAAACAGGGCTTATAGCTGGAAAAGTTTCATGCTTTCTAATTATAAGGGAAAAATACGAAGAAGTTTTGAGGCATTGGGAATCACACAGGGTTTTAGAGAGTTCTTGCTAGTCAAACTCCCCTTAAACTGTGCCACTGTGTACACGGCAGAAGGCAATTAAGGATCTCATAATGTAAAAAAAAATAGGAGGGACATTTCAGAGCATGTCTCTGCTAACCTGGTGAGGTAGACCAGGAGTCTGAAAACAAGAGAATGCTGACTTCACCAGGGTCAGAGGTAGGATGAGAAGGTCACGTGCATCAGTCACTTTTCTGTTGCGGCATAAGACACCAGGAGTGTGAGCAACTTATGGAAGATGGTTTTATTTCAGTTTGTGTTTCCAGAGGGATAGAGTCCTCATGGTAGGGAAGGCAAGGCAGGGCCTAAGGCAAGGTGGTAGTAGCAGGAAGTTGGTTAAGCAAGTTTCTGTCCACATACAGGAAGCGGGGCAAAAGAGCAGGAAGTGGGGTGAGACTATAAATCCTCAAAGCCCACCCTCGATGACATACTTCCTCCAGCAATATTTTACCTCCTATGGTTCCTTAACTTCCCCAAACAGTGGTACCAATGGGGTACCAAGTGTTTAAAAGCTTACGGGAGACAGTTTTCAATCAAACAGGGCACGGGTCTTATGACTCCTAGTTCCATGTTGTTTTGAAACTTGAAAGGAAATTGGAAGGGGGGATAAGGGGGTGATTAGGATTTAAAAAGGGAAAAGGCAGAGAGCCTGCACAAGTTCTAGCCAGATGGATCCCAGCTCTCAGAGTGGCAAACCGGACCCCGTCTCCTACCCCTAACCTAGAAGATGTTTGCAATTGATAACACTTGCAAAGGGAAAAGTAAGTTTTATCCAATAAATTCTCACCGAGTATATGAACCACACTTAGGCCCCATGTCTGGGAATAGTTGGCTGACACAAAATGGTGTTTTGTAGATTTTTGTCTCATACTGTTTTGTCTGGGTACTTTTTTGTCTTATTGACCTTTTGTTTGTATATTTTAGTTTTCTCTCTCTCTCTCTCTCTCTCTCTCTCTCTCTCTCTCTCTGTGTACATGCATGCATGTTTATTGTTTTTTTTTTCTTATTTTTTTTAACAGAGAGAGAAAGAGAGGGGTAGAGTTGGGAAGGTGTGTCGGTAGGGAGGACCTGGGAGGATTTGGGGAAGGGGATGAGCATGATCAGAATATATTACATAAATTAATTTCTCAACTACAGGAATCAATATATAAACTTTAAAAAAGGGAAAAGACAGAGGAAGCAAGGAGGGGAAAAGGATGGGAAGAAAAAGGGAGGGAGAGGGGGAGGGAGGAAGAGACAGCTATCAGAAGGAAGGGAAAAGAGTAAAGAACAATTAAACAAGAGAGGAAAGTAGCCATGAGATTTCAAGACTTAGCTAATCTTAAGAGTGAACTTGAAATTAGAGACCATGGAGTTTTCAGGGTAAAGTCACCCTCCACAATTAGAAAAACCAAGCTATACAAAATATTTAAGCCCCTTTGTCTATTTAGAAATTACATTTCCATAAAAAGAAGGCAATTCTAAGTTGTGAAAGGTAAGGGTTCTGCTGTCCGATGTCAACAGCTACAATCCCAGGCATTCCTCTGGATTCTTTTTTTTTTCTTTTTTTTTCTTTATTTATTTATTAAATATTTCAGTCTCTTCCCCACCTCTGCCTCCCCTTTCCCTCCCCCTCCCCCAATCCATTCCCCCTCCCTCGTCAGCCCAAAGAGCAATCAGGGCTCTCCGTCTCGTGGGAAGTCCGAGGAAAACCCTCCTCCGTCCAGGTCTCGTAAGGTGAGCATCCAAACTGCCTAGGCTCCCACAAAGCCACTACATGCAGTAGGATCAAAGACCCATTGCCATTGTTCTTGATGTCTCAGTAGTCCTCATTGTCCGCTATGTTCAGTGAGACCGGTTTTAACCCAGGCTTTTTCAGACCCAGGTCAGCTGGCCTTGGTGAGTTCCCGATAGAGCATCTCCATTGTCTCAGTGTGTGGGTGCACCCCTCGCGGTCCTGAGTTCCTTGCTCATGTTCGCTCTCCTTCTGCTCCTGATTTGGACCTTGAGATTTCAGTCCGGTGCTCCAATGTGGGTCTCTGTCTCTGTCTCCTTTCATCGCCTGATGAAGGTTAATATTCAGGAGGATGCCTATATGTTTTTCTTTGGGTTCTCCTTCTTATTTAGCTTCTCTAAGAACCCGAATTGTAGGCTCAATGTCCTTTATTTATGGCTAGAAACCAAATATGAGTGAGAACATCCCATGTTCCTCTTTTTGGGTCTGGCTTACCTCACTCAGGATAGTGTTTTCTATTTCCATCCATTTGCCATTCCTCTGGATTCTTGTTTGTGTTTGTTTCCCTGGCTACAGCATCCATGATAGATGACTACCCACAGTTGACAATAGAATGAAGTGGAAATAGCATAGAACTTCCAAGTTCTATCCTTAAAATACGGACAGTTTCTAGTTTCTCCCTTTTAGAAACTGGACGCCGTGGAAGAAGTGTGAACGTTTTGCGGTAGAGAAGCCCAGCTCAGCCACATGAGAAGTCAGAAGCTGTTACATGGTGGAGGACTGAGATATCTGATATTCAAGTGAAGCCTCCCAGCACCTTGCAGCTCTGTCAAGCTGCCAAGGGAATGAAGCCAAGTGAGTTTTCATATTAGTTCATCTACAGTCCGATTAGTCAATCATAAGGGTTTGGGGCTACTGTGTTCTAGTGTGGTTTGTTGGGCAGCAGTCGGTAACTGAAGTAGTTGCCTACAGGTAGCAGCTCCTTATTATTGTTACAGACCTATGGTTCGGGTGGATGGTCTGTTGTTCTGGACCAAGCCTGATGAAGCTCGCTTGGACTTGTTTGTGCCTCTGAGAACAAATCTTTGCCTAGCAAAGATGACCTCCACTGTGATGACTCAGCTCTTGCTCGCCAGGGTCTTTGTCCAGCAGCAGACTTGGTAATGGCAGAATCCCAGGATCTGATACAGAAATGTACAGCTTTCAAGACATGCCTTTTATCATGTGAATAAAGGCAAGTTATCAATTGGTGACCGTTAATATTATCAAATGGGCTATAAAAAGAACATGCATGTCTCCTGTAATAGTAAGAATTTGGGCCAAGATGTGGAATCCATGGGAAAAATATTTGAAATTAAGTAAAACATTTAAATGTGTATTTTCTGGGTTTATATAGGCTTCAAGTCACTATATCAACTGGCCAAGTCACTATTGCTAGTGACATTGATGCTTTTTCTATTTCCAGTAGAGGATGACTCTCATGAGTTTCTATTGAGGTAGAGCCAGGCAGAAATTTTTGTCTCACCACACAGAACTAACACTACAGTGTCAAGGCTTTTGTGTCTGGTTTCATAGCATTAGCCCTCTAAATGTCCAGTAGGCAGTTGGCTTTGGATCTTCCCTATAGAAACTCAAGGCTATTCGCGTCTGTGACTACAGAAAGCAGTGTAGGTGCTAATGGGAAAAGCAGCTTTGTGGAAGAAGCAAAGGAGAACTGGGGTGTCTGAGTGTAATGCATCTGACCACTTTTGATCCACTGAGATTTTTAAGCTTTGCTGTTTTTCACATCCCCTGAGGCATTTTTACTGACACCCACCCCACCCCACCCCCCTCTGGGAAGCAAATTCACTTCCCACTCCTTCAATTTCAGAGTGGAAGTCTGAGAAGCACGCAAAGAGAGACTGTGATTCCCCACTCCCGGATCTCAGCTAGTCTGCCACCAAGAGCAGTGTGCTGCTGCCCCCTAGAAAGTAATTCACAGCAGGAGGCTGCAAGGTTCTTTGATCTTTGATCTGTTCCTCTTTGTCTGCTGCCCCCTCCACCGGCCCCATCTTGAACTCAGTTAAGCCGGTTTTTCTGTTACTTTTTGTTCAGGGACTAAAGAGTAAGGAAAATTGTGTTCTGGTCTGTGTTACTGGATGTCTTTGAGCCATGATTTTCTCATCTGAAAAGCGTGCAAGCTGGACTACACATGCTCTTACTCTGTACTTTAATAAGTTCAGGATGCCAGGACCCAAGCAGAGGGGTTCTGAGTCAATGGTGCCCTGAATCTCCAGTAGTAGCCAGACGCACCTGGAAGAAATACACCGGGAATATAGCCAAAGAACAATTCACATCTATTTGATTTGTCCGTTTCACTTCAATAAAACCTTGAATCAATTTTTGTTACAACGGATTTATTGTTCTCCATCCCAGGCTGATATCAAACCACGACAAAAATCACTGGAGTTGGTGGGGGTGGTGGGAAAAGGTTTCAAAACTGCAGACAGTGTTTTTTGCAGAATCTCAAGGGAGTGTCCCACCCCCCCCACCCCCGCCCAAGCAAGGATCATCAAATGCTGTCCTCCACAGCACAGAACGTGAGCTCTGTTTCCCACAACTGTTTGAGAAGGGAAAAGTGGAAGGAAGTGATGAAGCTGAAAAACTCCAATTGCTTCGACCCAACTGGAAGGAGTCGCTACCTTCCCGTGCCTATTTGATAAATTTAATATTAGTGTCCAGGACAGAATAACGACAAACATATTTAGGTCTGGTCTTCATCCTCTTTGCAGTTATACTAACTTAGGTGAGATTCCAAGAAGCTCCAGCAGGTGCGCCCCATTGCTGCGCATTTGCGCGGGACCCCTCACTAACCTATCCCTACCTGTTGGATAGATCTACCTTCCTTAAAACACCTGCTATCCTTAGAAGTGGGACAGCTGTGGTCTCAACCTTTGCCTGTCCCTTCCTCGTGGAAGAGGGAGCCTGTACTTAAGTGCTAGTTCTCGAAGGAAGAGGAGTCAAGTCAGGCATAACCTGGTTCAGTGGCTTGGGGCAGGGACAGGCTCTACCCCAATACGGAGCTCCTCCGTGGGGCTTCAAGACTGCGAGAAGCACCAAGAAGCCCTGAAGCTTCGGAGATTCCTGCTAATTCCAGGGAGCCGCTTCACCTTGCCCCCCACTCCCAACCCCCGTCCAGGCTGCGGGCAGCGGCACAGGGTGCATAGTCCCCACGCACCGACTCCGGCACTTGTTCCGACTGCGGGCCCCGCCGCTGCTGCAAACCGGTCTGGCTTCCCTGCAGGGCGTGCGGGATGGAGCGGTGGGTGGAGAGAAAAGGGGAAGAGCCTAGGCGGCCGGCGGGCGGGGCCTGCAGCCTCCCGGAGTCGCTGCCGCCGCGCAGCCTGCTCGCCGCCCGCCTCGCTCGGACTCCGGCGCGCCGTGCGGGGACCTGAGGCCGGCGGGTGCTGCCACTCCTCGGCCTCCACCTCGGATCTTGCCTCGCCTTGCTACCCCCGGCTGCCGGGTCCTTGTGGTCCGCTTGCCACTCTGCGGGCGAGAGGAGCGGCGGGAAGGAAGGGGAACGCGGGGACACGCACACCGGCCGCGGCGCGCGCGCATTGCACACTCGCAGCCGCGCGTCCCCGTCACCGCGTGTCCGAGCCGAGTGTGGCCCCGCGGCAGGGCCCGGCACCTGCCCGCCTCCGGCGCTGCCCCGGCCCCGCCCCACCCGCTGCCCGCAGCAGCCACCCAGGAACCCGCGACATCCCGACAACTTGCTCGCCGTGGCGCAACTGGTCTCGGTCGCTGAGGCTCCAGCACGCCGGCCGGGGGAGGTAAGTTTCCTGCGCGTCCTCGGCAACCCTGCCTACACCCTCCCTTGCCGCCGCGCCTGGGGCTGTGTCTCTGCTGAGACCTGACCTCTCCACCCTGCCACTTTGACTGTCTGAGTTGTGCTGGGGGTGACATGGAGGGGGCGCCCGTGGTTCCCGAACGAGGACCTTAGTACCTCGGGGGGCCTCAGCTGCGCATTCCCGGTGAGCACCCACCGGTTCCCTGCCCCGATCCCTGGGGTGGCAGTGACACCCGCCGATCACTGTGGCTCACTTAAGCCTGAGCCCCCACCCTCGTTTCAGGGCAGTCTGCTGAGTTTGGCTGCAGTGGGAGAGGTGTCCCCGTCTTTCTCCCCTGCTACTAAACAGCCGCGAACTTGTTAGGCGCCCCTGGGATGTCTACAGGGGCTTGCGTGAGTCAGTATTCTGGTGATTTCTGGCTTTGGCGCTGGGTGGAAAAACAGGTGAGGTAGTACGGTTCCAGCCTAAAAACAGCCAGGGACTTTTATGGGGCCCCTCCCTCCACTGGCCCAGGCAACGTGAAGCTTCAACATCTGGAGCAGGGGTCTGGGAGTATGGGGCTGTAGGGTGGGAGAGTGCTGGAGTTGGATTTGCCGCTCTGGTGCCAGGAGTCGTCAGCACCCAAGACAACAAACTGCTTATCTCTCATCTATGCAGATGAGCGTTCTCTCCTCGCTTACCCCCACCGCCCAAGTCGGCTGTCTGCCTTGCACAGCATGCTTGGGTAGAAACCTGTTCCGGAGAAGTTGTTTGGGTAGGTCAGTGAATTTTTTTTTCTTTGTGCCTACTGAAATCAGGGCTTCGAACAGGGATCTGCTATTTAGTGTGGTGCCATTTAAAGCTCTGGCCCCTGAGTAACACCCCTGACGCTGGCCCTAGATGACATTCTCAGCTAGTTAGAGGTCCCCGCTGTAAAATGAATGGTCCCCAAGGACCGAGAATGTGTTAATCTGACCTAAGGAGTGATCCAACTCCTTTCTCTTGAACTTAGGCTCGGAGGGACCCTTTTGTCCCTCTTCCGGGCGACTCCCCTCTTGTTCTCTGGAGAGGCTGTAGTGCTTTTGCAGTTGTTGAAGTGGATCAAAGTCCAAGGATTGGTTTTCCTTCGACTCCACTGTGATAAAATAAATGGGGGTTCTTGGAAGCTTTTGTTAGAGGGCTACCAGCTGAAAGGAACCCCTGGAAAAAATCTTGCCCAACCAAGTTCAGGACTGAACCTTAAGTGTCACCTATGATCTCTGAGCTGAAGGAAATGCTGGTTATGAGAGCAAAGGTGGCGACCCCTGAGGACGGATGGGAAGGGCAGGCAGTCAGCTCTTGATATGTGATGTTCGTCTTGGGAAGGAAATCTGTCTGGCACTCACAGATCCAGACACATTACATCCAAACTAAGAAAACTGGAGGGACTGAACGCCACCTAATAGTTGCATTAGCGTTTTGCAGTTTTTAAATACTTTACAGTATTCTCATTGATTCTCAATCGTGTCTGAGGGGGACGAGATAAAGATGATAATCACACATTTGCAGGAGGCCCGGGACACTAGGATTCTTGGGACTTATCACAGTGACAAGTGGTTCTTAGAGTCCCAGCCAGGTTTGCTGTTCCTAAATCAGAGCCAGCTCTGTACATGAAGTTTTGGTGGTTTTTTGTTTGTTTGTTTTGTTTTGTTTTTAATGACCAGACTTGTCTTCCCTTCCTGGTGGCCAGTATTGTCTCTTTGTGACTTGCCCCTCAGGTGTTGCAGACGTGAGGAAACTCAGGGTCAGACAACCTTGGGAGTTGTGCGTCGCTTCTCCTCTCTGCCTGGAGCTTCTGACCAGAGAGTTCATCTAATCTCCTGGCAGCTTGGTGCTTTTGTGTTTTCTGTCATTGTCCCACTTCTGATCAGGATGAGGTCATGCTGTTCAGAGTGCTGTTTGGTGACCTGGGCTCTAACTCCAACACAGCTCTTGTGTGCCGGACTTACCACCTCCAAGCCTAAAATCTTTCCCATACACAACGAGGTGCCTATGGGATTCTGTTTCTTTTGCCAGCTTTAGCATTCTGTGGTGCCTAGCAAGGCGGTATTATTTCTTTTGGGTCCTTTTCTTCTCAAGTTTAGGAGTAGAAAAATGTCTACTCTGAGTCAGCCAAGCGGTTTAGTTGATCATGGATGCCAGCTTCAGTTTACTTTTTCTTTTTCTATTTTTTTTTTTTTTTTCCGAGACAGGGTTTCTCTGTGGTTTTGGAGCCTGTCCTGGAACTAGCTCTTGTAGACCAGTCTGGTCTTGAACTCACAGAGATCCGCCTGCCTCTGCCTCCTGAGTGCTGGGATTAAAGGCGTGAGCCACCACCGCCGGGCTTCAGTTTACTTTTTCTGACTTGGACTGTGGACCACTTGTTGGAGGGAAAGAAAACTGCAAGTGTGTTTAATTTCCCACCTAAGTTGTTTAGTGCTTCTGTTTGACGTTAAAGTACTCAGGGTGAAGTACTCTCAGGTACAAGTTGGGTCAGTACTTCAACAGTATATGTGCACATTTATTGATTTATTCATTTAATTAATAGGTTTTCTTGAGACAGGGTTTCCCTGTGTAGCCCTGGCTGTCCTGGAATTCGCTCTGTAGACCAGGCTGGCTTCAAACTCAGAGATCCACCTGCCTCTGAGTCCCTCGTGCTGGGATTAAAGGCGTGCGCCCCCACCGCCAAGTCATTTTTTTTTTTTAAAGTTTTGCAGTTTGCATATAGTAAATATCCACCTCCCCCCACGGCTGTTCGGTTAATAGAAAGGAATGAGATCATTCATAGGGAAAGCATGCTGTAAGACATACAGAACCTCGCATGTAAATTCCCAGCACGGAAGGTAGTTTTCCTGTGAGAAGAGAGTTGTGCCTTCTCGGGAGCCCATTGGTGATCACCCGCGTCGTCTCCTGAGTTCATCTCATGAAGCAGGTTTTCCTAGTCTCATGCCGTCTGTATGATGCTCGCTTTCTCATGCCCGTCCGCCTCTTGTGAGTAACGAGTAGCTGGCTACAGGGTCCATCCCCAGAAACTGACTTGTGTCCTTTTATGAGCGGACTTGTCTCCTTTTTACTCAAGGTTGCTGAGGTGCTTTCCAGTAACAACTAACACTGGCTCCGGCTCCGTGGTTTTGCAGGAGGAACCTAATTAGTGAAACCAACCTAGTTACTGTTCTCTTTCCACAGTGGATCTGAAATACTGCTCATAGACCCTGCTGTTTATTAGGGGTTGGGATAGCAGCATTAACTTGTTTGGAGATAGACCATTTATTTACAGGTTCGACAGCTGAAGAGTTAGGAAAGAAACTGACTGGCTCGTGGTCACGTGGGTGCTGGGCCAAGGCCAGAGCTCCTGCAGCATTGTTAGGGAGGCTTACTTTCAAAGTTGTGAGGGTGCAGTTTTGGATTTTAGAAACCTGAGAGATTTTCAGAAAACTTGTTTGCCGATAATTTATGGAGCAGGCATATTTTAAAGTGGTTTTCTGTTTGCTTTTTAAGTATTATTGTCTAAATAAATGTCCATTCTCATCCATATGCTACCATTTTCATGACTAAGATACACTGGCAGATTCATAATTAATACTTTGTTCCATCCAGGGCTTGAAGAAAGGGATTTGTTTGAATAGAAACAAATGCAGGATGGTTTTGTGCTGGTAAATAAAGGCAGCCACTAAAGGTGGCCCTGTCACCCAGCCAGTAAAATCATAAATATGCATACATCTCATTTGCATTTGGTTGTACTCCTGTTAAACTGTAATTCAAAGCAGAAAAATAATTGTGTGTGTGTGTGTGTGTGTGTGTGTGTGTGTGTGTGTGTGGCTACAGCCTTCCTTATTGTTCTCTGAAAAACATCAAGTCCTAAATGTGTTATTTGTTACAAGAAAAACCATTTCCCTTTGTAAGGAACGGACTGACTGGAGTTGGAGGAGTCCTTTTGATTCTTTGGAGCTGCCCAGTACATTATGTAGCTGAGCACAGCCTTCGCTTGTGCTCTTATCTCTGAAGCTGGAGGTGTTTCTGCTGAAATCCAGGGAAAGGACTGGAGGACCTTCGCATCATCTTGTCTTACTAATTTTTCTGTATTTTTTTTGTTTTGTTGTTTTTGTTTTTCAAATCAACCTCAAGTGTATTTTTTAGAATAGGCAATGCCATTAAGTTGTTTTTTTTTTCAGCCATGTCCTACTAGAAATAAACAAATGCGCCAATCTCAGTTTTGTTCAATTTATTCTCAATGTTATCATCCTGTGCATGACTTCATCAGAATGGGCAAAGGTACATCCATTGATTCTCTTCAAACTGGGTTACTCTTGGGATGCGATATGAGTCTCAGGTGAGGATTCTAATTGCGAGTGCTGGGAGCCTGGGAGATGGAATTTACCTTGGGGTGAAACTAAGGTTTGGAGAAAGGAACGGTAGAATGTTCATCTAATTTGTATAGAAGAAAGGGGGGTGTTTAAGCTACATCCAGCAATGCTAATGGATGAGTTTCAAAAGCAGCATAAAGACATCGCTAGTCATAGACATATAGAGAAATGTGTTTCTTTGCTTCGCAGATAGACTGGCGCAAGAAATACGATGGGCTGAACATGCTGCGTGATGGGCTTCTTTTCTTTCTTTGTGTTTTTGGTTTTGAGACAGTCCTGTGTATCGTCCTGGCACTCCCTCTGTAGACCAAGCTGGCCGTGAACTCAGATATCCGCCTGCTTCTGCCTACCAAATGCTGAGACTAAAGTTGTGCACCACCACTGCCCAGCGATATGATGGGTTTCTCATGCTTAATTCATACCTCTTTGTTGCTGAATCTGTGCTCACCATCGTATGACCTCTTTGAGGGAGTAGGAAGCATGTCGCAGGTGTTAGACAACTCTCCGTCAGTGGGAAAGGTTTGGCATCCTGTTCTGTTTGTGTTGATAGTCTTGGGTTTTATCCTGTTCTGTTTATGTTGATATTCTTGGTTTTAGGGCTATGATGAGTGGTGAGAAATTTTAAAATGTGTCAGCCACCTCCAAATTAATGTTTAAAAAAATCTCAGGATGTTTCTTAATTATTCAGTGATTCTATTCTTTCTGAGTCATTTTAGGAATACCAACCAGACTGGTGGGAAGCAGATCCAGGACTTTACGGTGTCTCTTTATCACTCGAAACAGGCTTTATTCAATAGACTCCAACTTTTTAATGTGGTTTCATTTTCTTAAAGTAATTAGAAAAACTAATATAGTTTAAGCCTCCTGTTTAGTTACTTGTCTTCTTTAGCAAGAAGATTAATATAAATAAAAATTTTGTTGGATGGTGGTTGTATTTGGAAACACTCCCCAAATACCCAGAGGTGTGTTGGTGATTCCAAACCAGTCAAATTAAAAATGAAGATGGGCTGCCCTACGTGACCCTTGTCACTGAGTGCATCGCTTCAAATCATAACATTGCATCCTGGCCATCCCATACTGCAAAAATATATTCATTTCAACCCAGAATTCCTCATAGGCTTTTGTTTCATCACTACTCAAAAGTCCAAAGTCTCCTCCAGAACTCAAAACAGCCTCTTAACTTGTTCCCTTATAAAATGACAGGCTCTGTATATCCAACATACAATGACACTAATAAACAAGCTCATTCCGTGAAGCTGTGACTGGGAGCACAGTGGGGAATGAGCAGACCAAGTATAACTGAACATGAGCAGAGCAAGTACCACGTGCTTTAGTTCCAGGGCCAGCATCTAGAGCTCCTGATAGTCTTAGTGTTCCAGCAGCCTTCAGTCACTCTACGCGCCTCCTGTTCTGCCCCCTTAAGCCAGCTCCACACTGTGCCTACAGCTTTCCTGGTGAACCTTATGGTCCTGACATGGCCGACGTTCTGGGGTCTTTACTGCACCTTGGGCTTTGCCTTCACAGCTTCACAGGGTGTCCTCTCAAGGTCCCCCTTACAAGAAATCCGACAGGCCCTACATTACCTGGCCTCGGTGACCTTCTTGAACTTTGGTGCAAACTTCTGTGACGCCGTAACTTTTGATATTTCACGCCTGTAAATTCACGACCATATGGACAGTGTTGCCAAGCTCTGTTGCCAGATGGTGATGTAGTGTGGCCTCCTTTATCTGTAGTGATTTCTGGGTACCTTGGTGACTAAACCTGGGAAAACACTTCTCCAGGTGATTATTTCCCAGCAGACAACACCCCGTTGGTGGCATTTTCACGAAGCTCAGTCTTCCTCCTCTTGACTGAATTTGACTGGACAGGAAGAGGATCTTGCCTTCAAGACAATTTCTTTCTTGCCAGTGCAAAGTGGTAGGGTTCTCCTTACCTGGGCTTTCTCTTTAAGGAGAGTAGATGCTTTGTTGATGCCAATGGTTCTCAACCTGTGGGTCACAATCCCCTTTGGGGGATCAAATGACCCTTTCACAAGGATAGCCTAAGAGCATCAGAAAACACAAATATTAAGCCAGACAGTGGTGGCACACACCTTTAGTCCCAGCACTTGGGAGGCAGAGGCAGGTGGATCTCTGTGAGTTCGAGGCCAGCCTGGTCTACAATAGCTAGTTCCAGGACAGGCTCCAAAGCTACAAAGAAACCCTGTCTCCAAAACAAAACAAAACAAAACAAAACAAGAGTGAGTTCCAGGACAGGACAGGCTGCAAAACTACAGAGAAACCCTGTCTCAAAAAATAAACCAAAAAACTCCCCCCAAATATTTATATTATGATTGATTCATAACAGTAGCAAAGTTACAGTTATGAAGTAGTAATGAAAATAATTTTATGGTCGGAGGTCACCACTTGAGAAATGTCTTAAAGGGTCACAGCATTAGGAAGGTTGAGAACCACTGGTCTTCGCTTTCCTGGTCCATCCACTCTTTTCCATACCAGTCTTTGTGACTTGAACTCTCATTGTAAGCCTCAATAAATGTAGTGAGTAGTAACCGGACCGCTGCCTGAGTATTACGCCATCTTGAAATTTCCTCCATTAAACAACTGATTCCATTACACTTGAATTCAGACTCGATCAAGTAATCAGGACATGGGTTAAAAGCAGGCAGTTTTTTCATTGGTTATTGTTGTTGTTGTTGTTGTTTTGAGACAGGGTTTCTCTGTAGCTTTGGAGCCTGTCCTGGAACTAGCTCTTGTAGACCAGGCTGGCCTCGAACTCACAGAGATCTGCCTGCGTCTGCCTCCCAGTGCTGGGATTAAAGGCTTGCATCTCCACTGCCCGGCTTAGTTTTTTTTTTTTTTTTTTTTTTTTTGTCATTGTCAAGATGTAGCATTATTGTCCTATACTCTGTAAGTGCATTTTTGATAACGGACTTGGTTGAGGGGCTCCGTGGAGTCCCAGTTCTGTCACTCCAGTCTCCAGCTAAGCAGTCTCTTCTGTACTATTTGGTGATCAGTCCTGCTGAGCACCAGCTCGCTCCTGACCTTCCGTTGTAGCCTTGTGTGGCTCCGTCTGGGATGTGCCTTGCCTAGAGTAGCCATGTGTTGGGGTAGTCCTCAGGCGGCTTTGGAAGGAGGCTCTCATCACCTTTTCTATCGGAGACAGGGCTGCCTGCTCCCTGGGAAGGGTTTCGGCGCTGTGTCTGCTGAACTCGGTGCCCCTAGAAGCCCTCAGCGTCAGCAGGGTAGACTGCACACCGTGAGCGTCTTTCCACCGTGATGTCCTCAGCAGCACAGTGCCAGCATATCTAAAAGTGTCGAATAGACACATCAAACGAGTAGCGTTGCTTTCATCTCTTGAAAAACAAAGCAAAACTTTTGCAAAATCCCAGGAGAGAGAGAGGAAATGCACAGATGTCCCGCACGCCATTGCACATTGTTAATGCTGCCCGTGGACTTTCTCCAGCTTTCTGCTGCCTGGTAGCATAACTGTAGTGATCAGCTTTTCTGTAATGGTCCCTGCAGTAATTATCCCCAAGAAAGGTTGCCCACAGTCATTTCGAGGATGATGCTCCCGAGACAATGAATTGGCTCCCTGGGAACAGGGATGAAGGGAAGCTTTTTATCATAGACCCTTTTAAAACTCTAAACTTGGAACCGTATGAGTTAGTTAAACTAAAATTGCAATGGAGGAAAGGATGTGAAAATCGGACGTTCTTGTGAGTCAGAGAGAAGATGGAGGTGGGAGCAGAGGTGGGAGGGCTGGCCTCTCATTGCGCACCAATGGGCGTCAAGTGGCTCCTAGTCAAAGAGGATGCCACACTCTATAACATGACATTGAAAAAGGCTTGCATGTATGCTCCCATGACAAAATAGAACATTTACTCAAAGAGGAGAACGTCAGTATTCCCTGCATCCACAAAAACAAGCTGCTGTCAAGGAAAGCATTTCCATGCTAAAGCATTCATCTTGATGATGCTCAGAAAACCGATAAGATGTCCTGACCTGCTGGGCCTGTTGGTACAGACCTGCAATCCCAGATATTGGGTTGCTGAGGCAGGAGGGTCACAGATCCCATGGCAACCCGGGCTACAGAATAAATTCACAGACAGCCAGGACACTGTGGTGAGACGCTGTGAAAGTCAGTGAAAAGATAACCCCCTATCTCAGTTCAGTCTGAGAACCCCCAACTAGATGGCTTATACACAACAGAATTTCTTTCTGATGGTTCTCTCTGGATGCTGAAAGTCCAAGATCAGAATGGTGGCATGGTTGGCTTCTGGGTTGAAGTTGTGGAGAGCTGACTTCACATTATATTCTTATATGGCAGGAAGAGAGGTGGAGAACCATGTGAAGATTGCTTTTTTTAAGATTTAACGTAAATTGTGTGTGTCTCTCTGTGTGTGTATTGTATGTGTATTGTGAGTACGTGCCCACAGAAACTAGAAACATCAGATACCCCTGGAGCTAGCTACCCATGGGCTACTGTGAGCTGCCTGATGTGGTACTGGGAATGGAACTTGAGTCCTCTGGGAGAACAGTATGTTCTCTTAACCACTATGATCAAAAATTCCTGACATAAAGCTCTGTCTGGTTATGAGCAAAAACCTTCTAGGATTCTGTGTCTGCAGAGATGGACTGATGGGAATTTCAGTTCTGTTGAGAGACTGGAATTTTGTAGCTTCAGAGGCTAGTTACTTTATCTTGGGCTAGTTTTAGCCCCGATTTTTTTTTTATCCCATTCTGTATCTGAACTGATACCGCATGATAATAAATAAAAACCTCTTAGAAGCTGTTATAACCTTATCAGAACACTGGCTTCCACCAATCCAAGAGCTAAGAGTGGCATCAGATAACACTTTAGCCCCATAGAAAACCTCCCCCCATCTTGATATACCCACCTCTCTGGTGTACTCACCAATGCATTTTTAACGTGCCTTGATTTGTGGCTCTCTGCCCTAAAAACTATAAAAACCCCATGAAACTTGGGGTAACCTAAATCTCTGTTCCTGAGCTATGGTCACTCAGAATGATTCCAGAATAGACTGTCTCTTACTCCTTTTAAGATGAGAGCTGTTAGATTTCAACATAACTCTGGGGGAACACAGGAGTTCAGTCTCGCATGGAAGTCAATGCCTTTAAAGAAACACAGTCAATGATGACCATAACAAATAAAAACAAAGCTATGTAAATAATACTTATAATTAAAAAATGGTTTTATGAAAGAGCATGTCCACGGTATATGAAGTATACTCTTATTTTCCGGAACATTCCCTCCTACCTCTAAGTTCTAATAAATACTGACCTTGATGCATTAGATTGGCATTACTTCCACTGTATGGATCTGTAGAAAGCCCCAGTCTTATCTCCTGTTACCTCCCATGCCATCTGTGCTGTGCCTCATATCTAGGACTCTTTGCCTATATGTGCCAACCAGAAGATGGGGAGTTAATGACTAAGTGAAGGCTCTCCCCATAAAGTTTTATTTCTGTCAGAAAGGCAAGGTGAGTCATGGAGAGTGGACACCTGTTGGAATTTGGACCTTGAGGAGAGAGGTTCATAAAGCCACCTTCTCTCGCAGGAGTCATAAGCTTCAGCAATGAACAACGACCTTTAAGTTGAGCATTTATGTATTTTTTTTCACATAATGTTCACCCTAAAGTTTATGCTATATTATTTTTAACAAGAACCTAAATACTGTTTTAAAAAAAAGAAGAAAGAAATGAAAACAAAAAACAACAAAACAAAACAAATAAAACCCTTTCTTAAAAACATGTCAAGGAGCTGGGTAGTGGTAGCACACGCCTTTAATCACAGCATTCGGGAGGCAAAGGCAAGCAGATCTGTGAGTTCGAGGCCAGCTTGGTCTACAAGAGCAAGTTCCAGGACAGGCTCCAAAGCTACAGAAAACCCCTGTCTTGAAAAACCAAGGGGGAGGGGGGGACATGTCAAGGACAATTTGGGAGTGTTTTGAACTTCATTGTTGTATTGTCTTCCCATTTTAACTGACCATATAAGCACAAAATGAACCCTGTGGTTGCGCAGAACCTCTGGGCAGGCTGCTTTATTTCTAGACTACATTTCCTATCTGCAGAGGGCTGTCTGTCCCTTGAAGTACAACATTGATGTTAGACATTTTTCAACTAGAAAACCTCCCCAACGTTGTCGCATCTTCTTCCCCGCCTTTGTAAGATGGCACAGACCAGAATGTAGCCTTTGATGGGGCATGCGGTGTTCTTTGCTCCCTACGCATTGGCCCCGGTTTGTTGTTCCGAAACTCCCTCTGATTTCTTTCATTTATTTTAAGGACGCTCTACCCCTGTGGCTTTAAGGGTAAGCCTAGGAGATAGCTTTTCTTGTCATTGTAACAGGATACCCAATGGAAACAACTCAAAGAGGATTTCTTTTGGTTCCAGGTTCAGGAAACAAAGTTCAGCATGACAGGGAAGTCATGGTGGATGAAGCAGGTCTGTGCAAAGGACACTTAGAGTGGCAGGGCCTCAGGTGGTCAACCCAGGAAACAGAGAAAGCTAGACCCAGGCTGGAGGCCTACCCTCCTATGCTATGCTGTTCAGCTAGACCAGTGCCAAAGGTTCTGCTTCTTTCCAAAACAGTGCGTTCAGCTGCAGACCAAGTGTTTTCAAACTTGTAACCCTGTGGGGGGCATTTCCAATCTGGCCAGCAACAGCTTTACTCATTGCTTGCTAGGCTGTTGAGACTATGTTGTGACCTAGGGACTACATAATACCTGTGTTTTCTAAAATGTGACTCCGTAAGATTCATTCATTATACGTTGAAATGGTTCTTTTTCATTTTTAAAAGACTCTTTCTCTCTGTCTCTGTCTCTCTCTGTCTCTCTCTGTCTCTCTCTCTCTCTCTGTGTATACACATGCATACACATGTGTCTATTCAAGAACATGCAGGCGCCCACCAAGGTCAGAAAAGAGCATCAGGTTCCCTGGATCTTGAGTTGCAGATAGTGATGAGCTGCCTGATGTGGGTACTGGGAACTGAACTCGGGTCCTTTGGAAGAGAAACAAGGGCTGTTTAGTTGCTGAGCCATCTCTCCAGTGTCTGAAATTATTGTTTCTTAAAGAGAGAAAGAGTGGGAATGACCCATAAGGGGTTTTTGAGAGAGGACCTCAAGAGGTCTCTGCTCAAATCCTTTGCTTTGCACTTAGTTGAAAGGCCAAGAACAGGCACATTTCCCAAAGTGCTACCTTTTAAAGCTGAGGCGGGCATCATTTCCTTTGTATTTTCTATGAAGCATTTATCATGCTTTTGCTAATTTATCTGATCTAAAGCAGGATTTCCTAAACGTTTTTATTTCACTTAATTGTAGTGGTAAAAAGGATGGGTATTTTGATGTCAGTTTCATTTTCGGTTTTCATGTCCTTAGAACTATAGATGACACATCGCCTTTCTCTTTTCCTTGGAGAAATTGCACAGAGAAGTCTCCCAAATTTCCTGCCTCCTATCAGCAAACCTCCAGCAAAGCAAGGAAAATGAATGATGAAAAATTCACTTTAAGAGGCTGTAAGCAAGTTTTCCTCCGGCCTAAGAATTCGTCTTTGAAAGGGAACAAGCGAGGCCTTGCTTTGAGGAGCTATTTTTAAATGATGCCCACTTATTGTTTTCCCCAAGATGCATGGTTTCCATGGAGTGGTGAGGGTAAAGGGAAATGGAGCAAGTGGCAGCCCTGCCGCTGGTGCCAAGAGAAACAGGACTTTCATATATGTTTGTTTATAGAAAGCAAAATGGAAATTCGGCTTATAAGGTACGTGTACGGTTGGGTTTCATCATTTTGTTAAGTAACAGCTTAGAAACAGTCTCCCACCCAGTAGCTGGTAATGTAAGCATGAGGCATCACTTCCTTCTGTGCAAACTCTGTCTGAGGAATAATCGTTTCCCACACGTGGCAGAACTTCTCGCAGCAGTTTGGAGCTCAGCATTATGTCCTCCGCCTGGGTTGAGCAGCTTCAGAGTTGATGGACACTCTGCCCGTGACCTCGTCCGCATCCTTCACTTAAATGTCACCTTGCTCTCACCATCTCATGCTCACGTCCCCAGTGCATAAAACAGCGTCTAGCCCAGCGAGTCTCCACTTTCCTGATGCTGCCACCGACTGCGTAAACACAGCTCCTCATGTTATGCTGACCCCCAACCATAAAATTATTTCGTTGCTACTTCATAACTGTAATCTTGCTACCGTTATGAATTGCAATGTAAATATCTGATATGTGACCCCAAAGGAGACATGGCCCACAGGTGCAAACCACTGGTCTAGCCCAAGGCCGACCTGCAGTTCATATTTGCTGAATCCATTCTTTTATAAGCTGTAACTTACTTTGCTAATCTGGTTTACTCTTTCTTTTGAACATGTGAACCATCCATCTTCTAGTCTGAACACCTTTTCAAATCCTTGTCCCAATAAGTGGCCTTGTGTGCTGTCAAAATTTTGTTTTCCATCTCCTAACTTTTTTTTTTTTTTTTTTTTTTTTTGCCGGGGTGTTGGGGGCTGCTATATTTGAGACAACTTCATGACCTCACCTGTCTCTTTTGGAGACTCATCTGCTCTTAAGACCCTGAGTTTTTTCACAGTGAGGAGTAAGCGTGTGCCCAGGAACCTTTGGAAACCCCAGGCTGCCTCTTCCCCCAGGTTCAGCGTTTTCACGGTTACTATCTTTGCAGATTTAGACACTTGCGGCTGCCTCGCTTCTACTCACCCGAGGCCTGCATAGCCGCTAACCTTAAGAAGATATTCTCTGTCCTCACTTCCTCCCTATACCGGCCCCTCTTAACTGTCCTCCTTCAGCAGCTCCCCAAAGCACCTTAATGTCCCCCTTTTCCTTTGTTCATTTTTACTTGCTCCTGGAGCTTCAATTTTGTTGCCACCACCCCCACCCCCAAACCCTTATGTGTCTTGGTTTGTTCCATCGAAGCATCCCCAGTCTGGTCTAACATGACTGTTGGCCATCATGAGTGTGGTGTCAGCAGCTGTACACCACATACAACACTCGATATGGAACCGTAGATCGTAGTGCTTTATACTTGCAGGCCTTGGTGGTAGGGGGGTGTGTGAGAACGGATGGGAGAACCTGGGACATGGTGTGTTGGGGCCCCACCACGGACACATTAGCTGCACCGTGTTCGAAGCTTTCTCTCTGAAGATGGTGCAACGAGAAGAGTTGAGCCCCGGTGATGAGGTTGTGTTTTCACTCAGTCATGTGAGCAGTGTGGGGAAGTGGGTTTGAAAGGAAATAAGCCAGGGCCAGAGAGGCTAATGATGGATCTGAGACCTCGGTAAAGGGAGTGAGCGCAGTGAAAGGGAAGCAGATGGGAGACTTGGAGGTGTTGACCTACTGAGATGGGAATGTTGGGAGAACATTAGGAGTCAAAGGAAGCGCGTCTTTGGTGTTTAGCTGAGCGCTTAGGAGAGTGGCAAGAAATGCTTCACTGGGGAAAGCGTGTGGAGAAGAGGCAGCGTGGTCTCTGGAGACAAGAAGTTTGATGAGTCCCAGTTTGGACAGTCAAGAGGCCCACGGTCTAGGCCGGGTGGGGCTGTCGTGGGAGTGGTAGGAAATGGTGGCTGTGGTAAGGTAACAGGTTGTGGGCGCTGATCCAAGCCATGGGAGCAGATATGGCTGAGACACCTGCGGGCTCTCCAGGTGGAGTCAAAGAGGAGGGAGGAGGGAAGGAAAGATGGTGGAGCCATGGTAGTTAGAATGCTTGTGAGCTGTCAGAGGCTTGGGATTAATAAACTTCCCTGAAAAGGTGTGGGTAACAGAGCATACTGTCCACTCATCTTAATTTGCAATTTAATTACCTCATACGTCGGCTCAGACTCTCTTTTTATTACTGAATTGCCTTCTATTTTCTTCTCTGTTTGAGGAAATGGCATCTAATTTTCATGGTGCAATACATATTCAGTTGTTCTGGAAGGCATCTGGGACCCCACTGATCCGAATACCCTACTTCCCCAGAAGCAATTTCTCAAGCCCACTTTTTCTTTGGCATTCTTCTTCTTGTGACTCCTGATGCTCTCCCCTGAGGCCGGCTTGTCACTGCCTTGAAGCTTATCTCTCTAAGCAGACTCAAGTCCTGACGTCAGGGACCACATCTTTGCCTGTTCTCTGTTCCCACCCAACTTAACGGCTTCTGCGCCTTCAACACCCTAGACGCTGCTGCTGTGTTTTATCGATTATTTTGATCCCCCTTCAGAAGAACAAAGGGAAAATGGAAACTTAAACTTCTGTAGGGTTTGTAGCAGTCGATATGCCTTGAAGTAAGTTGAAAATGCCTGCTTCAAAAATGTTTGCAAGCTTATTGTTCTATTTTTTACTTTTAAAAAAGAAGAAAAGAGATTGAAGTACTAAGAAGTTCACAAAGGCCAGTGTAAACTTCTTGTGACTTGCCTTTATTGTGACTTTAGACTCTAAAGGAAGAAGATGTCTTTTGGCAGCTCCTTCCTACCTGCTTGCAAGAGGAGTTTATCTCTTGGTGTGTTAAAGCAAGCTTCCTGTGCTTCTAAAGGTCATTTGCTTATATTTGCCCAAGTTGAATTTGAGTGCATTGAGCACCGTGTTCAGAGAGCACAATCCTGACTCATCCAGTCCTTATGCTGACACTTTGATGACCCCTGGTCAAGTGGCTTGACCTCGTTCCTGCCTTTTTCTTCTTGTCATCCGTAGAATGAACATCTAAACCCTGGCTCTTGAGCGCGATCAAAGGCATGATCCATTTGAGAGGCCAAATCGAGTGATGGCCTTTGAGGCCCTCAGAACAGAAGTGTCCCATACAGAAGAGAATGTGTTTTATAGGGATTACAGAAAGAGGTCACGCTCAGGGCTTCACTTTTATAGCAAGGGTGGGTTAGCAGATCTGGACTAAGGGCCCTTGTAAAGATGCTTCCTTTCCTAGCCCTGGAGCGCGAGGTTGGGGAAGATAGCATCTCATTGAAGACTGCCGAGACTTTCTGAGTTGAAACACGCCCTTGACACAGGTGCAAAGGAGAAAGTAAAACATGTGTTTATTCATTAAAGAAAAGCAATGCTGGTTAACAGCCTGTGATTGGTTGGCTAAGGCTGAGAGTAGCTCCCAGTATTAAATAAGTATCTACTTCTTGTGTGGGTGTAACTTAGCACACTGCAGTGAGCTAGCAGCACCAGGCCACACTCACAGGGGTCCATGTCTCCGTGAATGCTGCTGTTGAGGCTGAGTGTGAGAGAGACGCTCTCAGAAGCCATGCACTTGGGGATTTTTTAAGGTGTTTGAATTTAATTGGACTCCTCAAATGCCCAGTGCAAATTTCAGTAATAAAAATATTATAGCCCAGTGGTACGTGCCAGCTGTCAGAGGGACCAGACTTACAGAGAAGGGGGAATACCTGATCAAGATGGGAGAAACTATTTTGGGTGACTAATAGAAAATTGGAGCTGCCATGCCCACAAGACACCACATCTCATGTCTCTGCACTGATACCACTAGCAAGCGGACTTTGAGACTGGCCACCGTGTGACTCTGGCTTCAGAGGTTATTGAGTTTCCAGTGCTGTTATTGAGTTTCCACGTGTCTACCTGTCAGAGCTGGCCACAGGCCAGCACTCTCAAGAACCTTCTGGGACTTCCAGCAGAGCCATCCTCCTGGCCTGTCAGCTGAAGGACCTCACAGTGGGCACTGGTCAAGCCTGCTCTTGATGTGTTCTCCACAGACAGGATTCCCCAGAGGAAACCTGCTGCACTTTCTGCCCATCCGTTCCCACTTAATAAAGTGTCCAATTACAGGAGATTACCTTTATGAGAGCATGGCATTGTAGGGGATGTTTGTGTGAAGAAAGCAAGTATGTTTGAAAGACATATCTTATGTGGACATCCTAATGGCTGACTGCCCCCACAGCCCATTGGCTGTGCTCTCTGCCTTCAGAGCTTAACACGTTGGAATAGGAATCTTTGGGTCTGTAGTCAGGGCATTGGCTCTGTTAATATGACTCTAAGATCTGAACTGTTTACTCAGCCTGGCATGAGTACAGTGGTATCATCATGTCCATAGCTGAGCTGTTTCTTGGTCAACTGTGGACTGAGTGTGGCTCGGTTTGGACTGCAGGATATAGCACACGTTGACTTAGCAAAGTCAAAGCCGAGCTCATGGGAAGTGAGCTATGGAAGCAGAGATGAGAAGGCAGCCGCGTTCCTATCCCCATCTGCTCAATGGGGAGAAGAACTTAACGGTTAAAAGCTGCCAGATCTGTACAATGGCACCTGCATCCCTGCTGGCAGCACTGGGTCCCAGATGCTCTGACTCTTTATCCATGCCTGCTATGATGAGTTTTGTTCACTGTGGTCATCTTAACCGGTCTTTCAAACAGGTACCTTGTGTTTTTAAATTGCTTTCTTTAGGAGTTAACTATGCTTGCTATATAACATTGTCACCCGTGAGTTCTTATCAAGTGAGTTTTTACATTGATAATCCTGCTGTATGTCTGAAGACAGTTTTACTATAAAGATGAGCAGAAACACAGGGAGACTTGTACTTAAAACTACAAAGTCACTGAAGAAAAGAAAAATAGCAGAATGTTAAACTTGGGAGAAGGCCCGGCAGGCCTGGGAAAGGGAGAGTGTGCAATGGGAATCAAGCCCTAAGGATTTAAGTCTCCACCAAGAAGTTTGAAATAATCACCAAGACCCAAAGCATACAATTTAAGAACGGCTGTCTTAGAAGAATGGAATTAAGAGGGATAGGAGAAGTTAGTTCTCATGAGGACTTTTGGTCACCGAAAGTAAAGCACAGGCATATGACCAATATCGGTCATCACAGCACAGAGACACAAATGACACAAACTTGCTACAATAAGTAGGTGGTAGAAACTGAATGTTAAGAAATAAATACTGGAGAACTTGTCTGTGATTAAAGATGGGGAGGAAGAAAGGGGAGGAGAGAGGGCGGGGCTACAGTGACAGCACCCTGGCAACACGTGCCCAGACTAAGTTGGGTGTCTATTATAATCTAGGCACTTTCTAAGTGATAACCATGCATTAACTTACTTCATATTCAGAGAAACCCTTGAGGGTAGATGATGTCATCACCATTTTACTGAAGAGGAAACCGAGGGCCAGAGGTATTAAAAGTGGATGATGAAGTCAGATTTCAAAGCCAGGTGGCAGAGCGACATAACCATCTCTGTAAGGTAGGCTGCCCGGTATATCTCATGCCAGGTTGATGACTGGGACACCTCAGAGCACATACAGTGGGTGTTTCTTGATCCTAAGATAGCTTAGTTTGTTTTGTGAGGCCATTGTTTGAAGAAGTACTTAGCATATGTCCAGTTAGAAACCAGCAAGGTAGTTAATGCCTATTATCACACTCCTAGGCCCTAGTATTAGTCTAGATGGGGAGGCCAATGCAACAGAAAAGTAAGAATCCTCAGTTGGCAGAAGGAAAGGAAGCATACTTGCTCTGTTTGTTTTACAAAGCACTAATACCCTTCATGAGGATTCCATTTTCACAATTACGCTCACACACACACACACACACACACACACGAGGGTTGGTGGGGGTTGCAACATGTAAATTTCAGGGAGAAGCAAATATTTAAGTTATAACATAGACTCAGAGTGCAGAGGTAAAGCTATTCAGATATGAGAGAAACTTTTCCAAACAGAAGGCATAGTAAGTACAAAGTCCTGAGGCCCAAAGATAGTTTGACCCATGTAAGCCAGTGTGAAGAATCGTTGTATCCCAAGGTGGGGGCAGAGAAGGGAGGCAAGCATACATGGGACAAGGCAGGTGTAAGGCCTTATAAACGAGATCTGGGGGTGACCTAGTATGATGAGAAGCCATTAGCGATTGAGTGTCAGGAAAGGATGCTCAATAAGAACTTGCTGCCTTGTCTCTCATGATGAAACTTTCAGCTGGTGGGGGGCACACCCTTGAATCGCAGCCCTCAGGAGGCAAAGGCAGATGGTTCTCTATGAGTTTTAGATTTCCCTGGTCTACATAGTGAGTTCTATACTACTGGGGATGCAGTAAGACCCTGTCCTCAGAAAAGAAAGTCTTGGAAGTCGAGCACATTTTTTCTGGTTGGTGTAGATCTGAATGGATGGACCACCAGGGAAATCAGGTCCTCTCTGAGCAAGTGAACTTGTTTGCCTGTATGCACCTTCCCTAAAGATGGTTTAGTGCATGAACCAATAAATCTCAGAGACCTGTACAGGCGACAGTTCATGCCACAGTTACCGATTTTCCTACGTTTAATAGCATTGACGTTCTCAACCATCATTTAAAAATCTTCTTAGCTATCCAGTGCTAATTGAAAGATACAGAGTGTACTAATGAGCTGTGAGGTGCATAAGGAGAGAAAGAATAAGGAAAGGTTTAATTTGAATTTGAGATGTTTGGGTACTTATATCCAAACTAGATTTACAATATCACAATATTTTTCCTAAGAACTCTTAATTCATATACTTGAAGTATATGCTTTAAAAATTAATGATTATTAAGAGTAAGAGTAAATAGCTAATTTGGTATTTAAGGGAAAGCATACTTTGGCTTATTTTTAGGATACATTAAATATCTTGAGTCAAATTTACTTAACCAAAATATAAAAGAAAGATAATTTCCTTATATGGTCAGTTGTATTGAAAATAGTGTTACCCGTCACTCCTCCATGGCCTCTGCATCAGCTCCTGCCTTCAGGTTCCTGTCCTGCTTGAGTTCCTGTCTTGACCTCCTTGTAATAAAGGAAGGTAGATAAAACCCTTCCCCCACAAAAAAAAAAAAAGAAGAAAGATTTCTTTAAAAGAACTATATACAGAGAGAGGACTTAATCAAATGTATGGGAAGGGTAGTCTTCAAATTATAAAAAATAATTATGTAAAATGAATCTTTATTTAGACAAGTGGCCAAAGATTAGAAACTATCATTTTTTTGTGCGTTAAAAAAAGCAAGTAATCACCTATCATAATGAAGGCAATGAAGCTAATGTGATAGGTTAAAGAATAAAATTATGCTACAAGGTTGATATGACTGCAAAATTATGCATTTACACATAATAGTTATCATTCGAGCTAGTGTAGTACTGGTTTGATTTCTAGAACTAAAATAAAAAAAAGATATACTGCCCTAAAGAGGCCAACAAAAGCCATTTTACTGAACACACCCTTAGTCCAGTAATTCATTTTGTTGTTTTTTTTTTTTTTCTTTATTTTGAGACAGGGTCTCCCTTTGTAACTCAGGCTTGCCTAAAAATCAAGGAAGTGAGATTCTCTCGCCTCAGCCTAACAAGTTCTGGGACTACAGGCTGTCCCACCGTGCCTGGCCAGTGATGTCTGTCTGCACAGGAAAAAAAAAAAATACTGGGAAAAATGTTGTTAGAGCAATGTTAATAATAATGATGAAAGGCTAAAAATAATTTTAGTACCTGACATTTAGAGAATGATTAAACCAGATTAGTAGCCCTAAGGACAGAATATTATTTGAAGATAAAGTACTATGGTAAGATCTATTTCAAATAAGTGGAAAGATGCATTATAGAAAATTGCAGCTTGTTCACCGTTTATCATGCATTTTCTTGCATATGAATACATAAGAATGTAAGAAACTTTAACTCATGTTTGTCTGTTGATTTCTGGTTTTGTTGTTTTGTTTGAGACAGCGTATCACTTTATAACCCAGCCTGGCCTTAAATTCCTTTTGTAGCCCAGCCTGGCTTCCAGTTTACAACAGTATTCCTGCCTCATCCTCTTCAGGGTTAGGATTGTGGGGCATGAGCCTCCATGCCCAGTGAAAAGCAAATCACTTTTAAAATAATGATATTTAGGGTGTATAAAACCATGGACGAGGACAAGATAGAGTGTGTGCCTGCCACCAGGGGCCAGGACCTGGGATGTAGATGACTCTGTGCTTCCAGTGTAGGTGGGAACAATGTGCTCAGAGAAATGTCCTTCAAGGCTTACTGGAAGTAACATTGATTGCAAAAACAGTGAGCCATGTCAGCAGATGAGATTTATTTTTGGATAAAAAAATTACTTTAAAGAACATTTTAGATCCAGGATCACAGCCTGTATCCAATCACAGCATTAAAACATAAACCCTGCAAAAATCTTAATTCTTAGCAGATAGTGTACTTTGAGATTAGCAGGGGACTTTTGGAAAGCCCACAGGAGCAGTCCTAGTGGAATCTGGACTTCTGTTGAAAAATCTAACCTTTGAGCTTGTCCCACCAGGTCCTATTAGAATGGGACAATAAATTCCCTAGAATCCATTAGGCCCTTAAAATGGGTGGAGTAGCCTTTACGTAAGCGCCAGGCACAAATGCACATCGACCAGGGTGGAAGCAGGAAGGCACAAAGGGATTTCACGATTGTTTTGGATTTAAATTTTGAACATGACAGCCTTATAGAGCGGCCCCCTTTTACAAGAAAGCATTATCCCGAGATGGGGCCAGAATGGATATTGGCTTCCTTGAAATCTTATTTGAAATCTCCTCCACCTAGCTGCTCCTTCAATCATTAACAAGTAAGCAGATATGAACTCCATAGTCACCGTTGCCAAGGAAAGTCACCTTTGCCACATGCCTACGGGTCCCTTTCAATATATATGGAATAATTTGGTTTCAAGGGTCACATGTATTGGTTGATGGCTGCTTTCGAGCCTTAAAGACTGTTGTAGAACTATTCGTTTGTGTCTGGGAGGTGTCATATCTCAAGTTAGCTTCAGTGTATGAGTATAAATGGCATCGATATGCCTTGATAGCATGGATGTCTAGATAGATGCTTGTTTTGTTGGGAAATATGAAGGAAGTAGAGTTGCTGTTGCAGTGGTACACTGGGCATGTGTAAGGTGACTCGGTCCCATCGTCTTTTCAGCCTCTAAAGTGAGGCCAATGCAGCCCATGAGATTACTTAGAAACATGGAGAGGGGTTGGAGAGATGTCTCAGTGGTTAAGAGTGCATACTGCTCTTCCAGAAGATCCAAGTTTGATTCCAACATCCATGTTGGGTGGCTTACAATCACCTGTAACTCCAGCTCCAGGGGATCTGGCCTGCTGTGGGTACCCACACTCATGTGCTCATACCGCAGCACAGACAAGCACACGGATTCCCACAGACACACACAGAGAGACACTTAAAAAGAAAATAAAACTTTCAAAAATAAATATGTGTCGTACAAAGCACCTCCAACTACATATCACGTGCAATGCTTTTACAAGGTGCCTTAAGCAAAGGGTTGATGTTTGAAGGGAAGGGCTAGGGTGAGACACAATTGTGAAAACAATACATCGCCCTCAACTGTAATCAGAGAAAGGTAGTGCTCTTAAAGGCGCGGTGGCATGGGCGGAATGTGGCCACTTGTGGGGTGAAAGCCAGATTTAAGATTCAAGATTAATCCTTTGCAAGTGTGAATATTTTTCTATTTACATACGAAGACTGGCTAGTACACAGAGCAAGTCCATGTGGAAGTTACTGAGTCACACCTTTAAAAATGATGGAGTGCTAGAGTTATGCCCTTTGCTTTTGAAAATTGCCTCCCTTTCTCTGCGTTTTAGGAAATATTTATACTATGCAAACTGCAGCCCCTTGGGGATGTGGGCGGGCTTGGGTGTTGCAGGCCTGGAGATAACTTGCAGCCTCTTCCTGCTGTCTATCTTCCATGGATTCCGGTGCTTCTGCCACCAGCACCCTTCCTGAGCTCCAGTGCGCTAGTCCCAGGGGCAGTAATGACTCCGGGAATCCTTCCCAGGATGCTGGAGTAAGCAGTGACGGGAGGGAGATAAGCCTTTTAGTTCCACAGTGTATTTTCTGTTATTTTGTAGGTCTTGCCTTTCTCTGCCGGGCTATATTTGTTGATTGAGGAAGGGGCTCATTTAATTTTCAATGAGTAAGATGTGAGCAAATGGGATTCCCTTCAAGCCAAAGTCTTGTTGCTGAATTATGCGGATCCCTTTGTTTAATAGCGTTGCTCACAATGGTATGGAACCATTTCAGATGACGTCTTTGCTGTCTATCAGTACGTTATTCAATGTGAGCTATTCTACATGTTATTATAGTAGGCTCTGTGTTGGATGGGTCTGGCCAACTGTAGGGCGATGCAGATATTCTTGTGTTTTTACAGCAGGGAGACCAAGCCATGCTGTTTTGGTAGGCGAGGCATGTTAAATGCATTTTCAACGTGTTCTAGTCTTAGCTTGTAGTGGGTTAAAATGTTCTCTAAGTTAAGGGACTTCTCTGCTCATGTAGTCCTAGACATGTTTGGGATTCGGAGGGGATTCGTCCTCCTACCGTTTCTAGTCGATGCTCTGTTGGATTTCCAGAGGATTAGCTGTGGCATATTTTAAAGTTCTCACTCACCTCTCTCTAGAAACACAGCTATCACTGCCTGTGGTTTGGGGAAAGGAGATCAGAGGAAGAGCTACTGGACTCAAATCTGGAAGCTAAACCAGAAGCCATGAAAGCAAAAGCAAAAACAAAAACAACCTATCGTGCCTAACACTATAGGAAGAACAGGGTTTGTTCTGGGCAAAGCTCTCTGGTAGAACTTGGAGGTAAGTAGCAGCTGGCATGAGAATGCTGGCAAGAATAGTGGAGCAGAAAGGTCTGTCTGCCCTTTAGGTGAAACTGAGAAATTCTTGGCTGGATAGGTAGGAATTCTGATGACTGGCATAGTAGGTGGGCATGTCCTGCAAAGCCCTCTGTCTCAGGAGTTGGGTGCTGGTGATACAGAAAAGTGAGCCTTGGTGCTTTGTACTTGCAAAGAAATTTGGTCCCTCTCCTCCCACAATAAAAGAGAAGTTGATTTAATTCAGGCAAGGACCACAATGTAATTGTAAATACTCATGTAGTTGTGTAATTGAATTGGTGGTAACTTATTTTTAGAAACTCTAAGGGGCAGACCACAGAGTTGCCTGCAGGAAACGAGAGGCGGACTGCTGAAGGGACCTTGCTGCACGTCGTCTGGGTGCTTGCGTGTCCTGTGCTGCTGCTTCAGGGTACCCGATGTGCTGGCTTGACCCTGCACAGGTACCTCAGGCATGCATATGGTGCTCATATGGAGCAGTCCTGCAGCTTCTGGCTTGCTGCTACAGTTACCCGAAAAGCCTGTGATTCACCTGCCACCGCAGTTCAAAAACAACCTTGCATATTCTCTCTCTCTCTCTCTCTCTCTCTCTCTCTCTCTCTCTCTCTCTCACACACACACACACACACACACACACACACACACACACACATCTGTCTGGGTCTTCCCCAGTGCCCACCCTTGATTAATACATCTAAAATGTTGTCAGTTTTGTTTATCTTTTCAAAATGACTCTTTTTCCTTGGTCTTTTGTATTGTTTTTCTTGTCTATTTCTCCTCTGATCTTCGGTACTTCTTTCCTTTGCTGGTCCGGTTCCTTGAGAAGCATTACTAGTTTGCTGATTTGAAATCTATTTACAGATATTAGTTGTATTCATTTGTTGTAGTGCTCGGGATTGAACCGAAGGCCCTGGCGCTTGTCCCTGGCCTTATACCCAAATCAATCTTTCTGTTTCTTTGAGGTAGGTTCCTGCTGCTGTGAATGTTCGTCCCTCTTTGTATTGCTTCTTTTGTATCCCTTAATTTTTGGTCTTTCGTGTTTCCGTGTTCATTTTGTGCACGCTAGTTCATCTTAACTGCTTGCTGTATGCGTAGCACAAAGAGCCATAGCTAAGCACGGTGCTCCCTGAAGAAGTGTGGAAGTGTTTCCCTTGCGTCCTGTTAGTTCCATACGCAAATGCATGAGGACTGTGAGGTTTGGGGAGGAATGATCGAATAAAAGTTTTCTGTTACCTTAAAGCATCTGTGGATGCCTGTACTGGGCCCGTACAAGGTTGCCCCCCCCCACCCGCCCCCGACCCCATTAGCATGTGTGGAGGAGAGAAGCTCAAGAGGGCCTGCTTCTCACTGAGGACTATTTGCTAATGGGAGGAAGAGGGGGCATCATTGCCCTACTAGTGCCTACTAGTGACCTCACCAGGCTCCACGGCATAGTCCCAATCCAGTGGTCCCCCAGATGGTCCTGTTTTAACTAAATGCATCAGCATCATAACGCCACCCAAAAGTCATGGATCTGAGAATAGGATCAGTAGGGATGGAGGAGGGGGGATAATAGAGGGTGGACAGAAGAGTGATTATAATCTATTATAAATACATACAAGATGGTCAAAGAATAAATTTAATTAATAACAAAGTGTTCTTCCACCTTCCTCTCTTACTCAAATGCCTACATTGTCAGAGGTAATTTTTGACTGCTTGTGCTCCATAGTTTTGTGTCAACTTGACACAAGCTGGAGTCATTTGGGAGGAGGGGACCTCAGTTGAGAAAATGCCTCCATAAGATATGGCTGCAGACAAGCCTGTAGGGCATTTTCTTAATTAGCCATTGATGTGGGAGGGCGTAGCCCCCAGCCCATTGTGGGAGGGATCACCCCTGGGCCAGTTGTCCTGGGTTCTATAAGAAAGCAGGCTGAGCAAGCCATGGTGAGCAAGCCAGTAAGCAGCACCCCTCCATGGCCTCCGCATCATTTCCTGCCTCCAGGTTCCTGCCCTGCTTGAATTTCGGTCCTTACTGCCTTGGATGATGAACAGTGACGTAGAAGCATAAGCCAAATGAACCCTTTCCTCCCCATCTTGCTTGTTGTCATGGTGTTTCATCACAGCAACAGAACCCCTAACCAGGACACTAGGATTAGTAAGGAGACTGGGAGGTTTATAGTGCTAAGTATGAGCTTGAAATGTGGTTCAAATTCTGTCTCTGCAACTCCCATACGACCCCAGAAAAATCACGGAACTGCTTAAGCCAATTCCTCAAGGCTTTCAGCTGCAAAACAGGATGGTCATGTTCTTCATTTAATTTCTGTGCAATGAACTTTCAGGGGCAAGTTCAAATATTTGTTGATGTTTATTGGACTCCTTGACTGATCAAAGCACAAAGTGCACGAAGAGAAGCAGATGAGGTCACTTGTAGTAAGCAGCTCACAGTGGAGTTGGGAAGATCTACTTAGGAGATGGAGCAGTTTCAGGAATATAAAATAAGACGGATCTAAACTAGTGTCACTGAGGGCAAGGTCATGCATGGCAAGGCCGCTTGTAAGTGGGTGCCACACAGGATTAGAAAAATGTAGAAGGAAGTGTATCAAGGAAGACCTAGATCTGAGGGAAGGACAAGAGCAAAGGATCACAGGTAGGTGTGGGGTGTCTGTTTAGTTAATGCTGGTGGCCTTCAAAGACGGACAGCATATGTAGATGATCGATGATCCGCCTCCTTTTTCCTATACTCTTAGTCTTCATTGTTGAGGTAACTGGTACTTGTTCTCGTGGCTTCAAATGGTTTGAGATTCACGGGGGTAAACATGTCCAGGGAAACATGATGGAAAAAGAAAGAAGAATATGCCTTCTATAAGGCCTGTCTGATGGCAGGGCCACTCTGCAGAGCATTTGGTGAGGTTAAAGGAGTGGGCAGCCCATCTGCTTGACTGTTGTGAGAATCTCCTGCCAACCAGACATATGGTGACACAGGCAGATACCTCATTGCTACAAACTGAAAAACTGGAAAAGGCAAGAGGAAGTGACCGTGTCTGCTTCTGCTGCATGAGCAATAGGGCCATTCCTCCATATGTGTGGCTGCTTGTGGGTCACTTAGAATGTAACAGAAGAACTTGATTCATTAGATCTTACACTTACCACTTAGGAAAAATTACCTTATGAATTGAAGCTTAAGAAGCCTTTGAAGACAGAGGTCATGAGTTCTTGTTTTTGTTTTGTTTGTTTTGTTTTAGCAAACTTTGTTTTAGAGCACTTTTAGATTTAGAGGATGTGTTAGCTTTAGGTTGATACGACAAAATAACTGAGAAAAAAAATCAACTTTAAGCATCATTTTACTCGGTTATGGAAGTGTCAGTCTGCTTTTGGCCTGTGGTGGGATGGTGTACCATGGTAGTAGGGTTTACAGCATCCAGGAATCCAAAGAGATAAGGGAAAAGGGCCAAGGCTCCAATGTGTTTCAAGAGCACAGCCTCAATGATGTAATTTCCACCCACTTGGCACCAGCTACTAAAGAACATTACTTCCCAATAGTGCCATAGACTAGTGACCAGTCCTCCAACACATGGACCTTTGGGGACACTACAGATCCACAATATAGCAGCATCCTGTCATAAATAGCAATAGGGAAACTTCTTGGTATCTCACTTCCAGTTTTCTTTATCATTGTCTTACATTGATATGGTACATTTGTTTCAATTTCTGAACTGATAACGATTTTTAACTTATGTCTACAGTTGACTCCAGCTTACTGTTTTCCCAGTGTCCTTTCCTCTGAGTTTCTGTCACATGTCCTCTTGCATTCTGAGATCCTATCGCATTCCCTCTTGCATTCTGAGATCCTATCACATGCCCTCTTGCATTCTGAGATCCTGCCACAGGTCCTCTTGCATTCTGAGATCCTATCACATGTTGTCTTGCATTCTGAGATCCTGCCACATGTTGTCTTGCATTCTGAGATCCTATCACATGTTGTCTTGCATTCTGAGATCCTATCATGTGTCCTCTTGCATACTGAATTTCTATCACATTCTCTTGCACCCTGCATTTCTCTTACATGTCCTCTTGCTCTCCTCATAGTTCAGTCTTTTCCCTTATTTGAGTTGATTTTCCCTGTTTTTTTTTTTTTCTTTTTCTTTTTTTTGGTTTTTTGAGACAGGGTTTCTCTGTAGCTTTGGAGCCTATCCTGGAACTCCCTTTGTAGACCAGGCTGGCCTCGAACTCACAGAGATCCGTCTGCCTCTGCCTCCCGAGTGCTGGGATTAAAGGCGTGCGCCACCAACACCTGGCTTTCCCTGGTTTTTCTGTCTTTAACAATTCTGAGAATTACTGTCAAGTGTTTTGTAGAAGGTCCCTTAGTAGAAATTTATCTGATGTGTTTACCATTAGGCTAGAATTATGTGTCCTTGGAAGGTAAAATGCCGTGCTCACTCATCACATCAGCAAAGAGTAAGTCACGAGGACCTGTCCCTCCTGATGCTACTCTAGTCTCTCTGGCTGCTCACCAGGTGTCCTAACTGTACATTTTCTTTTTTACTTCCTGCAGTTCTTATTCTGGAATGGCTAGCTGGGTGTCACTATGTTTAGTCCACAGGAAGAAACTGGGAAGTGATGCACCTCTGCGTTAGAGTAGAGGTGTCTATAAAATTGTGTGGAATACTTCAGCATAGACGATTTCTCCACATTCTCCATTTCATTCAGTCACATGTATCCTTGGTGCTCACTTGTGTATGTTTTGTTTTGTTTTTCACTTTGAACTGCAATTGAATATCACTTTATTCTGTAGCTCAAAACATCCCAACCCTGGGTCTTCCCTTTCTTCCTCATTCAGTTGCTCCTGTATCCCTTAGCGTCCCCTCAGTGTTAAGGGATTCATCTGTTTGCTCTTGTCTCATCTTGTTGCATTCTTCATCTTGACCCTTTAGAATTTGAGAGGATAAAGAAGAAACTCAGGTCACAAGATGTGTAGCCAGAGTGGATGTGCAAAGTACCGGTGGAAATGAAGCCCATCTTCGAGTGTTTCGAGGATCTGGGATACAGAAGAGATGAGTGTCTGAGACTCTGATTACATAAATATGATGAGGCTTCAGGAGAGGGAGGGAGGGAGATAAAGAGACAGAAAGAGGAAGAGAGAGCGAGAGAGAGAGCAAGAAAGAAAGAGAGAGAGAGAGAGAGAGAGAGAGAGAGAGAGAGAGAGAGAGAGAAGCTAAAACAGCTCCTGTGGTTTTAGAGGACACCGTGTGATTAATTGGGATTTTAAAAAGTCATGCACAGAAAATGGAGAATGGCTCTATAGTTAGAGTAAGACTTCTAAAAATATCACCATCAGAAGTTACTGACTTCTGGCTTGTTAAAAGCCTTACATGGCCGGTCTATGCGAAGTGATATGGCTCGTCCACACCCCAGCTATATTGAAATGGAAGTTGCTTTTATCTCTCTGTAGTGAGATCTGCTCTCAGTTCACTCACTGAAGAGGCTTCGATTTAACACCCACTGTGTGGACTCATTCAAGCCCTCAGAGCGCTTCCGTGGACAGGCCCGCCCGCTGAAGAGTGTGTTCTCGCGGAGAATACATCTAATTCAGGAAGATGGGTCTCAAAGAGGTGGCTTTTAAAAATGTCAGGTGGTAATATATGCTGTGGAGAAAAGATGGCGGACATGGCGGGTTCTGGAGTGGGGCAGCGGGATTGTTGTTTGTAGAAGGAAGTGGATGAAAAGTCCCCATGGGTGAGGGGGCCTGACATGACAACTGGTTCTCAGTACCGGTCGTCAGTAACAAGCGAGGACAAACACACGTGCCTGCGCAGGGGACACTGCTCACAGAAAGAATGTGTGAATGGCTGTCCCCAGAGCTCAGAGCCATTTTGGCTACGGTACCTAGGAAGCTGCTCGGGCCTGGGCTCTTGTTTCATGTGCAGAAGAGACATGAGTGAAGACGCCCGAGCAGAGAAATAAGGTCATTGACTTCACATTCGGAAGGACTGCGCTGGCCACTGTGGTGCGGAGACGGGAGAACAGAATCAGGGTGACTGCTTCAGAGAGCTTTCCACCTATTAGGAGGAGCTATTCTACTTTAATTTTTACCGCATGTCACATATGAATAATTGTACGCACACCACCTGCCTTCCGATCGCCCTGCTGTTTTCCGATGATTCTGTAGTGGTTAAGTAGCTGCCTGGTAGCTTGTGTTTCCTCTCATTGCTATGAACTATGAATTCTGTATCTTTAAAGGACAGGGGTTCATTACCTTCTAGCTCTGGAGGTGATATGTCCTAAAACTGAGGTACTGGCCGGACAGTACTTCTCCTGGAGCCCCACTCCCCAGGACTGTGTTTCCCTTGCTTGGCTAGCGTTTGGTTTCCTGGCTCACAGATACTTCCTGTCTGTTCACAGCTCCTTCCCCTGCCCTTTCCGGTCTCTGCTGCCATGATCAGAGCCTTTTTCTACATCTTGCTCTCCACCCTACCTCTTCTACAGACCCTTGTGATCGCAGTGACCCTACCTCCATCATCCAGGGCTTTAGTTTAGTCACAACTGCAGAGCGCTGCTCACTTTAGAGGGCATCCTTGACGGGTGCGCTATGGGATTCAGATTTGCATATCTTACAGCGACCATCATTCAGCCTGGCTCAGGTCCTGCTTTGTACTCCGTTGTTCTGCTCCTGTGGGAGGCATCGAGTTTGGGGCTGGCATGACTTTGTTATCCCTCCAATATTTCTAAACGTTGACTTTCTCTTTCTGAATGCGTCCATTAAGATAAATGCATAGGTATAGGTTTCCTAGACCAAAGGCCATGAGCATCTTATCTATGTGCTCTCTAAATATATGGCTGTATTATCAGTAGATTTGATTTGTGACTTGTCCTTTTCCTTTCCGTTTTTTCCCACACTCAAAGCTGTGTGTGTGTGTGTGTGTGTGTGTGTGTGTGTGTGTGTTGTCAATTGTATTTTCGAGGGCAGTTTATTTTGCTTGTTAGTTGTATCTGGACCCAGAACAGCGGAGAAAGAGGTAGACCATTGCTTACAGTCGGTAAGGCTGGCATTAACAAATGATCTATACAGAATTAAACACATTGGTTTGACATCTCATCCAAGAAATGATAGTTGAAAGGGAAAGGCACTATTAAAAGGGATTCAGTAGATAGGGAAAGATTATTCCACTAATTGGAGTGACTGCCTGTCTCTGGGGCACACACGATCAGATTGTGGTACGCTACAAGCGACATCAGGGACTGCCAGTGAGCACAGAACAGACCTTGGCGAGCAGGGAGCTTCCAGAAGACCTGTTGTGGGGGGAGAAGACTGAGCCTGTCAGCACCTGATCTACCTGCTTTGTGCTATCTCATCTAACCCAGCCTTCAATTCTTGGTTTTTCTCTCATTATCTCATTCAGCACCATGCCTTAACTTACTTGTAAACCACTGTGAGCCCTTAATTTCAAATTTCTGGGTTTTTTTTTCCTTCCCTTTGTTTCAAACAGATATTAGAGCTAATTGAGAAAAGTGTTTAGTGTAGTTTTGAGGGCAGTGTTAGGGTGGAAAGGAGGCCCTATGAGGAGGTCAGTTCTCACCCACGACAGGCACAGGCTTCTCAAAGAGTTGTCGGAAAATATCCCAACAGTCGGCGTATGCGATTCTCACGGTTTCTGAAATGGCCCATTGAAAGCCTTTCTAAGGAGTGTTTCTTTCTCCCTAAGCGAGAGCACCATGTGCACTGGACAAGAGTACAGGCTGAGAAGATAAACATGGGTCACCAGGTTCAAGGAACTGCGATGTGCCTGATCCAGGGGCATCCAAGCAACAGAGCTCACAGTCTTGTCTGTGAATCTCTCAACTTCGGGTTTTCTCTTCCCACGTTGTGTGTTCATCCTGTCCTCTGTACAGGAGTCAACAACAGTCTGCAAGCCTCAGCTTACTCTCGCCCAATCTAGTCTTCGTCTTCGACTGCTCTCTCAACATAGGGACTAGATTTTTTTACACACGAAATATAATGCTTATACATCTTCCCAAGTCTCGGCTTTGTCTTTTGGAGGGAGGTTTTCTCGTGTTTGTTTCTATTTAGTCATTTCTTTTTGCATTGTTTATTATGTCAGGATCTCATAGTGCTCAGGACAGGGGTGACAGCTCAGTGGACAGGAGCACTTGCCTCTATGGAAGAAGACCCAGCCCTAGCATGACCATCCTTCCAAGGCTTATTATTCTCGGCTCCCTGCTACTGTGTCCGTGCGTGCGCTAGGCTTTGCCCTAAGTTCTTCTTCATCTTCTTGATGTGAGTTCATTGCATCTTAATCCGAGAGTGATGAGCTGTCCTGTGTGCTTTCTCCCCCTATGTTGGCTTCTGGTTGGTACCTCGGGCGGGCAATAAACTGCCCATTGTAGCTGTGGACTCTCTGCTTATCTGAAAGAAGCATTTCTTTCTTATCACCGCCTGCAGCCAAGCCTTTGCTGTTATGCCCTTGCTGGTCATGCCTAGAGCAGTTTCCCAACCTCAACCAACAAAGACAAGTGACGAAATTGAACAGGAAGCCACTTCGGTGGTGTGTTCCTCCTGGTTTTGGAAAGAGTTTTTGGTCTGACTGATAGAAGACATGTTTGGGGGTTGATTACTGTTAATTGGCTCCCGTGCAGTGGCGGAAAATGGTCCGGAAGTTAATTGACTGTGGCAGGTGCAGCAGATGACAGAAATGACCCACTGCCTCTGTGGTCACAGATATACACAGCAAGAGGACCAAGGTACCTTCTGATACACGCTTATCAGGAAGGTCTCTGGAAGCAGGCTGCTGGCTGTAGTGCAGGAAGAGAAGGCTTAGAACTGGGGTTCCAGGTCAGTAGCTCTGATGAGATCACCAGGGCCCCTTCTGCAAGGGAGCTGTTTGTGTGCCATAAACTGTGGTATGACTCAAGGCAAACATTTACTTAGCGAGAAGAGTAGGTGAGCAGGGTAAGGCCCCCTCCTTCCTTAAGGAGTATTTCCTCATGACACTCATTAGCTGGGAGCAGCTCAGACTGTAAATGTCACATGATCTAAGCGCAAGCCATCCTGTGGCTAGTTATCCCTGAGTTGTAAGAGTTCAGGCTCAGGTAGGATTTGATAGGACAGAGGGGTTTTGCTTTTGAAGTGGGAGGGGTTAGTGGTAGATAAGAGCATTTCTGAGTAAATGCTGGCTTCCAAGTGGTTATTTGTTGACTTTTTTTTTTTTAAATTAGTTTGTGGAGTGGGCGTTTCTCTATGTCACCCTGGTTGTCCTGGAACTCCTTCTGTAGACCACGCTACCCTTGGACTCCGAGATCTTCCTGCTTCCGTTTTCTGAGTGCTGGGATTAAAGGCGTGCACCACTGAGCCCGGCTACTCTTTAGTCTTTCTAAATGTCATTTTACTTTCTCACTTAACCAAACTTTGAAAATAACAAATTTACAAAGGAGTTAATAAATTCTGTCATTCCATAGCACAGAGAATATAATTGTTCACATTTTAAATATTTCTTTACAGCCTCTTTATCTATAGTTATGTGTACAAATAAATAAAAATATAAATTTTAAATTTTGAACCATATTGTAGTTTTTAAAAAATTATATTTCAGGAATCAGTTTTCTCCTTCCACTTGTGGGCTTCCAGGGATTGAACTCGGGCACCTTTCCCCACTGAGCCATCTCACCAGCCTCCGCTTACTTGGTTTTGATGTTGTTTTATTGTTGTTGTTTGTTTTCTTTTAAGATCTCACTGTAATAGTCCAGGTAGGCCTGGAAGTCTCTAGGTAGGCCACGCTGGCCTTGAACTCCCAACCCTCCTGTTTCAGCCTCTTAAGTGCTGTGATCATGGTCCCATCACACCTGGCTTGTAATTACTTCTTTTTTTTTGTTGTTGTTCACATGCGTTAAACCCAGCGCCTTGCATGTGGTTGTTACCTCCGAGCTGCATCCCTCGCCACAGAAAGTGACTTTGGTTTTCCTTTAGTTATCTGAGCAGCGCTTTGGAGGTTTCATCCAAACTGGATTCCCAGTTGAGGCTTTGGTGTCTTCCAGGTTTTCCATTCAGGAGGCATCACAGGCTCTTTTTAAGACATCCTTGGCTCACGCACACTTCGTTCAGTATGGTACATGTGCCATTCCAGAGAGAGATCCATAGCTGTATCCCTGCGCACACCGGGCCTCCCTGGGTCAGCCCTCTGACATCACAGGGGAGGGTAACTAAGTGAGACCATTTGCTAAAGAACTAGATAAGGTCACTTCTAATTCTTAAATTCTATTATTTGAAATATTGTTTCTATGGGACAATGCTTTCTGTGTTGCACGCAGCTGAGTTTCAATCTCCTAACTCTATGGAGAGATCTGAGGCTAGCTGCCTAGAGTCACTGACTATGCAGATAGGTGTAAAACGGCTTGATGTGTATAAGGAGCAGTGATAAAAGTCATGGCTGTTTGAGCCTTACTGTGTTTCACATGCTGTCTGTGTTAAGAACCTCCACGCGGGCACTCGTCTTCTGCCTCACAGTGGTCCTCTGAGGTATCCTTTATTATCTCTCCTCCGCAGATGAGGAGCCTGAGGCACGCAGAAACGAGACACGGCCCGTCTGGCCCCCAGCCTTGTGGCCTGTCTTTGCGCCTGGTGCCTCCCAACCCGGTGCTAGGGAGCTTTCCTCTGTCTGCTTTATCTTTCAGTCCTTCCTCAAAACAGGTGAACGGTCAGTCTTTAAAACTATGCATTGTCAAACATTATCATTCCCTTCACAACATCTAAGACATCGATTCCTTCTGATCTAGTCAAATCCTGGGAGGGATGATCTGCTTCTCAGTGGTGATGAGGGGCAGTAGGCATGATCCCACTGGCTGGGGGAAAGATGAAGGCAGGAAGAGCTCCCTACAGAGTAACACTGTGGAGCACAGTTGCGACGTAATTATACTGAACTCTCTCTAAGAAGAGGAGACGGCAGGCCTGTCTTTTAAATAGATTTCATTAAGCATTCACCTAAATTTCACTTGAGACCTGAGCTGCAATAGTCATTCGCTCATCGTCTGGGAGACCCTTCAGGACCCTCTCCCACATCGGTTTCTCTGCGAGGCCGAGAGATCCCACAATCGGAAACACGGTCCTGGCCTTCAAGCTGCTTTGTGATGTTTGAATAGCTCAAATGCCAAAAGGCCTTTTAAAATTACCCAATTTCAACAGAGTTCCCTTAGTAGTAGCATGGATACTTGAGGAGAAATCCCCATCGTGTGCCGACTTGGCAAGTGAAGTTCCTGATGGTAGAGAGACTTGCTCAGTGTGTACTAGTTTGCCAATGTGGAAACCAGGGCCTTGTGCCGTTGCTTGACAAAGTGCCAGTTTACCGAAGGTTGATTCTGTTTCGTCCTTTATAACCCCGTGGACTTGAAGATTGGCTTTACACGAACTAAGTAAGACAAAATGTGGGATAAACGGCTGGACTTTAAGAGTTCCCCTAGCCTGTGATGGATATTTCCTGGGTTTCCTGCTGAGTAGAGAGAGACACAGACTTTGGGCTTCTCAGCCAGGCCCCAGATGGCAACACAGAAATCTGACATGTTAAGGTGGTATCTGAGGAGAAGAGTCATAAGCTTGGAAACTGAAGATTGCCAGAGCCTCCTCCTGATGGATCAGGGTTGAGCTTGGTGGTAGGCTCCTGAGGCAGACGTCCCTTGAGCTTCATCTGTCTCCCTGGAGTGGGAAGAAGGTGTAGGAATGAGACCCAGTGACATGGGCAAGAAGTAGGTTTAGTTTCTTCAGATACTGACAGATCTGCCTGGTGTGGTCAAAGATGGAGCACATTACAAGATGATCTTAGCATTTAGGTGGGTGTGACAGACCTCGGTTTTAGAAAGCACATTCCACATGAGATAATGCCGCCATATCTTGCAAGGTTGTGTGACTTGAATAGGTGGATGGAAGCCAGCCAAGGTTGTCTGTCCCGCTGTCCCATTGAAACTTACTTCGTGGAAAACATTTCTAAGTCCCATGCCTGCTCTCAGTCTTCACAAGTTAATGTGCAAGATCCTTAAACTCTCTGTATCACATAAGAGTCAACATCTCCACATTCGTTTTGTTTGTAGCTGTCCCCTTCTTCCCAAGGTGGCCTGAAGCTGTGTCTGGATGCTTCTCGGAAGCTGTTGCTTCTAGGCTGTGCTTATGGCCTGGGGAAGAGTAGGACTGAGCACAGGTTTGTCTCAGGGCAGCTGTCTTTGAGTTGTCTTGTCTTGTAGAACCTTTGGGCTCTACTAGGCTCTTCAGGAGCACTCTTGTTACTGTGTCTAAAGAGACCTCTTGCTTCCAGCTCACTGATGTTGCTAATCACTCTTTTTGCCCTCTTTGTTAAGTCCCGTCTCAGTCTCTAATAACTTCTTGTATGGGTTCCATTACTGTTCTGATGGCCTTTGGCATTCAGAACCTAGTAGAGCCCGCATACACAGGTCAGAGTATGAACTGGAGAAAGTATACATTGTTTGTTCCACATACTGCCCGAGGGCAGCTGATCCTTGACAAGTCTGGGGTGGCTGAGCCATGTGCAGTTGAGTCGAGTGTAGCTGTGGATTGTCCAGGAACATCCAAACAGGCCGCCACTTCTGACCCTTCACATGTGGTAGGTAGAAATGATGAACAAGATCATCATATTGTGTCTGCTCCATGGTCCTGTCAAGGAGCTTGCTAGGCCAGAAGGGGGAACAGGGGCAGGAATCTTCACCCGTAGTCCTTTGCTAAGATCACTGTGCTTCACTAAGACCACATGTATCTCTACTCAGCAGAAAGACACACGTGCGCGCGCACACACACACACACACACACACACACACACTTTGTTGGAGATAAGCAGGGCAGCACAACCACCCATTTTATAGATGACTTCAAGGAGATAATGGGTTTGAGAGTACAAAATGTTACTCACAAATATGGTCCAGAACTCAGTTCTCTCTCTCTCTCTCTCTCTCTCTCTCTCTCTCTCTCTCTCTCTCTCTCTCTCTCTCTCTCTCATATGGTCCTGTCTCTCCTGCTAACCTTCTTACCCAGATAGGCCAGATAAGACTCTGGCCTAGCTCCCTGTGCCACAGTGCACTGAGGGGCAATGGTCCAGGTTCCCAGCCAGAAGCTGCCTTTATGATGCAAAAAATAAGAGACTCTGTTCAGACCAGGAATTACTATATGTACTCATGGCAAACTCCAGTGATTGCCACGTCTCTCCTCCAGAACCCTTCCTTCTTGCGGCATTCATACTTGGGGATTTGTGGGTCCTTGGTGCCTTCTACCTAGAAGCAAAGACTGGGTTCTCAAGGCAGGAGGTGCCCTTGAGCTCTGCATGGCTCTTGTCTTACTCCTCAGTCCTTCCGTGCCTCCTCAGAAGACTTCCCCATCCTTGGCCATGAGTCTTCCTTTAGTGAGTTTTACTCCTCATAAAGCCGCTAGAACGGCCCACATTCCTCAAGGTCACAGCCTGGATGGACTCCCTCAGGAGGAGGCAGTGGGGTTGCCCCCCCTACCCCCCTCCGCTCTAGTTCTTGCTTGTGCCGTGCCCTTTTCTGGATAAAACCCCATCCAGTGTAGCTGCTGAGACATATTGCTTAGTTGCTGTCTATTGACTGTGAAGTAATGGACCGCCCATTCCTCAGGGTGGTTACTGCCGGCGTGTCATTTTCAAGTGCACACGGTACCTCAGCAGCAGCGTGTTGCATGCTAGCTCGGCAGTAAACACTTTTATTTATATAAATAATGCCTTGTATTTGAAATGTGCTTCAGAGTTAGCACAGCACTTCATTTTATTATCTAACAGGGCTCTCTTATAAAAAAATGCAAGTAAGGAGCCAATTTGAGGAGAGAGACAAAAATATGATCCTTACTGTCGCTTTTGTATAAATTATAATATAGTATAACTGTTTTTTTTAAAAAGCAAGTACTTTAGTTACAAAAATTAAAAGTAGATGGCAAAGCTGTATTGTTTACACATCTTTGAGACTTCATACCAAAATCTGAAGAGCAGAAAAGGAGCTGAAAAATTTTGTCCCAGCTGTATACAATAAGAAGTCATAATAGTTTAAGTAGGAACCCCTCTACTGTATGAAAGAAAATATGTTTTAAATGCCTCATGGCAAAGAAATGGATTGTTTAAGCTGGAGTTCACTTTGCATATAGGCCATTAATTTATTTTTATTCAAATGATGTTCACAGAACATAAAATCGACTGTTTTATGGTGAAAACTGGAGGCACATGTCACCTCTGTCTAGCTCCAAGACATTTTACCACTCCAGAATATAACCCAGAATGCCCCGGCTACAACCCCTTGAGCCCTGAGCAGCTGTTCAGCTGCTTTTTTGCTACTGTGGCTATTTCTTCCGCTGGGAATCCTCTAATGGACCCTTCTGTGTCTGGCTTCTTTCACTCAGCGTGTTTTCAAAGCTTCATGCTCCTTGTAATAAGTATCAGTACTTTATTTCCTGTTCTGGCTGAATAACGGGTATTTTTAGCATGCAAACATTTGGGGGGGGTGCTGAAAACTCTGGCACCCACCCACACATAGACCCACTATATTGGTCCCTCCGTGGGCAATAACCTCCTCTCACAGCAAGAGTGAGATCTGAGCTGATCCTACAGTACCAGCGCTAAGGGAACATGCACAGTTAAGGCTGTAATTTGTTGCATATTTAAAACTCAGGAAGGAGGTGGGCAGCTCCGTGCAAGGATTACAGGTCGTTGTTTATATAATACATACCTCCCGGGAAACAAAGAAATGTTCCATAAAGGATGTTAAGAAAATTAACAAAAATATTCTTGAGGCTTTTACATCCTGGGAGCCTGTGTTGACACAGGTCTTCCAGAGAGTGCTTGGAACACATACGTATTCATCAGTGCCCTGCAATAGCCCCGGTGGTGCTGAGGCCCGGCTGATTAAAGAGCTCTCTCCAGCTTCTCTGAGTGGCTTCAAATTGCCTCATGTAAAAACGGGAATAATGATACCTCCTTGTGTTCCCCCAATGAGACCCACATCCTAATTCCTGGGATCTGTAGATGCCTAGAACCTGTTGGCTTATTTGAGAGGAGAGTGTCATCAGGGTTTGCGAGAGGCAGCATGGTTCTGAATTATCTAGATGGTCCCTCAGTTCATCCCAGAGAGACGCCAAAGACAGGTAGAGAAGGTCGTGATATGAAGTCGGAGACCAAGGGTGAACCTAAGCCATGGAAGACTGAGGCTGGCAGCAGTGAGAAGCTGGAACCAGGCCCAGATTCTCCCTTGGAATGAAAGAGAGAGAGAGAGAGAGAGAGAGAGAGAGAGAGAGAGAGAGAGAGAGAGAGAGAGAGAGAGAATTAACATCTGTATTTCAGGCAGCCCTAGCGTTCAACAGTGTTATCTCACCAGCAGCCATTCTCAGCCATGGCACTGGTAATATTTGGTAATTCTTTTTTTCTTTTTCTTTTTCTTTTTTTTTTTTTTTGATTTTTGAGAAAGGGTTTCTCTGTAGCTTTTGGTTCTTGTCCTGGAACTAGCTCTTGTAGTCCAGGCTGGCCTCAAACTCACAGAGATCCGCCTGTCTCTGCCTCCCGAGTGCTGGAATTAAAGGCGTGCACCACCACTGCCCGGCCCATTTGGTAATTCCTGACTGCGAAGTTGTCCCCTGCTTGTGGGATGTTGAGTAGCATTCCTGCCCCCTAGATGCCTAGTTCCTCTCCCCCATTGTGACAACCAAAAAAGTCTTCCTGAATTGCCAGTATCACCTAGTGGATAAAAATTACTAATTACTCCTTTCTGAAAATCACTAACCTAGAGGCTTGACCCTCACTGCAGCTTTAAGTAGCTGTGTGGTTGTGGGAAGCCTAGGTAATCTCACCGAACCTCTCATTATGAAAAGGCTATTCAAATGATGCATCATACTAAGGCCCCCAAACTGTTCCCAGTAAATTGTAATACATGAAGATTAGTGGTACGTGACCGCCCCATTAGTTTATCACAGAGCATTCTGCATAGGACCTATTATACAATTACCAGGCATTTGAAACCTTTTTCCAAAAGTCGTTTCTGTTAACAACGATCAAATGTGGGGTGGGCGAGGCAAGGTGGCTCAGTGATGACAGGTGTTTGCTGTCAACCCTAATGACCTGAGGTCAACCCTCGGGACTCAGGTGGTAGAAGGAAAGTTATCCTTCGACCTCCACGTGCACGCCCTAGCACGTGTTTCTCCTCCCCTCACCGAATAAATATATATGACAAAAATGAATAAAAAGATCAATACCCGTCTTGACGTCACATATCCCTTCTTCATTGGTTTCTCCTCCTGTCTTGCAGCTTCCCATCACTGTACCTAAGAACTGAGAAAACTTGGCTTGCTGCCTCTGGGTGGACTACCTGTCAGTCAGGCGACTTCCTTGAACTCGTAAGCTAATACCCTGGATAAACTGTAACAAGCAAACCCTTTCCATGTGCCGACGGCATGTCTGTTACTCCATAATTACAGCGGTGGAGCTGTTGAATTCGCTAAGGAACTGTGTCAGTGGCCCCGTTCAAATCTGTGAAATATTTAACAGCAGTTAGCAGCTTTCAGTAGAGGTTAGAGAGTGTTGTGAGTAGATACTGTCGCCTGTGTTTATAAGGACGAGGAATGCATGCCTACTGGGGACTAGGCCATTGTGCCTCTGTGCCCTGGGGACAGGGCCGTGAATAAGACCTAGGGCCTCCTTTCTAGCCTGCAATAATGACAATATGTTCAATAACTCTATGCAAGTTATAGCTTATTAGACGCTGAAAGTAAATAATTGGGTGTGAGGAGTTGGGAGAGCTGAAGGGAACTCTGTGCCCCCGGTTTTTGGCAGGGTGGAAAGACCTCCGAAATTCTTCACATGGATAAACAAAAATAACGCGGGTCCTGCCGAGCCCAACGTTCAATGCCCTGAGCACCTCTGTTCATATGCACTGCTGGTTGGAATACTTTCTGAGTATCCTGCCTGGGAATGCCTTCCAAACTTAACCCATGTGGCTCCGGTTTATCACAGCCGCCGTGGGAATTCTTTCTAGCAATGTTTTGACGATCAATACTGGCACGCAGACTTAGGGAAGGTGTATTCCTAGCTGGTAAGAAGCCTGGTTCAGACCTCTGTGATTCTGGATCTCCTCTTAAAAAGAGGATGACTTAGGGGAAGTCGCTAAGCCTCTCTGAGCCTTGGTAGCCTTATTACCATTAGTCTAAAGATTAAAGTTTTAGAGGCAAGTAGACTTGTGTCAAGGGTGTGATATACTCAGACATGTTGAGAGTAGGAATTTTGTGATTAACATAGAATACTGTTTCTAAGGTACCTTATAATTAGTCATTGCAATTATAATTTATTTGTGAAGCATACCTGTAATTATCAGTTTCAATAGGCAGTCACTTTTCAAATAAGCCCTCCCTAACAACGGGGCTCCACACAGCCAACCTAGGGCTGGCCTCCTGTGAGCTTGGGCCTGAAATTGTCTTTGCATATTCTCTGTATACTTACACAAAGGTGGGTTGAAATGAGAGAGCAGAGGCAGTGGATCATTTGGGTCAAAAAGAATCCAGCTTGTAAAATACGCTGAGTTGAGTCCGTTCTTGTGGGTGGGTCTGTGGATCAGCTCTCCCCGGTGCTATTTAGCTCTCCTCTTTGTGAGTAGAGACTTAGGCAGACACTTGTTGAAGGGGTCTGGACTACAGTGTGCTACCTGGTTGTATTACCTGAATGAACTGGGACATTCCTCAATGAGCCAAGGCTTCATTGAGAAATGGCCAGAATCAAGGCCGATTCTCACAACCAAAGTGTCCTGCTGCCCTACAGGAAAGGACTGGGGACTGGGAAATTGTGGCTTCACAGCAATGTGAACGTTCTAAATGTTCTCTTTGAAATGTTTCCTCCTGGGACTGGGAGCATAGCTCAGTTCTGGCATGCACAAAGCCCTCAGTAAGATCACCTTGCCATATTTTTTTTAACATTACATTATGTAAATTTCTTCAGTGCCAGCACCCAAACCTCTATTCTTGCTTCCCTGTAGATATTTAAAAATTGCTCAAGTTATAGTATCTGTTCTAGTTTGCTTTCTATTGCTGTGGTAAACGACACGGGAAAGCAACTTGGGGATGAGAGGGTTTATTTGGCTTGCATCTCCAGGTCACAGTCTGTGTGAGGTAAGTTAAGGCATGAACTTGAAGCAGAAATCCAGAGCCGAAACCATGAAGGAATACTGTTCTTGCTCCCTGCCTTCTTCTCAGTTAGCTCTCTTGCTCAGGGATCGTACAGCCCACAGCAGATACATCAATTAGCAATCAAGCCAATGCCACACAGACATGCCAACTGGTCTATATGATCAGAGCAGTCCCCTAATTGAGACTCCTTAAAATAGACCTGAGCTGTGTTGAGTTGACAGCTAATGCTAACTAAAAAAAATATCTTTTATATTTTATGTAGAATAAGTCCATTGAAAGTTTATTTCAGTGTGTGTAACATTCTGTGTGTATAGACTCGTTCATGATGTCATGAAGCTGTGTTGGTTACATAGATGTCAACTGTGAAGATTCAGGTTATTGGGAATACCTTTACCACGATGGATGCCCGATAAAATCAGTTAAATTGAGTATCTGTTGTTTTCTAAGTTGCCTGTAACTTTATAATGCAAAGTATTATTGGCAATAGACCTGAACTGTATAATGTTGGAGCTGCTAGAGGTCGCCGTGCTCCAAGACAAGCCACCAAGTCCTGGGAGAGTCTCTTAGCCACTTAGAACAAGACCAGGACACTGCTTTTTAGCCAAACATGTATACAAATGTGTACTCTCAACCGTTTGCATAGTTTGAGTTTCTCAGAATTTGCTCTTTCTTTTCGTTTTCTTCCTTCAATGAAAGCTATCTGATACTGCAGAGCATCGTACCTTTAGTGTCTATAAGATGTGTCATCTGTCCTTCCTTGACTGTGATCGCCAGTTTGTGTTTTAACTAGTCCCCTGGACTTCTCATGCCTTCTCCTGTGGATGGGAGAATAGCTCTTTCTCCACTTAAAGGGCCGAGGCCCAGAGTAGATCTGCTTTTGAGCCCTTTGCTTCCTCTTTCCAGTGTCCTGTTTACTGGGTGTGTTCATTGTAAAGGGGGGAATTATTGCGGGTTCTTTTTATATAGATCTTCTTTTTCCTTCACCTTGTTTTGAGATGGGATAAAGGACTGGGGAAGAAGGGACTGTGCTGTGGACAGATGGCACAGGTCATATCAGGAACGCAGACAAGAGTTCTGTTGTATTTTAAGTTCTGGGTGATGGAGTGTGACTTGTTCAAACTAGAAAGATAGAAGAGGGTTTAAGAGCAGGATCGTCAGGCATAGGACAAAGATGAGAGTGGCATTGTGTCCAAAACAAGCAAGATAGGTTTTTAATTTTCCCTTTGGTTTTGCTTTTTAGTGAAAATAGAGAAGGGTCAGGGTATCAAAGACTCTCTAAACATTAGCTCTAGTACCTGGGCTCACTGACTAAGGCGTGTGAGCCCCAAAGTAGTTAGTAGCAAATCCTGTTTCCATTCTTAGGAAGTCTTCACCAAGGAAAATCTACTGTAAGTCTGCTTGTTTGTGATGAAAGGAACCCATATTCTTTCCATTGTGGAAAATATATAAAATATAAGTAATTAAAGAAGGCAACATTTTGGAATGCATCCTTCAATCCTTTCTGTTTGTGTTTGTTTCCAAATTTTCTTTAGGATAGGAGCATAGAAGACATGCTGTTTTAAAATCTGCGGGTAAAGCATGTAAGATATTGTGAATATTTTTCTGCATCTAAGAAGGACTCAACAGCATTTTTAATGGTTATTTCTTGGTGATTAGCATAATGAGATTGTTGACCAGCACCAGTGACCCAGAGAATCTGCAGATTCTGTTTCGTCTTCGTAAGTCTTCCCCAGGAAAATCTGTTAAAAAAAATCTACTGTTGAACATCCAAACTGGCTAGGCTCCCACAAAGCCAGAACATGAAGTAGGATCAAAACCCAGTGCCATTGTCCTTGGCTTCTCATCAGCCCTCATTGTCCGCCATATTCAGAGAGTCCGGTTTTATCCCATGTTTTCAGTCACAGTCCAGCTGGCCTTGGTGAGCTCACAATAGATCAGCCCCACTGTCTCCGTGGGTGGGTGCACCCCTCGTGGTCCTGACTTCTTTGCTCATATTTTCCCAGGATGGAGCGGGGAGGACTTTGGACTTTCCACAGGGCAGGGAACCCTGACTGCCCTTCAGACTGGAGGGGGAGGGGGAGAGGAGAGGGAGGAGGGGGAGGGAAAAGGGAGGTGGGGAGGAGGCGGAATTTTTTTTCAATAAAAAATTATATTAAAAAAATCTACTGTTTGAAATTTATAATTTTAATCATTAACTATCAGAAATATGCTTTTAATATCCAGGGTCATTTCCTTAGGACAGATTCCTGGAAATGCAATTACTAGATCAGCATGGTTGTCAGACATTAGGGTATTTGTGCACTGTTCAGTTTATCCCTGGGAAGACACTGACCCAGATTTAGACCAGGGATGGGGGCGTTCTGTTCCCAGCTTGCTTGAAAGTTGCATGTAATCACTTTTTTTTTTTTTTTTTTTTGGTTTTTCTGAGACAAGGTTTCTTTATATAGCTGTAGATCAGGCTGGCCTCGAACTCAGAGATCCACCTACCTCTGCCTCCTGAGTGCTGGGATTGAAGGTGTGCGCCACCACTGCCCAGCATGTTGAGCTTTTTAAATAATTGATTTTAAAAATATTTCTTATAATATTTCTTGATTGTACATTCTCTGGTTTGGGCACATATGCAATTTGTGGACATTTACATGACTTTTTTCTCAAATTGCTTTATGTTCTGTGTCTCTACTTTATGCCATTTGTCTATTCTTTATGTCTTTGTCTATACTTTATGTCATTTGTCTATACTTGGTCATTTGTCCATACTTTATAATGTCATTTGCCTATACTTTATGTCTATCCTTCTAAGACTGTTTTGCTCTTCAGATGAATCCACAGATATCTGTGTTGAATGTAATTATTAGTACTCTTTCGGTTTTTTTATTACAGATAATTTCTTCAGGTTGTTTACCTTTTTTTCTGAGAGATTTATAATATTATGCTATCAGGTGTATTCTTTTTTCCCCCATTAATCTGGGCTTTATTACGATTAGACGGGTCTCTTCATTCTATTACTTTGTAAAGATTACCTTAATTTTTGTGGTTTATTTTTTCATGCTGAAAGTTGAAAATTTGGAGGAAATGCTATTTCCATTAAAAATTTACCTTTGCCCCTCCAAAAAAAAAAGGGGGAGGTATCCTTTAAGCCAGGCAGTGGTTCTTCTGCAAACCTTTAGTCCCAGCACTTAGGAGGCAGAGACAGAAAGATGTGAGTTCAAGGCCAGCCTGGTCTACAAAGCTAGTTCTGGGACTCCCAGGGCTATACAAAGAATCCCAGTCTCAAAAAAACAAAACAAACAACAACAACAACAACAAAATTGCTATTGTGTAAGGCCAGAGACAGGTTCTAACTTGATCATTTCGAAATAGATAGGCAGTCCACCATCATGATTCAAAAATCTTTCTTTTTACAATGGTTTGAAGTGCCCTGCTAATTGAGCACTGATTCCAGGCTTCTTTGTTTTGTTTTTGAGACAGGGTCTCATAGAGTCCACGCTGAGTTTGTTGGAGTCTGAGACAGGCCTTCAGCTCCAGATCCTCCCACCTCCACTCCCCAGGAGCTTGAGTCAGAGGCCTCTCTTCACGCTCAGTGTTCCAGGTTATTGGGTTTTTTTTTTTTTTTTGATGGTTTCCTTCTTTATTCTCTATTCTTACATATTCTTTTCACGTGTTTCCTATGTACTTTCCACTGTATGCTTTTTTCTACAGCTTATATACCCCAACGTAGTTTTCCAGGCAATATAGAAATTACAATGTGATCACATCCTGTTTCCCACAAAGCAGTCCAGGTTGTTTTTAAAGAATGGAACAGAAAAGGTTTCAGTTCCTATTGCTGATAAAATAGTTTTAATGTAGGCCAAACCTGCTTGCTCATCTTTTCCCCAAAAATGTTCAGAAGAATTCTTTGAAGATTATTCTTCATTGGAGTCATTTTGTCAAATTATAAAGAAAACCTCTGATGCTATATTTGTAAAAGCTACATAATATTTAAAATTTTATATTTCAATATTTAATCTTTTGGGGCAAAAACTCTTATATACACCCTTAGCTTTAACATTTGTTATATCACTTAATGAATACATCATTTCATCATTTTTCTTTTAAACCTATCATAAAAAATACACACTCTTATGGCAATTGGGTATGTTTCTGTTTGGCTTCCTACGGCTTGTTTAGTATTTTTCGTTAGTATTTCTTTTGTTTATAGCATGAATTTTAGCCCATCACATATGCTGCTTGGTTATTTCTAGAATGCAGAGAACTCGACTTTTGCCTGGTGTCTTTACTGTAGTTTCAGTGACACTATTACATTTTGCTGATGGACTATCACAGTGTTTCTGCATGTTAATTTTATCTTCCGGTTTCCATCATTTATATTTTTACAGCCTTAAGTCATGCATGAGTTGTAGCTTTCTTCTAGGGCTTTGGCAGTGACAGGTTAGTTTTTTTTTTCTCTCTCTCTCTACAAAGATGTTCTCAGTAACACATTACTCATGTGTGACCTACTTGATGCACTGCGGCAAATGTCAGTTGCCTAGTGATCTTACCCACAGGAAGGTGACCCACCAACCCAGTAAATGAGTCTATTTTAGGGAATGTCTAACAAATGCCTGGCTTGCTGCTGTGCTGGTTTTGAAAGATCTATAGAGAAGAAATGTCATATCCACGTTAGAGAAGTAGATCAGCAATACATGGACTTGTGTCCAGTCTGAATTCTCTGTGCAAAATTAGTAAGACCTTGGATGTATAGCGTAACTCAATGCTCAAGCTGTACAATTTTACACTAAAAGATAAATGTTTGTTTAATCGTGTCCTACTTTAGAGATGCCCTTTCTAAAGAATTACTCTTTGTCTAGAGTACTGATTCCATTTTAGGGTTAGCAGCGTGGATATTTTCAGTCTCTTTGTGAGTAACCATTTGCATAAGGAGATCCTCAGTGGTTTGCAAAAAGTTATTTGGTGCCGATGTAAAAGGGTAATTTTAATTTATATTATATTTGTGTCCTTTCTTAGATATACACCGTTCTTATTTGTTGTGCTCCTTCATGCAAAAACATCTGATTTAATTAAATTATGCTGTGTGAATAATATAGGATTTTACCCCCTCAGAATTGGGGAACTATGGGGGCTAGAGAGATGGCTCAGCTGGGGGATTGCTTCTTGTTCTTCTACAGGAAGAGTTCACAACTACTGCAGGTTCAGATCTAGGAATTCAGCATCCTCTCTGGCTCCTATGGGCAGCTGCACATATGCACACACGTATACACACAAGCATGTGCACATGCACCAATTTTAACAATTTAAATGTGGAGGACATTGAAGGTTATAACTAAGCTAATTGTTGTGGCACTGTATCTACAGGAATTTGTACTATCCTTTTAGCTAAACATTATAGTCACCTGAGCTATCTAGATATGGGGCATGGAGATGGGGGGAGAGAGAAAGAAAGAGAAAGACAGAGAGAGAGAGAGAAACAGACACACAGAGACAGAGAGAGCTAGATTAATTAGTGGATTGTGAATCTGGAGTGAAAGAGATTATTTTTTTAAATTTTTAATTGTTTTTATTAAGCTATATGCCCCCCCCCCCCGCTTCTACCCTGTCCCATGACATTTTACTCAGGAGATCTTGTCTTTTTCGCTTTTCTATGTAGATCCATGTATGTCTCTCTTAGGGTCCTCTTTGTTGTCTAAGTTCTCCGAGGTTATGGATATAGGTTGTTTTTTCTTTGCTTTATGTCTAAAAGCCTCTTATGAGTGAGTACATATTATATTTGTCTTTCTGGGTCTGGGTTACCTCCCTCACTCACTCAATGTGTGAAAGATATTCTATTCAGAACTAGAGAAAAAGATGGCCAGAGCCCTGAGGATGACCCAGGATGACTTCACAGGGTACACCCCACACACACCCCCGTCCTCCAATGATCGTTGACCCATGCATCCTTCACAAATCTAAAGAACAAAGCTGGGGTGATCCTGCCTGACCCCTGCAAGGCTTAAGGTCACATGAACAAACACCCCTTTCTCTGAGCTACTGGGTGGCCTCTAAAAGCTGGTCGTGTTTCCTGAGCTGCCTGTAGACTTCACTTTGCCATCTTTGATCAGTCATCTGGCACTGACCCCGTGGGTTTAAGAGTGTGGCTTCTTCCTGCTGTGCACAAAGAAAGCTGTGGAGAGGAGCTAGGACACATTGCCTTACTCCAAAGACTAAATTTCAGAGTTGCTTTTTTAGAGCCTTTGGCCATGTGATATTTTACATAAATATTCTTAAAGACAGGTCCTTCTGTCTTCCTCCTTTGTATACTATTAGTTTCAAAAGCTCATAGCTGCTCCTTTTGCTTGCCAAAAGACAAGGGAAAGAAAGAACTCGAATTAGAAACACTGTGAAGATTTTTCTAATTCCTTGTCTTCTTATTTTGTCACCTTGACATATTTGTGCATGGGAACAGTCACTCTAGAATGCATTGGGGGCTGCCCTGTGTCCTGTGTATCCAGTCTGGGTTTCATAAGGCCATCTGCAAGCTGAAAGCCAACCAACCAAAAAGGAAAGCTCAGGGAAAGGTAACTTTTAATCTTTCTTCTGGTCATCCCTCTGTGGCAACCACATGTAACAATTAGCCGTAGTCTTTGGTAGACACACATCTCTGGGACTTGGACTGCCTATCTGGTATCTTAATAACTTGACATTTGTAGTGTGGAAGGAAACTTAAGAGAAAGAGCCCAGCACTGCTCCAAAGATTGTAAGATGGAGCTTCAGTAGACTCGATTCTGGTTTATCCTAACTAAAAGAGAATCAGGAACTTCCCCTTGGCAGAAAGATGTTGGAACATGTGAGTGCCTGCCTCTTTCCAAGAGAATCCATAGTGGAAAGTGGTCCTTTGGTTGTTTTCATTCCTGCCTTCCCTTGAAGATGCTTCGATCTGATGTTCTAATAGTACTGTGTCAGTAATGCAATCTATAGCCATATATGAATACTAAGTTCTACAGAAGGGCTGTGAAATTGCCTTTTTACATAGTTTTAGTATATACATATACATATATAATATATATATATAATTTAGTCCCTGGAAAACAATTAACTGTTTGAAGTAAACGGGAATATGAGGCTATTATTTCATTTGCAAAGTTTATGAAGTCCAAATACAGTGAAGAAATTCCAGTTCCCAATAAGATGAGATAAACATTACTTCACTCTGACCCCACCCACTGAATGCAGCAGCGATGGAGCCTGGCTGGAATGCATGGGACCGCTATGTGTAGACTGTGAGAGATAAAGGAAAGAGCCCATAATCGGAAGTTCCCCCAGGCTGGCGAAAAAAGAGTAAATCTGGTCCCCATCTCATTTCATTGTGCCCAAAAGAGAAAGTCTGTGCTAAGGCTCTGAAGACTCAACTGACTGAAACCACAACCCACAGAAAGGGATTGGCTGCCTGAGCCTCGCCAGGACCGTCACCTGCGGAAACCACGAGAGACCGTTCTCTCACAGACCCACAGCCTCATAACACAACATTCCAAATGTCTGGCACGCAATGCAGAGTGGCCCAGCCTGGGGAGAAATCCTCGGTTCAGATGGAGAAAGGAAGTCAAGAGAAACCAATCCTGAGATTGGCGCAGATGTGGTGATTGTCTGGCAGACGTCAAAGCAGCTGTTGTAAAGGTGTTTGACAAACCAAGGAAGAAGATACTTAGAAACAGGTGGACAATGGAAGACCTCAGCCTATGCCTGGGGGAAGGATATATAGAATAGCAAACTTTAAAATGAAGCACAGAAATACAAGAACTAAAAACTTAAAGCCATTAAGACTTAGGATCCAAAGGGGCATGACGAAGAAGTCAGTGGAACAATCTAAGGACAAAGAGAAAGAGAGATGTGGGGATGGGGGTACACTAAGACTCAGGACCAGTGAAACAATGCAGGGGAATAATGCTTCTTACGTCAGAGTTCCAGAAGAAAGGAGTCAAGCACAGCACTGGGACTGTAAGGGGGGGGGGGGGGCATGTCTCTGAAACACGCCTGGTGATCCAAGATGCACAATGTCACCAACAGAGTAAACCCAGAGAATTACGTGCTCAAGCAGATCCTTATCTGACTGCTGAAACTCAGGGACAAAAAAAGCCTTGAAGCAGAGGAAAACAGTTCCTTGCCTACCAAGGAGCAATGATCTGGCTGCCCGAGGGATCTACTAAATCGTGGATGCCATCAGCAGGTGACAATGATAATAACAGAAAATTATTTGATTGTCAACCCAGAGGCCGATATCCAGCAAAAACATTCTTCCAGAACTTTCGGATTTTCTCAGATGGTTGAAAACTAAGAAAATCCAGTAGACCCGTCTTGAGAAAATTGCTGAATGCTGTTCTCCAGACAGGAGGAAATAATGCCAGGAGGAACCTGGACCATCTGAAGTGAAGGCAGAGAAGTAAAGAAAATACTATCTGAAGAACACCGCTGCTCTCATTTGGTCCTTCAAATACGTGAGATGGTTAGAGAGAAAATAAACTAGTGTTGCCTGGTGAGGTCTTTGGTGATGTGATATGCCATAAAAGCATAAAGGAGGGCAGAGGTACATACATATTATGGTCTTTATATTCCAACTGAGTTAAGAACAATATATCTCAAGTGTGATGCCTGTATTATAATCTCAAGGTGAACCACTCAGAATCCACCAAATGGGACATATAGTTAAAAACAAACAATCAAGCAAACAAAACACACATACACACTATAAAATGGATACTACGGAAAGGTACATGAAACAAAAATAGGGCCATAAACAACAGAAGAAAAGCAGAGAGAAGAACAATAAGATGTCAATGTTCTATACAGACCACTTAAAGGGCACTGTATCAAATGGATAAATACAGCTGCACATTTCCAGTGAAAACTTAATATCTGAGGTGAGACATCACTTACACAGCAAATTACGTAATAGAAAATGTGTAGTTCCCTATTTTTATTTTAACTACCTGCTAAAGTGATATTTTAATATATGGAGTTACAGTATTAAAGTTTCACCGTTCTTTATACTTTTAAAAACTCTAAATGCCAGAAAACTTCAAATTACTTATGTATTATGGATTCTACTGTTGGGTAGCAATGCCGTAAGGGAAGGGTTCTGCAACATAGTAAAAAGAAATGTCTCAAGGGCCAGGCAGGCTGGACCAGGAGTTGCACTGTTTCGTTTCCTTTGATAATACAGTAGGAGATTTGGAAGTTCTTTCAAGGCTTGATTCCCAGCATCAGGATCAAGTATACAGCTGTCAATCAATCTGGGCACACAGAACACTTATGGCCACTAAACTATCAGCTTCACAGCACACACAGGTCCTGTGACTCTGCCATGTCCACTGCTTTCTGCAGGGATGGAGCAGCTGTTCAGCTACAGTGGAGAAGAAGCAATGCTAAGTAGCCATCTTACCTAGCGCCTCTCTCAAATCAGTAAGTTTTATTAACCAGGTCTATAAGTGCTAAAGCCAGATTGCTCTTTCTAAATAAATGAACATATATATTTGTATTTAAATATATATATATATATATATTTATGCACCATTATTCCAGTCTGGAATCAATAAATGGAAGTCCCCAGTTTACAAGCAAATGAACAATAAAATGCTTGGATAATTTTTATTACAAAGCAAAATTGTTCCATAACTTTGAACCAACATATAATATTGCTGAATAGTAATAATTGTTATAGAAGAACAAGCAGGCAGAAACAAAGGCAAACAGGACTCGCCCAGTAAAAGGCTGTGAGGCAGAGAATGGAGAGTGGGGTCTCTGCACTATCTGCATCTAAGGCAGTTTTCCTTAACTGCGAAGGCTGGAGCTTTGTGGGAAGGGAAGTCATATTCGCAACCTTGGGTTGATGGCCTGCCTGATTCTTAGCAGTCCAAGAACCATGGACATACTCTAAAGGTGGGCACACTCTCTTGGACTCGTCTCCCAACTGAAACTTGACATTCAGCTACGATCCACTCTGTTTCCCTCTCTGCCTAGAGTGTAAACTCTGTGCGCACAATAAGCCATCCGTTTTGCTCCTAGGACTGAAGGGCATACTGCCTACTTAGCTCAGAGGTGCTTACAAATATGCTCAAATCAGATGAATCAGTGCCCAAATCTCACCTCAGCTTAGCCTAGCTGGTGGGCTATGGGGAAGCATTTGGGACTCCACTCTAAAGAATGCTCCCCTTTAGTGTGCCTGTCGAACCTTTTACCGCATGGAGTGCAGATATATTTGTTGACTGAGGTCAGTCTGGCCAACAATCAGATTACAGATAGCAGTTGGTTCTAGTTACTAGGAGCATAAGGAATTGAAAGCTGACTGGAGCTGGGTGCTTCTTCTATTGGTCCTACAGTGAACTTCTGTGAGACCCAGAGTGTGGCGTGGCTCAAGGCCTCTGGCCTGAATGTTGCAAATTTGAATCATTCAGATTTTCTTCTCTATGCTAGTTTGGCCCTTGTGAACTTTGTTAAACTTTGTATGTACAAAACTTCAGAATTCTACACAATTTTGAATGTGTTTTGCATCGTTTCTATGGACAGGCATGAAGAGTTAGGGTAAGAGAAGGAATGGCCGCCTTAGAGATTACAGAAATAATGTGTTCTCTTTCTTTCAGGTGAGATTTCCAGTGTTTGTTCCTTATGTTGTTGCTATGTAGTGGCTCTGTCCTACTTTGGCTTTCTGTTGCTATGATAAAACACTCACCAAAACCAATTCAGTGAGGGAAGAGTTGATTTGCCTTACAGATTACAGTCCATTGTCCAGGAAAAGCCAGGGAAGGAGCTCAGAGCAGGAAGCTGGAGGCAGGAACTGAAGCAGGAATGTAGAGGGTGCCTCCTGGCTTACTTCTCCTGGCTGTCTTTCTTACACAGTGCAGGCTTACTTGCCTAGGCATGGCACTGCCCGCAGTGGGCTGTCCTACACTGTTATCAGTTGCCAGTTAGGACAGTGCCTTGCGGATATAGCTATACACCAGTCTAGATTGGTGTCAAGTTGACAGCTGTGACACATTGCCCTGTAATTCTGAATATCAGTGGCCCCAACCTAGTCTCACTTATATAAATTTAAAAATGCTACAGGTCTGTCTATTTTCTGGAGGCTCTGGTAGGAATCTACTTGCCTTCCATAGAATCTAGAAAGTAGGCCCAGAACCTCCTTTCCTCTTCAAAGCCAGCCATAACTGGTTGAGAAGTCTGCACTTGTACCTCAGGAATACCGACTCTCCGGCCTCTTTGTTCCATAAAGGAGCCTTACAGTGATATCAAGCCCGCCGGATAATTCAGGATAATCTTATTTTAGGTCAGCCGAGTAGCTGCCTCTCACATTGCCGTTCTGTATAAGACAATCATGTCTGAGCTGGTGCTTTTTGTCCCTCCATTCGCTTCTCATTCTAAGTTAGTTAGCTAGAGTCAATGGAAGAAGTTACAACAAATAGCACCCTAGGATAACTAAAGTATTTCTATTCGATGGAAGCTGCCTAATTTCTGGTTGTTTGTTAGTTTTTAAAAAATATTTATTTTAAATTATGTGTACCTCTTTCAGGGTCTGTGAACTCAAGTGCAGGTGCCCTTGGAGGTCAGGGCATCCTGGAGCTTCAGGAAGTTAAGAGGCTTCTGACATAGGTACTGGGAGGCTTCTGACATAGTACTGACATAGGTCTTGGGCACTCTGCAAGAGGAGTAAGTGCTCCTCACCGCTGAGACACCTTCTAGCTGTTTCTTAAAGCTGGCAGCATGCTTTTTCTTAAACCCAGGATTGTGTTCCTGTGTGTAGAAAGACACGTCCTTATAAAGGATAAGGGATGTGTTACCTCATCTTAATTTTTAGATGCCTCAAATATTTTCCCGAGTTCAGGAGACAGTGTTTTCTTCCTCTGATGAGCTGGTGCTTGAAAGTTGTGCAATGCTGTTTTTCTGAATATAAAATCGTAGTGTCCTTGTGAACATGCTCATTAAAATAGAAACATTAGACTATCCTCATTTGCATTCCAGTCCACTCTTTTGAGTAGATTTTTATATCTGGTTCTTGCTATAATTATTTACATCTCGGGTGGAAATGCCACATTCATTTGCAGATTAATTATGCAATTATCAAAAGCCTGGAGAGAGATCTCAAAATTCACTGTTAACAACTAGAGAAAACACAGGAAGCTGAGGAGCTAAAGCCTTGATTTCCTGAATGTCTTTCTACTAGGCCACAAGATTCATACATGCCTTTAGGTTGACAGCGCCATGTAAACTTCCCCTTATGAAGTGATTTGGAGGAAAAGACGTGAGTTGGGAGAGCTCAGTGCCCAAGCTCGGTGTCACATTTACTGAGATCTCTTCTGGGCCTTTCCATCACCCATGAATGCTAGCGAGTGCATCTTCCTCAGTGGCAGGACTTTGAAATGCAATGAACACTCTGTTGTTGCCATATGCTGCAGCTTGTGCGGTGAGACTGTATCACTCCTTGGTCTGTGCAAATAGGGGTCCCCTGGAGTTGTACAGATCAACATGGCAAGCCTTCCCCTGGAGGCCTGGCAGCAGCAGGAGAAGGCCTGCGGCTCAGTAAGGAACAGGCTCACACACTGATTCGCAATTCTTGTGTCCTGTGTGACTAGATGTGTCATGACAGGAACACAGAAGGAGTACCTGACCTCTCCTAGGCTCTGCTGGGGTACCGGAAAAGACTTTTAGAGGGTAAGCCCTGCCTGAACCAAGTCTGGAAGAATCAACAAGTGATGCGGATGGCTAACAAGAAACAAAAGTGAATGATTTCCTTAACCAATCTAGCGTCTAGGAAGAGAAATAAAAGCTGCGTGCAAAAGCATTGTGTACTGCAAGAATCGTGGACACAGCCTCAAATTGTGTCTTTGGGGATTGTCTCCAGAATCCCTAGGGGACACCAAAATCAGTAGATAGTTAAGGACCTGAACATAAAATAACCAAGTTTCTGCATGTAAATCACTTATACCCTCCGGTATATTTGAAACCATCTCTAGGTTAAACATAACACCCAATTCAATGGAAATGCTCTTGCCTTAGTTAGGGTTTCTATGGCTGTGAAGAGACGCCATGTCCACAGCAACTCTTAATAAGGGAAACATTTCATTGGGCCTGGCTTACAGTTTCAGAGGTTTAGTTCACTGTTGTCATAGTGGGAAGCATGGCCGTACACAGACAGACGAGGTGCTGGAGAAAAAGCAGAGAGTTCTACAACTGAATCAACAGGCCACAGGAAGAAAGAGTGACAATGGGGCTAGTTTAAGTTTCTGAAATTTCAAAGCCTGCCCCCACACACCTGCCACCAACTGTGTTGGTGGACACAGTTCCACCAACAAGGCCACCCTCCTAACAGCACGACTCCCTATGAGCCTATGGGGCCATTTTCATTCAAATCATCACAGCTGTGGAAATAATTATTGTGCTACGTTATAGTAAGAGAGAGAGAGAGAGGGAGAGGAAGAGGAAGAGAGAGAGGCTGAAGTTATTGAATGTGGGCCCAGCCCACCCTTTTTAATATAACGTTTTAATCTGTAGTTAGTTGAGTTCATGGCTGTGGAACCCAGAGCAGCAGGGGGCTCCCTAGGTGCCATTGTGACCCAAGTGTGAGATTCGTATGGCTATGTGGGGTGGGGGTGGGGGACAAAGAACTTTGAATCTTTCTTTTCCCTGGTTTCCCATTTAGTAAAACAGTTATTAAGAATTTCAGATGAATTACCCTAAGTAAAATGTTTCAGACGGGGCCTAACAGAGCAAGCGGCACAGGTTGGCAGGTGTTGTTGATGGGGTAATCACAATTTTATTATGCAGGGGTTAAGAAAAAATAGGCAAAGTCTGCACTGCCCATGCCAATGCGTGTTGGCATAATAGTGCTGTTAAGGTTTTGTTTGTTTGGGTTTTTTTTCTGTGTTTTTTTTTAAAGATACAAACTGAAGCTTTGTAGCTATATAAACTTTATTTCATCAGTTTTCCAAAGTTGATGAGACTCTTGTGAATCTGTTCACACAGAGACTGAGGAAGACAAATGCTCACAGGGGCACCATCAGCTGTAATGATGATGTCAAACCGGTATGATTTCTTCTTGTGCACTGGTAAACCTTGAGCCTGTGTGTAACATTCGGTGGCTTCTTAGGGAGGGATGGGAGTGGGAGCGAATGCAGGTGATGTGATGGAGGGCTAGTCTCATCAGGCGTGGGTGGCTGCCTCCCTGACTCATCCCTGCTCCTCTACCCCCTGCCAGCTAGGCACCATTTACTGCAAGCCTGGCTTTTGTCTGGGAATGCTGGTGGCCACTGTGCATTTTTCCACTGTCTCCTTTTACGGACGTCTCCTTTTTTGACTTTTCAATGTCCAGTTACTTGTTTGTAGTAAGCACTGTTTGGTTCCATCTTTTGCTTTAGCGTGCAGGGTGTGGTGTGGCTTCCTAGTTTCTTGTGATTCTCTTTAAGTTGTTGGCTGCTCTTGGAGATACTTTAAGGTTTATTTTCATCTCAATAAGAAGTGGTCTCCATAGCATTTATTTGTCTGTTGCTTTTGGAAGCTATTTTGTGGCGTGTTTCTGGGAATGGTAGGTAAGCCCACCACTGTGGGTGAATACACACATCTATTAATTATGTAAGACACCTTTCCATTTCCAAGTACCATCTTTCGCTAAGCTGATTATTGTTTAATTTTGCTTTGGAAACAGGGTCTTACTGTGTAACCTGGCTAGCCTGGAACTCGCTATGGAGGGGGAGGGAGGGAGGGAGAAGGAGGGTAAGAGAAAGAGGGAGAGACAGACAGAGACAGAGAGACAAGAAACAAAGTGAATGGTTTCCTAGGCCAATCTAGCAGTCTAGGCAGAGAAACAGAAAAACAGAGAAACTGCAGGAATTGTAGACACAGCCTCAAATTTGAGAGACAGAGACAGAGAGTGACAAAGAGACACACACATGCACACACACACACAGAGACACACATGCACGCAGAGAAACAGACAGACAGAGATCTGCTTACCTCTGCCTCCTTAGTGCAGGGATTAAAGATATGCACCAACATGCCAGGCCCTAAACTGCTGTTCTAATGACTAATTTTTTACACTATACTTTTACGTGATTGTTTAGGGACCTGTAGTTGAATGACTGAGTTGGGAGACAAAGCCTTGTCTTGTGAAGTAGCTGTATTTATCTAATAGTAAACAACTTTTCAAGGCACTGGACGGTAGGCCTCTAGAATTTGATTATCTTCCCACTGCCTTTAGGGATGTAAACATTCCCACATCCGACTCATGGTTACCATTGAAGACTAGAGTGTTACTTGTATGTTCCACCAAAGGTTATAATGGTAGATAAATTTGCACCAGTTTGTCAACTGTTGGCAGACCGCAAGAATTTACCCTAGTTACTGTTGCGAAAGTTGAATCTTTCGTTCTCTCCTCTATCCAAAGGTCCTAGTTGTGTCTCTGAATTATAAACATGTAAATAGCCAGAAAGTTTGGTTTTATCCTTTAAATTGTAACCCTCAGCATTCCTTTAGTGATTTTTATTAAAATGCTGAAGATCATAAAATATGATGCGTGCATTTTAAGTACAACTAGACTTTTGAAAAGTAAAAAAGCCACGCTACTACTCTGCCTTTGGGCTGTGCGTTCTGGGAACTGTTTTTAAACATTTTAACCAAAGTGCTCTGATAGAATTACAGTTGCTGCTGGTTATCTTGAATTCACTTGCAGGTTGTTTGTTCTTACTGGTTTTCTTTTTCTTTTTTTAAATGAAAAAGTGAGCATTCGCCATGTGTTGCTCTAAAGGAAATCAGTCACAATTGTTCACAACAAAAGGCATGTTTTAAAATGAAAGCTCTGAGCAAAACCACTCTGGGTTTTCATACTTGCAGCAGGACAGATGTTGGCATTGTGATGAAGCAGAGTTTGCTTCTCTTTGGCGTCACTGTAATGGTCCATTCCCTGGAGCAGCTGGAGATGAGATTGTGTTGTACTGAAATGTTGATCAGATGCTTACACTGTGATGAGTGTTGACTGTGTTATACTCAATTCTGTGCTGTAACGAAACATACTCGGTCTGAATCTTTATTTGATGGCACGCGGAGAAAAATTGTTGCCCTCCTTTCTCTGGGTCAGAATAAATTTAAAGTAAAACTCTAAGCAATAGGACCAGAGATGTCCTTAAAAGTAGAAGGCATTCTTTCCTATAATCCTGCAGCAAAATAGGACCTGAGATTTTGAGAAACAAATGTAATTTGTTTGGGCTATCTTGTATGTAGATAGATATTATGCAACCTTATAAGGTGATTTGACGACTTCCTCAGAAGGAATAATGGACACATTATAGGGTCAGCAATGTTTGAAAATGCACAATTTTAAAGAAAAGCTAAAAAAAGAGAGCCCTACTTTTTGTCATTACCTCTCAGGAGAATGGGAGTACCACAGTTGAGGCGAATGCAGTGAACATGCCCAGGTCTTCTTTGGGATGTCACTGCTATGGGCTTTCTCAAGGACTTTTACCAGGCTGTGGAGTGCTTATCTCTGACCTAGATGTTCTGAACTAAGAAATTTAGTTTGAGAAAACAATTTGATTGGTAAGGGCCATTATATCAAATGCTGGGAATACTGTAAGTTTTTATCAACATGTAATTAAAGTGTGGTTCTTTTATCTATTGGATGCCTTGTAGCTGTATAAAATGAGGCTTGCAAAGAGATATGGCATAATGATAGGAAAATATGTCTTTGTAGTCTCAGGGGAGTAAAGGAGGCACAGTGAGACTTGTGGTTATCTGCTATACAGTGTTATAACAAGTCCACGATATAGTCATACTTCACATACATTGAAATTGAAGGTATAAATCTTTGTTGCTATAGAAAAGGTGTTCATAGTAGATAATATGGAAATGGCAAGTTAGCGCGCATTGGAAGTATAAAACAGACAGGCATGAATATAGATGAACACCCAGAGTGTTTCTGTGCCAATACCACAGGCAGTTATTTCTGAGTGGTGAGATTATTGGTAATTTTCCATGTGTTACTTGCGTGCTTTTAAATTTTTGTATAATTAACAAATATCTCACAGCCAAAGTCACCATGCAGGGGTACCAGAGGTCCTGCAGCAAGATTGGCTCCGATGCTGATACTCTAGTCAAAGAGTGTTGATGGAGTCTTAGGTGGTGAGGGTTAGTCAAAACAACCAGTGGGCCGCAAGCATAGTGTACAATCCCCAGGGCACTTGGTTAAGTGGGGGAAAGCTTATAAATACACTGTGATTGTGCGGTGGACCAGAGGAGTGCATATGGCGTTCGCATGGCCAGCTCCTGTTCGGGATGTTAAGTCTGATGGAACCTGTACTGTAAGATGGGAGAACCATCTGACATGAACCACAGACTGCATCATTAATGTTTTTGCAGCCGTCATTGTCCTGTAACCAACTGAACATGTTGAGCTAGAGCCAGTAACTTAAGCATTTGTGAGTGTATCCTTCCCTAAACCGAGTTACTTAGTAATGGGCTGGATAGCAAGTGTGCAATATGCTTCAAAGCTATCATCAACAGCAAAATCCTGAAAATTATAAGCAAAAGTTGGCAGATTATCTCATTAAAAAATACCAAAAGTCTCGTTTATATTAGAAAGAGTAAAGATAAACAAGAGTAGAATTTTTTTTTTTAAAAGGAGGAGGCTAAAAGTGCAGAAGGAAGGACTAAGTGGGAGAAGGAAAGAATGAGCCAGAATGAACCAGGGGATGAGTGGAGGGAGGAGTGGAAGACAACTGAGAACAAACGTACCCATGCCTATGAAGAAGCCATGACGAAACCCATTCCTTTGTACACTGTCTACACAATTAATTTTCAATCAAAGGAGAGCTAGGGTAGGGATGTAGCTCAGTGAGTATGCCCCGCATGCTCAAGGCCCAGGTTTCTGGACTTCAAGAAGAAGAGAAGTCACCAAAGATACTGTGAGCTACCATGTAAACCCCTGTGGGGATACCTAGTGGTCAGTGTGTCTACAAAAACCTAGTGGTCAGTGTGTCTAGAACCATTTACTTTATCAAAGTGACTTCCAAAAGAGAGTGGCCATGAAGGAAATGAAATGGTTATCAAGAGGTAACCGTTGAACTCAAAAGGAAAGACCCAAATGGTTTAATAAATGCCCCAATGCTGATATTAAGGAGGGCAGTGTCACTGCTTATAGAAGTCTTTGAGTCACGGGGAATAAACTCCTAGAGCCTTCCCATAAAAGTTAGTGAGTGGTCATGTGACTATTTCACCTTTTCAAATATAGTGTTTTTATGAATAATTTTGAGAATTTCATGCATATATACACTATATTTTGATCATATTCACCATCCACTCTAGCCTCTAGCTCCTTCCTGGTCCATTCTCACTCCCAACTCTGCACCCCCCTTTCTTAAATGGCACACCTAGTCCAGTTTGTGCTACCTGTAAACTCACAGGTGTGGAGCCATCCACCAGAGCTTAGGTGATTTACCAGGACCATGCCCTTAAAAAAAAACCCAGCTCTTCCTTTCTCAGAAGCCATCATTGTCAATAGTTCCTCAGTGAGGGACAGAGGCCCACATGGGAATGTTAATGGGTCTTGTACACGTCCTGTGCAGGCAGCACAGCTGGTGTGAGTGCTTGGGTGCAGTGGTCCTGTCATGGCCAGAAGACACTGTTTGACTCCAGCCCCCACCCCTGCCACCTCTGTCTCTGATACTCATTCTGCCTCTCCTCAATGGTCTCTGAACCTTGAGAGATAGATGTGTGATATAGATGCCCCACTTGTGACCGAGCACTCCACAGTCTGGGAGATGTGATGTGGTTTAGAGATAGGTCAGCCTTCTCTAAAGATACAGATTTGAGCGCTGTCAGCATACTGACCTTAGCAAACACTGAAGGAGTGCCTGCTTGAAGTGAGAAAAGAATTGAGGGAACAACAGGGAGCAATCCCGAGGGATAGAAAACATCCTCACCCTGTGATGGATGCCCTTTTGACTTTAAAGAAACCATTTGCCCCCTTTCAACGTTCATTTACTTGCTGACAAGCATTTGGGTAGGGGACTTCTAGTTTCTATTCCTTTGCAGGAGTCTTTATGACTGCTTTGGGATGAATACGGAATATTACTTAATTTTGTGATTTCGATAATATCTCTTGACTCATACACTTAGATGAACTCCCTATTTTTATCTGATGAGAAGGGTGGTTGGATATTGTCGGATTTTTCTTTGGGTCACCAGTTCGCAAATAATGACTTATGAAAGCTTGGCCTTAGCTTACACTTGTCCCACTAACTCTTATAACTTAACCCATATTTATATTAGTCTATATTCTATCACATGGCTTTTACCTCTCTCCCATTCTATATGTCTGACTCATTCTGTGGGTCCATGGCATCTCATGAGCTTGATTCATCTCCTACTTCCTCTGTCTCTGCCTGAAAGTCCCACTCACACCTACTGCCTAGCTATTGGTCTTTCAGCTTTTTATTACACCAATCACAGTAATACCTCAGAGCAATACCTCTACACAGTATACACATATCTACATTTCCCCCTTTTTGTCTAAATAAAAGGGAAAGGTTTTAACTCTAATGTAGTAAAACTAAGTGCAATCAGAACAATCATCAGGTAAGAATTACATTCACAATGTCCAGTGCATTTGTATTTGACAAATTCAGAGAAAATACTGTATTATCTGTCTTATCTTCTTGAGTCCAAAGTTTTATACCTTAACTACTTTTTATCATAGCTTGTATTATCATTCTAAAAAAATACCATTTTGCATCTTAAAGCATCTTCTTAGATAAACAGCTTAATGTCTCTCAACCCATACACTTTACTGATGTGGCATTCCCCTCTGTATGTTATGAATATGTTTTATTACCATTGGTTAACAAAGAAGTTGTTATGGCCTATGGCAAGGCAGCATGTAGGTAGGTGGGAAAACTAATCTGAATACAGGTAGAAGGCAGAGTTAGGTAGATGCCATATAGCCACCCAAGAAGCAAGAGGTAAGCAACCACGAGCCTTGTGGTAAAATATAAAATAATAGAAATGGGTTAATTTAAGATGTAAGAGCTAGTTAGAAATATGCCTGAGCCATCAGCTAAACATTGTCATAACTAATATAGTTTCTGTGTGATTATTCAGGTCTGAGTGGCCAGGTAAAGAAAGAATATTCTCCATTTACAAGTGGTGCCCAATATGAGGCAAGAATATCCACATAAAGCCTCTCCAATTACATTTTACCTCTTTTGTGTTTCTTTTCTGAATTTGGTAACAAGGAAGACTATAACTATAACTATCTTGTATATCTGGCTCCAAAATAAATTCACAGAGACTTAATATTAATTATAAATGCTCATCTAGTAGCTCACACTTATTACTAACTAGCTCTTACAACTTAAATTAACCAATTTCCATTAAACTACATTCTGCCATATGGTGTTACCTCTCTTTCATCTTGAACTTCCTGTTTCCTCTTCGTGTCTGGCTAGTGACCCCCTGACTCTGCCCTTCTTTCCAGTGTCCTTATCTGGTTCTCCTGCCTAACCTTGTCCTGTGAATATCATCTATCTATCTAAATATATCTATTTATGAACTTGAAAATATACCTAACATGACTATAAGTTTGACTATTATAGATGAATAAGTATTAATCTGTATTTCTTAATTATGCATTACACTTTTAAATGAAATGAATAAATGTGATACCCTAAACAAGAGTAGAAAAATATATACTGTATAACAAAATTAACTTTAAACTTGTATCAATAAGCCAAAAACCATACCAATGTGAAATATTTTGATATTAATAGCTGTTTTTAAAAGTAGATTCAATAATCTATCCTTTTTCTCCTATAATTTGAATATCATGTTTTCCTTTTTTCCTTTAGAAAAAGATCTTTGACTTTAACTCCTTTGTTTAGATTCTTTTCCTGACTATGATCAATAACAACTTGTAACCAACCCCCATTAAATGAAAACAACCACCCATAATCCATCTTTTGGAAATGTGAGCATTGTTCTCTAGACTACTTCCTGTTGTTTGGGAGGTGTTGGTATCTTTAGGGAAACCTTGCTAAAATCAGGATAATTGTTAGGTCTTGGCTGGAGTATTTTGGGGGCTGGATCATCTCAGTCAGCAGCCTTGAATCTGTTTTGTTTTCAGAATTCTGAGGGGACTATAACAAAGGCATTCTGAGAGGCTGCATCACCTGGGCCCCCTGTTTTCATTGGTGTTTGATCCCCTTGTTCTGAAAATACATAAACCTTTAAAGGTAACATACACTACAAGTATGGGATATGTAATGTGCACAAATCAGTTAAAGGTGATTTTTTTTTTGCTTTATGTTTGAGCAGGTAAAATATACAGTATGTGTTTTGTAGTTTTGAAGGTTTATTTCTATATATCTGTAGACAGGATTTTCAGGGGGTCTTCATTGATCAACCTGATCATCTTTAACCTGAATGAATCCACAGCATCTCACTTCCTCTGGAAATAAAAGCATAACCTATTCCCCAAAGCAACACACCGTTTTACTTTCAGTTTGAAATCAAGGTATTTTTGAAATGTACAGGTTGAGTTAATCTAGCAGCTTTCATATGGGTGCTGCTATTGGACAGTCGGCTTCTTTATTAAACCAATCACAGACAAAAAAAAAAGTCAAAGACAACACCGAATTCAGAGTCTCTGTGCATATTTACATAAATTTTTCTTTTATATTACTTTACTCCCTTTTAAGGACTTTACTATTATTTTAAAACTATTTTTATGACTATCTATACCCTTTTTCTTTTCTCTCCCAAGCCTTTGTGTATTTTTAACAGACTGTAACCTATTTAGAGGTTTTTTTCCCATCTGGATCTGCCTTTGCTGAGTATCTGTATTGTTTGTTTGTTTGTTTTGATTGCATGAGATGAGTCTTCACCTGCTGTATTAGTCACCAGCATGGTGCAACTTAGTGCATGGCATTGGTGTCTGACTCCTTTGGGTCCCTGAGAGCTTAGCTTCATTGTGGAGGTATTGGCAAAGGCCACATTTACCGCCCCAGCTCTGGGAAATTGTTGGGTCCATGGTGCCACCAAGTATCATGCTGCCTGTTCCTCATAAACCCCATTTAAGTGTTTATTAGCAGGGCCTCTTAAAAGAGCTGTGCTGACTAGCAGCTAGCACCAAGCCAAGGAAGCTACCTTTTAAAGGAGCTGCACCTCTGTGAGTGGTATCAAGCTTACCCAGGTAAAGGTGGTTACCAAGAAGCTGTGTTTGACTGTGTTTCATGTGTTTGGAACCTGCCTCCTTTACTTTTAAGGTTGTATGTGAATCTATGCTGCTGGATGTTTGGGCACCTTTTGTAGGTGGAGTTTCTCTGTGCCTCAACAGTAACTACCAAATAACCACATGGAAACTTATTAATTATAAATGCTTGACTAATAGATAGCTCGGGCTTATTACTAGCTAGCTCTTACATCTTAAATTAAAGCATTTCTATTAATCTATATTCTGCATGATATAACATGGAGTTACCTCTCTTTTATCTTGGACCTCCTGCTTCCTCTCTGTGTCTGGCCAGTGACCCTCTGATTCTTTTCTTCTTTCCAGTGTCTGTAATCTGGTTCTCCCACCTAACTTTGTCCTGTGCTGGACAGTCGGCTTCTTTATTAAACCAATCACAGTGACATATATTCACACTTGTATAAAGGAATATTCCACACTATTTTATCTTCAGCTCTATCAGAGATCTGAGAAGGATATAATATTACCTAAGTAAACAAGAATGAAGAATGCAAAACTTTCAAAGCTATAGGAATTACAGAAATAGCTGGCTGCTTGGATAGTCACCCAGGGTTTCTCTGAAACATTGGGGCATCCATCTTTGGCCTACAATTGAAGACATCAAGCCTGCTAAAAATTTTTTTAAAAATTTTGAGACACAGGAAACTAGCAAGCTTGAAGCACCTTGGTATTTATGAGGTCAATAGCAAATGATGATTAACACCCTGCCTGAGTGTTCAATGCTTAGCTCCTTACTCTGCTAAGATAACTTAGTCAACCTCTCAGAGTCTTATTTCCCACATCTGTACAAGAAGATAATGATCCTGGCAATTCTTAGCAAGGGGTTGAGGAATGTTCCCAAAATATTTAAAAGCTACCTGGGACAGATGCCCTCTCTAGGTGTAAGCTGCCGTTCTACATTCACAGGGACAGGGGCACTGTGTGGTGAAGAAGCGGCTTCATTTCGGGGACAGACATTCTCACAATAAGAGTGTGGGACCAGTGAGTTGACTCTGAGGAGAAAGGTGCCTACCGCCAGGACTAAAGGCCTAAGCTTGACGTCGGTAACCCACAGGGTGGAAGGAGAGACGCAACCCCTGCAAGGTGGCTCTGACCTCCACTTCTGCATGCTGCACATGTGCACCTGAACACAAAAATAAAATATAACTTAGAGAATGAACTGAAGGGAGCGAAAAAGAAAAATCCTCACTGCTTCCTTATATGTGGGAAATTTAGGTGACTGAACTCTGTGGGTCATAAAACTCCATTTCCTGCCTACAAACCGAGCTATGGGTTTCAAAGCCATGCCTACTAAATTTCAGTCGCATTCAGTTTAACAGTTTGCATGGGACAGGCTTCAGAGCGTCTAGCCCTTCCTGTTTTATATTGCATTTGGTGTTCTGTTTGGCTCAGAATACAGCTGTGTACAAAAGTGACCACAAACCACAAGCTCTCCTCTTTCTCTGTAATAAAACCTTACTATCTTCAAGTGTCTTGGAAGCTAGGAAACTCATGGCTGTGTCATCCTCTCAGCCAAAAGAATTCCTAAAACTTGTTGCTTAGGAGGCTTTAGGGTGTTAGCTTCAGAGTCCTTTAGAACATTTTCCTTTTCCTTAGAATCTATTGGTTTCAGCTACTTAAAGGCAAAGACATGCGTCTCATGTCACATTGGCTGTTGACACTGGGGTCTCCAGTTTCTTCCTCTTAACTTCATATGTATATTAAAGACTGAGTTCAACTTGTTTGTCAGGCACAGTGAAATGTGTGTACCCCTGTGCAACGTTCTGTGTGCTGAGGACAGTGGCCTGTCTGTAGTAATTCAAAGCAGGGTTTTAAATGAATAAATAAAAATAAGCCTCTAGGATTAGTCCCATTGAACGTTCAGCGCAAGCAGGGAAGGGTGCATTGCTGCAGGGATTAGCAAATGGTTGGCTGTGGAGAACAGTATCCATGATCCAGCCACATTCTGAGTGATGGACAGCCTCAGCACTGTGCCACCCATCTTTCCTCCGACACACAGACTCAGAGCAGGCACCATAAACGCATGCTTTGGCTCATGCTTTGTTCCAGAACCCTCTGCCTGGTTGTTAAAGGCGCCCTTTGATTCATACCTACCAAGTCACAGAAGAGCCCTGCCTTTAAAATTGCTACACTCTGAGGGAAGATGAGGTGAGACTCTCCTTCCATGGATCAGCCTAGGAGTGAGGAAACTCAAGTCTAGAGCGAGATCAGCCTGTGATCAAAGCACAAAGCATGTTAACAAAGGAAACCTGTTTGTGTGGGGCCTTTGCTGTCTGCACACCTACTGATGACACCCTATTATTTGACTCTTACAACAAAGTCTGTGTCCCCATTTCACAGATAAGGAAAGTAAAGCCTAAAGAAGTTTCATGGTTGATGCAAGGCCACAGTGCTGAAAGTATAATAATCTGATTTCAGGTTTGGTCTCCTCTTTGATTATAGTCCTGCTGAGTGCTAACTTATAGAGATCGTATAGAAAATTTCTAAATACACACGTTAATCAGCTTTTCGTTACTCTAACGAAAGACCTGAGGCAATCCACTTAAAAAGAGGAAAAGCTCATTGGGGCTGATAGTTTTGAAGGCTCCAGTCCACAGTCCTTTGGCCTTATATTTGGAGGCAGTGTATTATAGTGGGAGCACATGGTAGAAGAATCCTGTTCATGGAGCAAGAGATTGATGTGTTCACAGTTCCTTCAAGAGTATAATCGCTAGTGGCACAAAACCTCCTTCATTAGACTCCTTCAAAGGCTTCCCCACCTCACAGAACACGCATGATCTGGAAGGGCCAATTATATACATGCAAACAGATTCCCAGACTTTTGAACATTTTCATTTTATTAACTTTATATGTTACATAAAATCTATCAGTTCTCTTTACTTTATACATGGTTTGAAAGTGATCATGTGTTTTCCCCCTTCTTGACAAACGCACTGAATCTTACAAGGAAAAGGATAGTACAGGAAAAGAGAAGGTTATGCCAAAGATGGATGCTTATAATGTTGAAATATGTGAGAACAAGACATTCCAACCCTATTTTCTACTTTATCTAAAAGATATAAAGGAACAAAGAGTATGGACTAGGAAGATATTTAAACTTATAATTTAATTTCTTTACTGATATTCTGCCTTGAGAAAAAAATTGAAAGTAACTAGCATCCTCATCTGTTTACATGAAGCTGGCTGAAGGCATGAACCGAGCGTAAGCCTCTCCCCTTCCTAACTTTCAACTTCTTCTACATAAATATGGCTCCGTGCAATGGCATGATAGCTTCTAAAAGCTTATTAAAAGTATTATTTAAAATGAAAGCTGAGAAGGGTCTGAAGATCTCCATCACCTTGGTAAATTTCTTACTGTCTTTTCTCCCTTTATAGTTGGATAGATAAGAGTCCCTTGAAGGTATACACCATAGACCTCTCAATAATGTAGAGTTGGGACACCTGGTAAATTTGTGAGACTAATAATTCTATTTCATTGCAAGGTGTTGGTAGCTAGACTTGTGACACTACACCTATATCCATTGCCCGCCTGTGCTTCGACAGTCCCCAATGAGCTCTTTAGATACTAATTGAATTGCTCCATCTTGTATTGTGGGGGTACCACCAAGACAACAAAGCCAACCTGGGTTGAACACAGTACATGAAGCTTGCCACAGAGGTAGATAGTAAAGATGGTGAGCTGGGCCTCTTTCTTTTCTGCTTCCTCAGAAGTAGCCAGCTTTGAAGCACTATGGTAGCAGGGCCAAGGCCCACTCGGAGCTCTTTTGGTGGTGTTAAAATGGTCCCAGGAAATTTTCAGTGCTTTGTGAGGCCACTGGAGTCTGGGTGTTGGAGGCCTCAGGCAGATGTAGCTTCAGGGTGTTCCTGTTTGCTTTCTACCTACTCTCAAGGACTGAAAGCTGATCTTTCACCCACAGTGTCACTGGATGGAAACTTAACATTCCAGTTTAGAGTTAGAACTGAGGTTGATGTTTGCACAAAAGATCTTCCTTCCCCGTGAAGTGTGTTCCTACTCCTCTTCTTTCCTCCTCTATTTACATTCCAGGTCCTTGTGGACATTTTGAGATCCAATGCTATACGTAGTGAACCACATACATTTCAAGTGTTTGTATTTGATACATATTTACTACACATATGCACACCTTGTCTCTAGTACGCAAATCAGTGTGGGGCATCTTCTGTGTTCCACCTGGTCAGTACAGCCACTATTTTGACTACTTTGAGTTATTTTGAACACCAAAGGAATAGAGTGGGCATGGTGACATAGGCTGACATGGGATAAGCTTCTGTATGTTGTGAATATATTTTATTACCATTGGTTAATAAAGAATCTTATTTGGTCAATAGCCAGGCAGAATAGAGCCAGGAGGGAAATCCAAGCAGAAACACAGAGGGAAAGAAGGTGGAGGCAGAGTGATGCCAGCAGCTGCCAGGGAAGCAAGATGAAAGGTAACAAGCCACAGCCTCGTGGTAAAATATAGAATAACAGAAATGGATTAATTTAAGTTGTAAGAGCTAGTTAATAAGCTTGAGGTAATAGACCAAACAATTTACAATTAATCTCAGAATGGTTATTCAGGTATTGGCAGGCGGGAGAGAATATAGGTCTTTAATCCTGGTACTTTGGTGTAACATGAAGGCCTACTTGTTTGGGTTTCTGTCCTCCTACCAGGTCCCACAGCCGTTTGCCCCAAGGAAAATCACAGAGAGGTCTACATAAGTTATAAACTGATTTGCCCATTAGCTCAGGCTTATTAATTCTTATAACATATATTAACCCATTATTCTTATCTATGTTAGCCACATGGCTCGATACCTTTTTTGGTGGGCAGGTCACATCTTGTGTGTCTGGGCAGGACTGTGGAGGAATGGGCTTCTTCCTTCCCTGAATTCTGTTCTCATTGACCCACCTCTACTTCCTGTCTGGCTGTCCTGCCTATACTTCCTGCCTGGCTACTGGCCAATCAGTGTTTATTTAAAATATAATTGACAGAATATAGACAATTGTCTTGCACTTTAGGAGGCAGGGGAAGTCTGTCAGATCTCTGTGAATTTGTGGCTAGCAAGGTCTACATAGTGAGCTCCAGGCCAGCTAAGACTACACAGGGAGACCTAGAAAGACCCTGTTTAAAAATAAAACAAAATACGACCATAGAGTACACACTGTGTTTGAAATCTTCTATCCAAGATTATGCTATGATCCAAGCATCTTTTTTGAGTGAAAAATGCCATTGTCTAAGTTATGTATTTGTTCCTTTGAGGGTATCTGGGTGGATTTTGACTTGGGATTTTTACAAATAGTAAATCAGGAATATTCTTCTTTTATTAGAACTCAGCACTCATCTCTCTTGGGTTCTCAGTATATCCAAAATTAGTGCATATATTCTTTTTTTATGCTGACATTTTTTCCTAATTGATGTACCAGTGAACATTCCTAAGTTCCTGTGTTTTCAGAGTACAATTTTCTTTTCCTTTAGATTAATGATGCCAGCCAGTGTTGGAGGTTGAGACATTTGCTACTCATCTGAGATTATACCCATAAACATACATGTGTTTACATTTTTTCATTTATTTGGTATAGATTGAGAGGTAGAAATTTGCCTTGCCGTATGCCCAAAGGCTTACCAGTAAAAAATGAAAAATGTCACAGAAATGAAAAAAACATTAATTTTAAAAATCAAATATTAATTATAATACCTGAAGAGACATCTAGTTTTATGGTGTAGAAGTGAACATGAATTTCAGCTGTACACATATAATATTTAATTTATAGAGTGAAACCAGAAAGACTGTTCAACTAGGGCTTGGTCCTTTAGATTCTGCCTCTCACAATTCATTTGCAACAGTTTGAATTGCATTTTATGACTTCGATTTTCTCTCATTTGTTCTTGATTGCCTTGAGAGGAAGCAGTAACTCAATATATTAAACTCCATTTAGAATCTTCATCTCTGAGCATTTTAGTTCTGTCAAGCATGTGCCAGCAGAAGGTTGAAAAGAGACGGAACCACAGGGCTCTAGTTTATTGGGTTACATAATGGTCCATTCAAGTCACTTACCTGTGTGGGCCGGAGGGCAATATAACCAAGAATAATATTCCTGGCACTAGAAAGAACTCTCACAGGAAGAGGTGCCTAGGATCAATCTAGAAAAGCCTGTTAGGCTAGCTTTCCAAATAACAGTCTTCACTTACTTCCCTTTTGGACAGACTTAGATTATTTCAGCCATTCACTATAATTCATTCACACAATGGCTCCAGAAACACTGAATAGTCTATGGCAGGCCATGCTCTTGATTCTGGGCATATGGCCCAGAGCAAAATTGGTTTTGCTCATAAGGAACTTAAATTTTTAGGTGGGGAAGAGGCAAGAAAGCATTGACGTAGGAATAGAGATTAGAGTGAGATGGAAGTAGGGACAGAGAGACGTGATTCTCCCACAGGAAATAAAAACTGGATAAGAGGCTTGGAAATGCAGGCAGACTATAGGAAACTGCTTTTTTTTTTTTTAAGGTAATGTCAGAGAGAACAACCAGTGTCACTTCATTGTGGAACTGAGCAGTGGGGATGACCACCAGAGGAGGTCATCTATGAGGATTAGGGCAGTGTCTAGATAGGCTTCAAGGCAAGGAGGCCCCTGGGGTTGGAAGTTTTTAGAGACGAGGTCAGCAGGAGGGCAGAGAGTCGTCAGGAAAGCCATGGCCATTGGGATGATCTTAGCCTTTTTCAAAAAAACACACAAAAATCTAAGGATTCTGAATAAGAAAGCAATAAGTCAAATTTTAAAAAATGATTTTAAAAATGAAAATTGGGTAAAGTGAACTATACGGGAAAGGCATGGAAGGAAAACAAAAAGAGACCTCTAACTGGTGCGGCATAAGTGGTTTACTTTGTGGGATTATCAAAAATCACTGTACTTTAATAATTACATTAGTACCTGGACATCAGACATGGGTAAACAATGATTGGCTTATTAGCAATAATTAGTAATCTTCTACAGATACAGATGTTTTAAAATACATCCTATGTCTAAGAGTCTTTCATTACCTCCTATTTTATGAACATTTTTCTCCCTCTGCTGTTTAAGTTAATGGACCGTTCCTTGTACACATCCATATCTGAGACTTGTCTCTCTTCATCTTCTGAGTATAAAGGTGTCCCCCAAATCCTTCTGCTATTCCCAGCTTTTAGAGCATCCTTCTGTCTTAAGAATTAATCATCAAATTCTCCCACAGTCCCTGTGAAACCCATCAAGCAGCAGCATAACAGTTTTCAAATTAGGACCTTGGTTCAGGCCTTTGTTCTTCCATATTATTGGCAGTTGGGCCTTTTGAGATTTTTTTTTGACAACTGACCCTTTCAACAACATCAGTAACTAATTTATAACATATAACTTATAGACCAGTTTAATTTATAAAACTGCAATCAGGAGAAAACGGGACTTTGCAGTGCTGAAATGACTGGGAGCAATAGACACTTAAATCATTGGTTCGTTCCATCTGCTGTTATTTGCCATCCCTTCATCTTTGAAACATCTGGCAGATCCTAAAACATGGCTCTCATTGTGTCATTCTTGTCAAACTCTGAGCAGCAGCCTACTACTTCCCATGTTAAATATAGAAACTTCTGCAGGCGCTCGCATCTCCATTCTGACACCATCTTTCCCCATTATTCTTCTCCAGGTAGTAACTTCATCTATTAGTCAAGTTCACTATGCCGCAGTCATCTTTTCCTTCTATATAAAACATCACCCATTATAATCCTGTCCTTCAAATCCTCTCTCACACCACTTCCTTTACACTGCCACCAATATGCAAATGAGTCCCGAAACGCCATTGCCATTGCACGTAAAGACATCAGTAAGCATGCTAAGACTGTACCCACAGAGGCCAGGTTCTCTACGGGTGTTACTTAGGCTCTGGTTTTCCCTGAAAACTGGGGTCAATAATACCTACCCATGAGACTGTTGTGAGGATTTAATGAATTATGGCAATGTGCAAATTAGTTCTGTAACCGACACGAACACTTAGCATTGTCTTTATCTTCAGGACCCATATTTAGAAGACACTTCAAATAAAACCTGTTTGACATGGAAGACAGGAGGCTTGGAGAGCTGTGCAATGCTGAATGCCACTGATCCCTGTAACCTCCGTTCTTTTTTTTTTTCCAGCTGAAAAAAAATTACTACCCAAAGTGGCCACATTTGTATCTAAAGGTCACTCCAACCCTACCAAAACTGAACTCTTAACCTCCACCCGTGTACCTTTCCTATCTATTTGATATTACCATCTAAATTACTTATTTCTTTGAACACCTAAATTTAATCTCCTGGCCAGTCTTACTGTTTGAACCTCAAATCATGTCGTGTCCATCCACTTCTCCCCACCACCTCCTCTACAACCCTAGTCCCGCACTCTGCTTTCTGCTTCCTAATTTTGTGTGCCTCTTGCCCTTTTTAAGCTCATTTTCCACTGGTTTTTAAAACATACACCAAGCTTAGTGTGATGTTGTCTGCCCTGAGTCCTGCTTCCTTGGGGGCTGAGATGCATCCTGGAGCTCAGGAGTTTGAGGTTAGCCTCAGCAAAAACATAGTCTTGACTCCATCTCAAACAATAACATACAAATAAAACACACGCCTATTGTAACCCTGCCTAACACTCCCCAGTGGCTTCTCATTACAGAATAAGAAATACTCAGCCCTCTGCCCTCTCAGGCCACAGTCCCCATCACACTTTGACTATCCCCCCCCCCCCCCCCCCCCCCCCCCCCCCCCCCCCCCCCCCCCCCCCCCCCCCCCCCCCCCCCCCCCCCGCTTTTCCCCAGACCAGTGGATGTCTTGGCGCNCCCCCCGCCTGCTCACCCGCTTTTCCCCAGACCAGTGGATGTCTTGGCGCTTAACATTGGTTGGAACACTCAGTCCCCTACAGTCCACAAGACTTGTTATTTATAACTTAACTTTACCTAGTTGCCCCTTAACCTCTTCTATCGGTAGTGCCCTATCACACCATCCTACTTTTACCCCCAAAGGCTTCCCGCCAAAAGTCCCCTATTTGGTCACTACCCCCATTCCCACCCAGTAGAAACCAAATGTCCTCACACAAGTCTCATTTCCTGGAACTAGCTCTGTAGACCAGGCTGGTCTCGAACTCACAGAGATCCGCCTGCCTCTGCCTCTGGGATTAAAGGCGTGCGCCACCATCGCCCGGCTCAAGTCTCATTTCCTAAGCACAGTACCTGGTACACAGTAAGTAGGCATGCTGGGATAGGAGATTTGACTGATTGAATGAACAAATACAATCCCTCTTTTAATGAGATACAAAGTTCTGTGTCAATTACATATGCCAAAACCTGTTGTTCTTTTAAAAATGTACCTATTTTTCCGTTCGTTTAATTCCCATGCTGAGTGAACATTAGTGGCAGAAATATGACGATGTAGAAAGTCAGAAAGCTTCTCCCTCCCAGCCTTAAATGTGCTTATTCTCCCCCCCCCCTCCAGCCCCAGACTCTGCCTTCATGTAAATTACCGTCCTCTCTGGCCTTCTCCCTGTAGGTTCTAATCACCCCTGTCTTACTCTCCAGACCGCAGCAGCCAAAGAACAGTTCGGCTGCTACCGTACCCTTCTGCCGTTCCTTGAGAACGCCTGGGAGCTTTCCTTGTTATCAAGAAAGACCAGAACTTGCTCTTGTCCACCACCAGGCTAACACTTCTGGTTCCCGTCTGACACCTAGCTGGGTAGCAGGGGCTTCCCTCTTCCAGGACGGTTTTTACAAAGCGCCGCCGTTGCCTCCTTTAGATCTCAGACGACTGTGTTCCCTTCCCCCCGGAAGCCCTCCCAGACTAGCCCACGCTCCATCATAAAGCCCCGCATCGCCAAGGGCCCCGTCTTTCTGAGCTCATACTTGCTTCACAAACATAGACTTCTAACCGCCCCGTCTTTACAACCTGCCTTCCCGCTAGCCCGCGCCCAGCGACTATTTGCGGAAGGAACGAACTGACAAGCCAACCAACCACCGCTCGCCCTTCCCCCGCCCGGCGCGCCGCAGCAGTGACGCCTTAAGTTGGCGCCGCGAGGACGGCCATGTCGGGGCGCCTGCGCGACGGGGCGCGCATGCGCAGAGGCGCGAGCCTGCTGACAGATTCTCGAAGGCGGCGGCGGCAGCGGCGGCCTTCGGCCGCGGGGAATGGGAATCTCAGGGCCCTGACTGAGCACCGCCCCCCGCCTCCCTGCCGAGACATGGCTCAGGAGAAGATGGAGCTGGACCTGGAGCTGCCCGCGGGCACGGGCGCGAGCCCGGCGGAGGGCGGTGGCCCGGGCGGTGGGGGCCTCCGGAGATCTAACAGCGCCCCCCTGATCCACGGCCTCAGCGACTCCTCGCCGGTTTTCCAGGCCGAGGCGCCTAGCGCCAGGCGGAACAGCACGACGTTCCCGAGCCGCCACGGCCTGCTGCTCCCGGCCTCGCCGGTCCGCATGCACAGCAGCCGCTTGCACCAGATCAAACAGGAGGAGGGCATGGACCTGATCAACCGAGAGACGGTCCACGAGCGCGAGGTGCAGACCGCAATGCAGATAAGCCACTCCTGGGAGGAAAGTTTCAGCCTGAGTGACAACGACGTGGAGAAATCCGCCTCTCCAAAGCGCATCGATTTCATTCCGGTGTCTCCAGCACCGTCCCCGACCCGGGGAATTGGGAAGCAGTGTTTTTCACCGTCCTTGCAAAGTTTTGTGAGTAGCAACGGATTGCCTCCAAGTCCTATTCCCAGCCCCACCACCCGGTTTACTACCCGGCGAAGCCAGAGTCCCATCAACTGCATCAGACCAAGTGTTCTTGGACCATTGAAAAGAAAATGTGAAATGGAAACTGATTATCAGCCAAAGAGATTTTTCCAGGGCATCACCAACATGCTGTCTTCTGACGTTGCACAGCTGTCAGACCCCGGCGTGTGCATAGCCTCCGATACCCTGGATGGAAACAGCAGCAGTGCCGGATCTTCCTGTAACTCACCAGCGAAAGTCAGCACCACCACCGACTCTCCTGTGTCGCCTGCCCAAGCAGCCTCCCCCTTTATTCCAGTAGATGAACTTTCGTCTAAATAATTCACCCGTCTTGAACCCCTCCTCCCCCAGTGGAGAGAGAGACAGAATCAAGTTAGAGCAAGCACTGAACCTTGTCGATTAAGTTGAGGCTGTTTCCTATTTGACTCTTTCCCCCTTTTTTGGAAGTTCCTGAAATGTTATTCTAGAGAATTTCTATGTCAGGTTCCTGCGGATGCCCTTGAATTCAGTGTAGTAATATTTTCGGACTTTTTATCAATAAGTGTGTTGAAGCATACATTTTACGCTGCTAATATGTCTAAATACATATGTTATCCCTTGATTTTTTAAATAATTGAGAGCTCTATTTATTTATGGGATTATTAAGTTCTGATGAAAATATAAATGTTGAATTTCAGTTTAGTAAACTGATGTTTTAAAATTCCATAGTTCATGGCACACTAATTTTTAATGTTTTTAGTGATTACTGTTTTCCATCTCTTGAAGAACTTACCTTCTTACAGCTTTAAAGAAAAATGTTAGTCATTTCAGTCCATTGGTTGTCTGGTAAACCTAGGGGTCCTTGGATATTTAATGTCCTAGGCACAAAAGTAGATGGGAGGGGAAATGCCAAAAAGAGAAATAATAACATTTTTCAGCAAATATTTTAAAAAATTAAAATTAAGTATATAAAAGTAAACATTTAAGAAGGACATTTTCTAACAAAATTTTAATAGTTAAGTCAACACCAGTATAACTTCAGAAATGAAAAGTTTCTTTTTGAAAACATTTTTAACCAGAAAGTGCATTCTCTTGGGTATAATCCTCAAAGTTCAATGGGACTGTGCCTTGTTGTCTTAGCTCACTGTAGAAGGCAAAGGCAAGGCTCTTGCTACCATGTCAAACTTAACATTTGAGAAATATAGATGTTTGGGAAACCCCACTGAGTGTTGGGAGAACACCCAGACAGACGATATTCTCTCAATGATCGATAGACTTTACAAGTCATGTCTTGATTCTTAAAATTCTTGCCAATGAGAAGCCAGAGCAGCATTTGGCTGCTTTTCTGCTCTGCCCATCTGTCACCTGCTCAGGAAGGAAGCAGCTGTTTCCTTGCCAACAGGTACTTCCTACACCCTACCAAGCTAGGACATAGACCAAGGTACCTCCGACTGGGATTCTGACGGAGTGATGCATCTCTATGGTTGGAGCAACATTAGCAACAGTGGAAATGTTACTTGAAGGCCGATAGGGTGGGCACAGGAGATCAGTGGAGACAGGCAGATGAAATGAATAGCAGATCAACAGGAAAAGGTTAAAAAAATAATACTTTAAGAAAGACCATGACAAAAACTCCTTTTTAAAGTCATTGCTTACAGATTTTAAGAATTATATGGAATTTTTACAACTATGAGAATAAATGGAACTGGTCAACTCTTGACAGTTGCATCAAGTTTCAGTGAAATAACATCAAGGGTAAGGTTGTGTCTGTATGTGTAACATTTCTGGGTAATAGTGTATTTTGCTGACACCCTGATTGTTCCTCAGCTTAAACTTACAATATATCCAGTTTCCTGTGGGGTGCTTGACCTACTTATAGAGGAACTTTAATAACTTCAAAACAAGATTCACCGCCACATTTAATGTGTTCTTGCAGGTTGATGCCATTGATGCCTCATTTCCTAAACTGGATGCCATGTGACATCTGACTTCTTCCTGTCAAATACAGCGTAACCACCAAGTTCTGTCAGTTTCTTCTAAAGTGTGTCTCAGTGTGTCTCGTGTTCTATTCCAGCTCCCCTTGTCACCTGCCTTCCTGTGTCTCACCTCCCTTATGGCTTGCTCTTCACACTGGCTCCCGAATAATCTTAATACATTATAAACTTGATTTCTTTCACGTTCATGCTCAAAAACTATATTATTTCTCTCCTGATAGTTTAGGTAGTTCTGTATAGTTTCTGACTGTAGTGACCTGTAGTGGTGTGGCTGTTCCCGAAAGGAACTCCAGTCCTCGTCTCAGAACTCAACTTCCTCCTGCTGCTGCAGAGACTAGACTTCTTGGTAATCCCTAAATAGATTACATATTCTTACATGTTTGCACTTATAAAATGGATGTGTGTTTGTATATGTGTGTACATGTGTGCGGCACACACACTATGGTCAGAGGACAGTGTGCAGAGTTCATTCCTTTCACCCTGTGCATTCTGGGAGTCACTCAAGTCACCAGGGGTGTCAGCAAGTTGTCATGTCTTGTTATTTGGTAGATTGTTCTTTCTCCCCCAATGATATTCTAGCAAATGCCTTTTTAAGTTTGTGTGTGTGTGTGTGTGTATACATGCATTGTGCACATGCATACACACACACATGAAGTCAGAAAGCAGTTTGTGTGAACTGATTCTCTCCTTTCACAGTGTGGGCTCCACTTGGCAGCAGGAGCCTAAATTTACCCACTGACCCATCTTGAACCAGCCCTCCTCCACTTTTTAATTCCACATGAACTTCGACTGAAAACTGTGTGTAGATTATAAAATACTTAAGTAATGTATACATGTATATCGTTAAAAATCTGCCATTTACTATGTAAACTTCATTGTCTCTTCCTACAGGTAACATCTGCTGACAGTTTGGTGTGCACTCTGCAAGCTGTGATGCTCTGCATTTCCCTGCATAGATATGTGTGTGTAGATGCAGGGCATCAGTATGCGTTGGCAGTTCTCTCCATTTCTTTCACCCCATCTTTAATCACTCACTAGGTCTTACTGATTTTATCTCCTGGAATCTAACTCCCGGTTTCAATCTCTGCTGCCAGCAAGAGCCAGGCTACTGTATCCTTCTTGGGCTTCTCTCCCAGTGGTGCTCAGCATCCTCACTCCTGTCTGCTGTCTGTTTGTTTGCTCAGCGTTACCCTTTAGTATTGCTTGTTTCTTATTTTTATGAGTGTACAAAATGCATCAGTTCTGGCTCGGTTCTCTGAAGGATTGGCCCTTGCCTCGTCCTTGTTTTTTTTTTTTTGTTGTTGTTGTTTGTTTTGTTTTTGTTCCACCCTCTCTAGTTAGCTATCCTCTTTTGAAAAAATTATTTATATGTATATGGGTGTTTGCCTGCGTGTATATTTGTGCGCCTTGTGCATGCCTGGCGCCCACGGAAACCAGAATAGAGCCTCAGATCTGATGTATGATAACTGGAGTTACAGACTGTTGTGAGCTTTCATGTGGTTGCTGGGAATTGAACTCGGGTCCTCTGGAAGAGCAACCAGTGCTCTTAACCTTTGAGCTGTCTCTCCAGCCCTCTCTGCTTTTTAAATGCCCGATATTCACTCTTACTGCTTCCTTTCGCCAGGTCGTTTTCCTACAATCTATGAAAGCCTTTATTTTCCTAAACTGCTGCTTTTCTGTAGGTGGTAAATCTTAAGTAAGCTAAGACTCAGCGTTTGTTTGAGTAATTTACATCACCATAGCAACTTTAACCATTCCTCCTTAGCTCACGTGGACATTTGCTTCCAAAAACACCTTTTTAAGAGACTAGTGTCACCAATTCAGTAATTCTGACCTAAAGCAATTAACAGCACTTAGTTAAAGGGCCATTTTGTCATATCTAATAAACTTCTGCAGTATATTTTCTTTCCTTGTGGGTATAAAATATATATCGTGAATGAACGAAATCACAACTGGTTACCAAACCAGAGGGCTGCTGGATGCTGGGACTTTTAAGCATACTTAAAAGTGCATGCCCTCCAGAAGGACCTGGATCAGGTTGCCTTCCAGCGAGTCACATTGATTAGTTCAACCCATTACACAACCTACCTCAGGAGACCACTTGAGATAGTTGGCAGGGAAGCAAGCAGTCTGAACTTAGTGAAAGGCCGGACTTTTCCCCCTGTATTGGGGGGGGGGGGGGAATTGGTAGAAAATTAGAGAGAGGAAGTTGCTATAAGATGAGGGAGGGAAGGCAATGTAAATTACAGTCCTAAGTGGGTATCAGAAAAGACAAGACTTGCCCTTGGAAAGCAGGACTAGAAACCTTGTTTTCTTCTTCAACCCGAATGAAAAGGTTGGCAAAGACACCGCAGCTGTCGGTTTGCTTTTGCGTGGTTTGGGGGGCAGAGGTGTGGAGGAAGACTACACATATGATCAGTAGTAAATTAGCTTCGCATCTGCTTCCTCCATCTAGTTAATGAGGAACATAGGGTCAGAAGTGGACTAAATGATTAATGGCCTGAGAATGTCTAAAGGAGAGGCTTAAGAATGAATAGAGGGCTAGCCAGGCCACATTGGATTTTGTTCGCATCCGCACAGAGGTGAGCTGAACTGACTAGGTTTGGGAGTCGGCTAAGTAGCTACTAGTTAATGTGAGCTATGGCACAGTTGTTCCTGGGATAGTACAGTTGAGTGAGAGGCGTTCGGGATGGTCAGAGGACGAGTGGGATCCTATTCATGATCTAACCTTATAACCTGTCACACCAATGACTATGGAGAACCTGGTCTCATTGTGGCACTTTTAACTATAATTTTTCACAGTTGATCTTATTTAGCTAGAAGGACAGCCCAAGAGGCAAGCTTCCACCTGAACTCCACTTACTTGGTAGACATTTGTATCGTACTGCCCCTGAGAGCCAAGACACAGTTTGTTGACATCTAAGTATTTTTTTCTGAAAAATTAAAATAATATGTATGTAAAATGTAATGAACTGCTTTCTGTGTAGCCAGCATTTTTAAGGGCTAGTTTTCAATGTAATTATTTTACCGTTTACTGAGATGGTCTTGACCCTTGTTTTTTGAATGAGGAAATAGGGGTATAATGGTGAGGACACTTGCCTGGGAGTCCAAAGCTGGAAGCTTCGCTGCTGGTTGCAGTGGTTATGAATGGACGGCAGAGCCAGGCTGCTGTGGTTCAGGGGCCAGTGGATGCAAGGACCTAACAACAGTACGGAACAGTGAAGGGACATGGAGCTGGCAGCTGTCATTATCGTGTGCTTCTGAGCAGATCTTTCCCTCTGTAACCTCCCCCGGATTTGGGTCCAGCTCACTGAAACTGCAGAACAAGTCTTATTTCTCCTTTTTAGCTCTAGTTGCCATCCTTCCTTTATAAATCCAGAGCACTGATCCTTCTTTCGTGGCTACTGCTTGCTCCAGATTTTAGAGACGTTGGGTACTTTCTTCAGTGAAGTAAGGCTGTCAGATGACAGTTCTCTCAGGACCCTTTGCCGTACCAGGTGGGGAGGTCAGAGTCATCTAGCAACATAAATTTTTGTGAGTATCAGTATTGTATATTGTTTATATCTGGACTATTTCCATGCAGCATTCAGTATGGGCTCAGGCACCATTTTCATTAACACCCCCCCCCACACACACACATATACACCACACTGTTTAACCCTTATGATAACCCTCTGAGGCAGATAGTATGAATTTACTATGACTAATATGAGAAAATCAAATTTTGTCTTTTAAAACGCCATTTTTAATTTTTCCCTTTTGAATTTTGTTCCTTTTTGTTTTTTCTTGGTTATTTATTTTATTCGAGAAGACTGTTTCCCAGCTACTTAACACACTTGCTAATTGTGTGAGTGTTACCATTCTGTTTTTAAGTCAAATGATGTATTTATTTTGGAATGATTGTGTTCCAGGAAATGATCAGAAGATTATTGTCTTTCATCAGTGGTGAAATACTGACGTGTGTAAGAAAATCATTCCAAGCTTCACATTTTAAACTGATTTGCTATTTGAAACCATAAGAGATACTCAAACCCTCCCTCTTTTATTGTTTTGTCTAAATAAATATAAGATTTGTTATCCTCTTGAATATGGATTATCGATCTTGTTATATTTAATTTAAATTGATTCAGTTGTTTTTATATTTACTGTTTCTATGAAATAGAGGAAGAACCAATTTGAGTCTTCTCTCCTTACTCCTCCTCTACCCTTAAGAAAGAAAAGAAAGGGGGAAAAAACACTCTTTTGTACACTTTTAATCCCAGTACTCAGGAGGCAGAAACAGACACAGATCTCTCTGAGTCTGAAGCCAGCCTGGTCCGTATAGCACAGGCAGTGGTATACAGTGAGACCCTGTCTTCAAAAATACCTCTGTAAGTTAAAAAGGTAAAAATTTAAAGGAAAACGTAGTAGAATTTAAAAATAATCCCAAACTTCTTATACCTAAATGGTAAGTTTCACTTATTTTACAGAAGCACCCCCACAGCCCTCCATAAGACATTTAAATATGGAGTCTTTGAGAAACGTTTCTCATTGTTTAACTTTACTTCATAGAAGAAATATCACCTCATTGTTGAGTAAAAAGGGTTCAAACCAAGCAAATTTCCCTTTGAATATATTTGAGAATTGGTAATCAGCATAATGTCCCTTACTGAACCCTTTGAATTCAACCCCGTTTAATACCTACTCCCACTTCCTCCCCTGTTTCCTTTCTCGGTTTTCTTACATAGGTAGGCTAGATTTTTTTTCTTTTTTACAAGGCCTACTGAAATGTGGACACACAAGTACAGACACACACACACACACAGAGGAACTATTGCACTTTTGTTTTGTTTTGCTTTGTTTTTGTTTTTCAAGACAGGGTTTCTCTGTAATTTTGGAGCCTGTCCTGGAAATAGCTTTTGTAGATCAGGCTGGCCTTGAACTCAGAGAGATCCACCTGCCTCTACCTCTGCTGAGATTAAAGGTGTGTGCCATCATTGCCCAGCTAACAATTGTACTTTTTATAGCATGTTTTATATTTTGATTTTTAACAAACTCCTCACACCTTAACTTCTGCCCTTAAGAGGCATCTATAATGGGTGTGGTAGCTGTGCTCACAAGCCTTTTGTTCCTAAGTTTTAGTTTGTCCCTTTTTAACTTCTAGAATACTGGTAGCAGTATAAAAATCACTTGTTAACAAAAAATAAGTCAACATGGTTCAAAGTGGGAACCCAAGAGCCCGTTTTCACATCTGTGGCAGTGAGACACAGGACCACCATGGCTCTTCTTCCAGTTGCCTACTGGGGTCCCCATGGCCTGACTGCCCTCTAAGGTTGACTTAAACAGGCAGCTGTGGACCAAGACAATGGAGAAAGAGCCTTGCTGCCCTAGCAAAGCAAGTTAGTTGTTTGAGGTAATTATTCTTCTCCCTCACTTAAAGGACAAAGAAAGATTTCAGTCTTGTCATGCAGGATCACCGAAACTCGAGTGACAAATAGCTATTCAGAGTCAGTGCCTGTCCCTCTGAGTGAGATCTATGGGCTGTCACTGAAGGAGCAGATATTTCTTTTAGCATCAGTAAATATCGTCTGAAAGGAGCTGTCCCACAGGACGTTTCTGTGAGGAGAGTGATAGTGTGACTGTCCTGAACATGTATTTATTCTTCGTTTCTCCCTTCCTCTAAGATTTAAAGTCAGGATATGTTTAGGAATTACTTCAAGTCACTCCCTTGTTCTCTATTTTGAGTCCACTGGAGGAGGAGGAGGTAGCAAATAAAGACAATAGTATTAAGTACCAGGTGGCTTGAGATCAAAAATTACAATTCACTCTTAGCATTTCTTTTTTTTTTAAATCTCTTACACCTGAATTGAAATATCATTTGTCCTCAAGGCCTCATTTATCATACTGCTTACTACAGAGACTTCTGAAATGAGCGTGCATGTGTACCTCTAATGACTGCCACTTAATTCTAAGATTAAATCAAAGTAAGCAGCGTGAGAGACAGCCTTCCTCCTCCACATAGCCCCTGGATCCCAGGACTTCCCACACAGTTGCCTGAAGTTCCTGCTCCTACGGCTGCCTGTGCTTTCTGGCAAGGATGTCTGTCCTCTCCTTAACATGACTTTCTCCTTTCTCCTTTCTCCTGCACCCCAGTTGGCCCTTTAACTAACTCTTTAAAACTTACCTAAAGGGGCACAGTGGTCCTCCCAGGGCTCTCTTTGAGAATCATCACATAGACAGGACCTTTCCTTATCAAAACCACAGTGGACTACATGTTGTTTGTGTAATTCCTTGCCTTTTTCCCATGTAAGTCAGAACTCAGTCTTTTACTTTTGTTCCTAAGACCTGAGCATAGCACATTAATTACTCAAGCTTTTATTAAGTAAAAGAATAATTGGATAAGTGGATGAATGAGTGACATCTTTTTTGTTTTGGTTTTGACTTTGTGATATTTGTGGTGAGATTCTCCTTCCATTGACTGACAACAATTGATTGAGAACCTGGTCATTAAGCACTTACTTGGGGACACTGTGTCTTTAAGTGAGAGGAATGCAGTAAGATTCTTAGCAGAAGGTGTCTAGTCACGTGGCTGAGCTCTTAATAGCTTCCTAAGAGTTCATTAAGCAATTTTGATTCGAAAACCTATTCTAAGCCTCCCACTGGCTGGTTTCTTGGGATATGTTCATGTGCGAAGCCAACCTCCCTGGTCAGCAGAAGACACATTTCATTTCTTTTCTAAAGAGGGGGGGATTCTGTGTGTGTGCGTATATGTAAAGTATATTTTTCCTATGTATTAAGAACAATAATGAGGTTTAAGATTTAGAAATAGATTGCTTGAAAGGAAAAATTGGCTGTGAGGGGATTAGAGAAGTAATGGGTAGAGAGTTCCAAACACAGAGGCCATGGGATTATTGGCTTTCATCTTGAGGGAGAAGCCACCAGAGGGATTAAGCATAGGAATGACATGATCCATTTTAGGTTTTTGTTAAGGGACACTCTTGCAAAGTTGAGAATAGATTTAGGGAAAGGGGCAGGGTAAAAATGGGGTTCATTGGGAAGCTTTTTGGCAACCTAGGTATGAGATGATGGTGATTTGGGTAAATTTGATAGTAGGGAACACAGAAGTAGTAGTTAAATTCGAGATGTATTTTAGGGGTAGAGCCAGCATGATTTGCTGACAGGTTTAAGGTAGACAGGATCAAGGGAGAGAGAAATCAAGGGCAATTCTGTGGATTTGAACCTCAGCAGCAGAACACACTGGGGCTGCCATCACCTGAGACTTGGAAATCTGTGAGTGGAGTGGGATTTCACGGCAATGGTTGTGGAAACACACATCATTGATACTCACATTTTGGATATTTTGTTTTTGTTTAAGGCAATCTTTAATAGACATCCAGTGGGAGCGTGTTGACTGAGGTTTCTAGCCAGTCCGGCCCCACAGTCGTTCAGCCCCAAAGAAACACACAGAGGTCTACATTAATCATAAACGGATTGTCCTATTAGCTCAGGTTTCTTATTAACTGTTTCTTACATCTTATGTTAGCCCATTATTCTTGTCTGTATTAGCCACGTGGCTGGTACCTTTTTCATCGAGGCAGTCACCTCTTGCTTCCTCTGTGTCTGGATGACGACTGTAGACTGAATCTTTCCTCTTTCCATAGTTCTCGATGCCACGCCTCTACTTCCTGTCTGGTTGCTGTTGCCCCGCCTATACTTCCTGCCTGGCTACTGGCCGACCAGCATTTTACTAAAAATAATACAAGTGACAGGATAAAAGACCATTGTACCACAATAGGAGTGGGGTCAAACAAACAACTAGATGACGATGACCAAGTCTGGAGTTCAGGAAAAAGGGCTACTTTGCAAATACACAGGCATCAACTGTCTGCCAGTGCATTTAAAGTTGAAACCAGATGAGTCTGCTAAAGAGTTAGGCATTGGTAAAGAGAGTAATAACTAAGCCTTGGAGTACACTGTGACACTGAAAGGTCAGCAGGAGAGATGGAGAAGGAGCGATAAGGGAAGTAGAAAAACCAAGAGAGTGCGGCACTCTGGAAGCCATGGGAGAAATGGGCACGGTTAGTGATTGTGTGTGTCCAGTGCAGGTAGGGTGAGAACTGGTCACTGAGCTCAGGGGCTCAGTGACATGGGAGTTGCAGGTCACTTTCTAAATGCGAGTTATTTCAGTGGAGCACTGGGGGTTGGGACCCTGATTGGAGAGGGGTGAAGAGGATCGAAGGAGCCGAACCAGAGTTGGAAGGGAGAAAAGTCAGATGGAGAGAAGACGGACGGAAGAAGTTTAGACAGGAAATCAGATGGGAGAAAGACAGACAGAAGAAAGACAAATGGAGGAATGACAGACAGCAGAAAGACAGGCGGAGGGAGGTCTGTCAGAAGGACTTGAATCCTTAAGGCCAGAAAGCAACTGGAGCAAAAGGTCACCCCCCCCCTTCCTTCCCTAATAAGTTATTATGAAGCACTTCACAGTAAATATTCTCTTGCATGTAAATGATTGTAATTTCAGAAAGAAATTCACACAAAAAATTCAACTGACAGTTTTCTCCCCTCGCCACTTTAATTTCATAGTAGAAAAAAAATCTATAAATGAGTGTTTTTACTGAAATCGTAAGCTAACTGTTAGAACTAAAACCTTGCGATTTGTTTTCTCATGTGCTGTCTGGCTCATTTTTTCCTTTGTTATTTATTTTTCTTTAGCACTTTTTCTCTACTTATAAGTTGAAACTTAGTTTCATGGCACAATTATTTTTTTAAGTTTGGCCCAGTTTTTTAGGCTAGAGACATTTTCTTCTTTGGCGGGTGCTGTGAATTTTAAAGTAGTTCATGATCTTCTCCCAGTTTTATTTAGAAGCAGAGGTTTGTTTGGTTTTTAATTCATTTTAAAATAATTGCTGAATAGTGAGATAAGAGCAGAGTAGAATTTTTCCCCACAACCGCTCAGAATGTATTCTAATCATAAAGCCTCACCAGAGCATTTTCCAGGCTCTTCGGATCCTTCGCGGATGACTTAGGGATAGCCGGGCCATGTTCATACCCCACAAGGAAGAATGCCTTGTAGAATTATTGATCCTTCAGACTCTATCAAGAGCCTGCTCTGCAGAGCATCCCCGACTCTTCTGCTATAGGTACTGTGGGTTCCCTCGGAGTCACTGAAATGCCTATTGCCTGAACCTAGTGTCTGCCTTTGTGTGAATGTGGTGTGTGTGTGTGTGTGTGTGTCTGTAAATATGTCTGTCTGTCTGTGAGTGTGCGTATACACGTGAGTGCATGTGTCCATGTGCCGTATGTGAGTATGTCTTTGTATATGGTGTGTCTATGTGTGAGTGTGTGGGTGTCTGTGTGTATAGTGTGTCTGTTCCATGTCTGTGTGTCCCGTGTGTGGTGCATATGGTGTGTTTCTTTGATGTATGTGTGTCTGTGTTGGATGGGAGTGTGGGTAAATGTATATATGTGTGTGAATGTGTGTGTGTGGTATCTGTAACTGTATGTGTGGTATGTATAACTGTCTGTGTGTATCTGTATGTAGTGTGTATGTGTGTGTGTGTGCAAATTTATGTGAATGTGTCTGAGTGTGAGCATGAGTGGGGGACTGTGAGTTGTGTAAGGTATCTGTACGAGGATGAGTGAGGTGTATGCGTGAGATGTCTGGGTGAGCATGCACGAGGGTTAAGAGCTCAGCCTCTGCAGACTGGTAAAACTGCATTTCCTTCCCTAGTCTCAGCTTTGTCATTGTAGGCAAATTAATCTTATGGACCTGTTTCTCAACTACAAATTCGGAGTAGTTTCTACCTTAAAATATTACAGGGATTAGCAAGGAGAAAATATAAAAGTATTGAGCAAACTAGGAACAAACAAATGGAAACCTTGGAAATCTGAACTATGTATGTACATATGATGTGAATTCCCTTATCTTTGTGGCACACTTCCTGAAGAAAGGGCCATTTGTTCATTCTTTCCCTTCTGCTGACTCTCAGCTGTGGAGAAAGTGCAGTGCGTGTTTGCTGGTGGTGGCAGAAGCGTGTTGGGTGCCTGTGGATCTGCAGTGTGTGTGTCCTGATAGGCTGTGCTGTGCCCTCTGATGGCTGTGTTGACTTTAGGGAATCTTCCAGCCAAACTCACAGTACATAGTCTAGGGAATCAGTCTTTCCGATGGCCAAGAATTCTGCATACATTTTCAAACACTTGTGAAATCTGCCAGTTTAGCCTGTGGTCAGATATCTTTTCATGGCTTAGAAATTGTGTGTGGTTTTTTTTCTAGATCCATCCATTTGCCTGCAAATTTCAAAATGTCATTATTTCTTACCACCGAGTAGTACTCCATTGTATAAATGTACCACATTTTCTTTAACTTTTTTCTTTTTTTGGTTGAGGGGCATCTAGGTTGTTTCCAAGATCTGCCTATTACAAATAATGCTACTGTTGACATAATTGAGCACATGCTCTTATGGTACAATTGAGCATCTTTTGGGTATATACCCAACAGCGGTATTGCTGGATCTTGAGGTAAATTGTTTCCTAATTTTCTGAGAAATGGTCATACTGATTTCCACAGCAGCTGTACAAATTTGCACTCCTACCAGCAACAGAAAAGTTCCCCTTACCCCACATCCTTTTCAGCATAAGCTGTCATCAGTATTTTTGATCTTGGCCATTCTGCAGGTATAAGATGGACTCTTGAGTTGTCTTGATTTGTATTTCTCTGATGATTAAGGATGTTGAACATTTCCTTAAGTTTCTTTCAGCCCATTGAAATTTGTTGAGAATTCTTTGTTTAAGTCTGTACCCCATTTGTTTTATTGGATTGTTTGTTCTTTGGATGTCAAGTTTTCTGAGTTCTTTTTTATATTTTGGAAATCAATCCTATGTCTGATGTGGGTGAGGTAACCCAGACCCAGAAAGACAAATATAATATGTATTCACTCATAAGTAGCTTTTAGATATATAGCAACGAAAAAAAAACCTACAGGCCACAATCCCAGAGAAACTAGACAACAAAGAGGGTCCTAAGAGAGATGTACATGGATCTACATAGGAAGGTGAAAAAGACAAGATCTTCTGAGTGAATTGAGAGCATGGTAGAAGGGGGAAGAGGAGGAAGGGAGGGGAGTGGAGAGAAATGTATAGCTCAATAAAAACAATTAAAAGGGAAAAAATAAAAATTAAATTTAAATTAAAAAGACGTGAATCTGTGGGTTTGTGAGGTAGCCCAGCAGGTAATGGGGCTTGCCACCAATCCTGATGACCTGAGTTCAGTCCCCAGCATCCACTCGTGGGAGGGGAGAGCTTTAAGTTATCCTCTGATTTTATGCTGGCGTAATGGCACATACATGCCTACAAATAAATGAATGTAATAAAAGGGAAAAAATGGTGTGTGGTATTGTTTCCTTTTAACATAATTCATCAACTTTAGAAAATTTTGGAGCGGTGCTTAAATCTCATTCACTTCTGAGCAGACTTTCATGTGCTTTGCACTTGAACAGTGTGAACAGGGTTAGAAGTAGAGATGTAAAGAGGCTAAGGCCAGTTACATACCCTATGGATATAAGAGATTAGCTTCCGTTTTAAGAGCCCGAAATGAAATGAATGACATCCTTGCCTTACCACTATTTCCCATGTGTATCGTTCCAGACCCTCTATGACTAAACACACATATGTGGTTTGCACACAGACGTAATCTGCTACTGTTACCTATCAGTGGCAGCGGGGCTTTATTTTGCTCTACCTAACAGAAATCATGGGCAAATAAGGGACGCTCTTCCAGCAACGCAGGTCTACAGGTTCTATTCTTTGGCTGCCACTAGGACGGTGGCTACTGCCGCTTCACTGCTCTTCCGGCTCAGCCTCCGCTTCTGCCATCTCCTCTTAATGTTACCACTTCAACCCTTTCTACTAATGTTCAAGATCAAAAACGGGAGTCAGGGGAAGAGTCTTGGGAGAAGGCAATGCATCCAGTGTGGCAGCTCCAGGGGCAGCATTGGAGGATGTCTTCCGGTTGACTCAAAGAGTGAGCCAAACAGCCCCGAGCCTGTGCAAAGGTGTCAGTTATAGCCCTCATGCAAATGAAGGATTGTGTTTACACCAAGGTTAGGTCTTCTGTTTGTTTGATGAGGTGGTTCTCAGTAGCCCAAGTCAGGATAAAATGGCCACTCGCACTTGGTAAGACCTGTAATGGGAAAGCATCTGATGTGACTATTTGAAACAACCGCGTATAAAAACACATTATTGAGCTTAAGTTGTGCATCAGTGGCCAGCAGCTGTGGTTGCAGTAGAACCTTCTCAAAGTGTCCATGGAATAGTCAAAACAGCAAATGGTCCGCCGCACAAAACAGCCAAGCACCCAGGAGTGGTGTAACAACTGTGAGCTACAGAATCAAATCATCCTGGCCCCCAATAACATGAAAGCGGAGCTTGTAATAAAGGCGCATCGTTAACTGTGAGAGTAGCTAATAGACAGGTGCTATCTGTCTCACTAGTGTATACTTGGCTCTGTTGATTGCTTTCCTCCCTTATAATACACTGTTTGTTAACCTTGTTTGTCAACGCAATTGGATTGAGAAGCACCTAGAGGACTAAAGCACACCTCTGGGTGTGTCCTCCAGGGCATCTCTAAAGATGATTGAGGGAGCTAGAATTGCCTTACATGTGGCGACTCAGTGAGCCGGAAGCCCAGATGGAATAAAGGAAGGAAAGGAGAGAGCTCTCCGGCACAGGCATTCTCGCTCTTTTTGGCCATCATGATGGGAACTGTTACGTTCCTCCATGTCCTTCCAGCCTTGATGGACTGAAACCTGACACCATGAGTCAAAATACCTATTTGCCTCCCTTAAGATGTTTTGCCTTCAGTATTTTGTCACAGCGGCAAAAACCTAGTACATATGTAATTGCTGTTCTAAATACTGTTCTCTGTCATTTTAATAGCTGAGTATTATTTTCTTTCTGGGTATACCATATAATAACTGCCCAACTGTCGCTGTCTCTGTGGGAAGCTTTTCAATTTTTTTTTTAACTTAAACTATACAAATTTAAAATTTGAAGACCACAAGACTTTCTGGCTGTCTTAGTTATTTTTCTATTGCTGAAGAGACATCCTGATCAAGGCTGCCTATAGAAGAGTTTATTGGGTTTTACAATTCCAGATGGTAAGTCTGTGACCATCATGGCAGGGAGTAGCTTCATGGTAGGGAGCAGCAGGCAGGCAGATATGGTGTTGGAGCAGTAGCTGAGAACTTACATTCTTATCCACAAGTAGAACGCGGAGAACACTAACTAGAAATGGCAATGACTTTTAAAACTTCAAAGCCCTCCTCCAATGATAGAACTCCTCCAAAAGACACACCTCCAAACCCTTCCAAACAGTCCACCATTATGGACCAGATAATCCAGTATATAAGCCTACAGGGGCCATTCTCATCCTAACCCACCACATTGGCCTTGCCAATATAAAACGCTGGGTATGCGAATTTGGTTTCATTTTGTTTCTTCTTAAAATATTTCTTAGTTTGGGGTGATTTATTTAGCAGTTGAGTTCAGAGTTCTTTTGTCACTGGAAAAATAAACCAAATGCTCTCTGAAAATAGTCTGTATTTCAGCTTTAAAAAAAAAAAGTCTGGGAAAGCCCCCCCCCCCCCCCCCCCCCCCCCCCCCCCCCCGCATTGATCCAAACTAGAGATCTTTCTGTATCACCCTGAATGGCCCGGATACATAAAACCAGGCTGGTCTCAGACACTCACAGATCCACCTGCCTTTGCCTCCTGAGTCCTGGGATTAAAGGCGTGTGGCAAACTACTCTACATTTGCTATGTTTATGGCAATAAACTACGGGCCTCAAGCAAGAATCACAATGTGTGTTTTAAAATGTAAGGGTATTTTGGGTTAGGGTTTGTGTGTGTGTGTGTTTGTGTATTTTAATTTGATGTTTTTATTTCTCTATATTTTCGTTCTTTCAAAGAAGATAATTGTTATTCTGTCAGGAAATTGCTAAACCTTTTTATCCCAGAAAGCAAGCGGCATACATATGGCACAATCAGATGTTCTTGTGACTGTATCCTGTCTCAGTGGCATACTTTCCCCCTGATTTGGATTTAATTACTTGCAAATTAAGATCCACAAAGAGATTAAGAGATAAAATGCACAAAAATAGGCAGTCCGGATTATCTTCTAGATTCTGTGTGTGTGGAAGATCACTGTGCATATGGCTGTCTTTCCACTGAAAGGGCCTTGGGCTGCACGTTCTGAGATGCCAAATAAGACCGATTACCAGTGGAAAGAAATAGATTTAGACTAAGTAGACAGACGTGCTGTAAGAACACTACACTGGTCTTGTTTAAGTATTTTCCACATTAAATTGGTATGTAGTAACCAATTGGTTACATTACTACCATAAGTTTTTAAATAAATGAATTTGCATCCATTATGGCTTTAATGACCTGTGGAGTGTCACAAAATAGCCAAGGTGGATATTTGACATTAAAAAAAAATCTGTTAAGAGCCCAGATTTGAATTAAACTCACTCAAAGTATAATGATTCTGTTATTAATTTTGGCCTCATTTTGTAAGGAGGAAGTTTTTTAGTTCAAAAGGCCTAATTAACAAAGTTCTGGGGAGTGATAATTAGGATGAATGTCTTATATAGTCATAAACTGTTGGCCTGCAAATATTCCTGAGTATGTACGATGGGCCAGCCATTGAGTTTAATGAAAAACTTTAGTCCACAATGTACACACCAAGCCCTTGACTTCAAGGAGTGTGCACTGTAGCAAAGGGGAATTGCAACAGAAAGAAAAAGATATCACAGTCACTCCCGGCTACATATGGTTTGAAGGAAATAAATAAAGGCTGGGAACATGAACTATACTGAAGCACCTGCTTTGAGAAGAGTGGTTGAGGGGAAACATCATAAGCAGAATAGTGGGGGCGTGCGTTCTACTGGGAAGCCCTCAGAGGAGAGAGGCATTCAAGATGGGCACACCAGGTCATGAAGAGGCTGGTTCAAGGAACACAAACATTGGAGGCAGAAGCAAGAGGCTGTTAAGAACCTTCTAGTTTGTAAAGGAGTGAGCCCTTGTGAGTGTTGACAGGAAGCGAAAGTACCATCTGCATATAAGCCCTATGCCCTGCATGGGCAGTGTAGGAGTTGGAGTGGCCAGCTAGTGTTGGATACCATGCTGTTCGGAGCCTCTCGTTTTGGAGCCTCTTCTAACTGAGGGTTTAGAAACTGCGGTGATGGGATCACTGTTGCCTTCTGCTCATTCTCTGTGTGAGTGTGGCTACAATTAGTAACAATGCACAATGTACAGAATAAATGCTGCCTGCTGGTGACACAGCTGGGCTGTCTGTGTTGGACACTCCTTACAACTCAGGCAGAGAGCACAGCGGTCTTTCCTGCTCTCAGATGATGACGCAGTGGTCAGAAATGGAGTGGTTTGACCAGGGCATGCAGTTTGTGGGAGGAGGGCAGTGCCATCATTAAAGCTGGCAATGTGGCTTCACAGACTGTTTCTGCCCACCCAGCCAACATAACTTGCCATTTTAGAAATAGCTGGGTGGAGAGGGGAGTTACATCTGGAGGTTAGGGTTGTGAATGGAGACTGTGCTTTCATTTCCCAGGCACCCAGACCCAAATAATCACACAAAAATTATATTAATTACAACGCTGTTTGGCCAACAGCTCAGGTGTATTCCTAGCTAGCTCTTATATCTTAAATTAACTCATTTCTATTATTTTCTAGTTTACCACGAGCCTCATGATTTATTACCTCATATCTTGTTTGGCTACCTGGTATCTGCCTGACTGAGCCTTCTTCTCTGTGTGTTCAGTTTAGTTTAGTTTTCCTGCCTAGCTATATTCTGTCCTGCCATAGGCCAAAGCAGCTTTTTGAGAAAGCAATGGTAATAAGACATAGCCATAGCATACAGAAGGGCATCCCACATCTTCTCCTCTTTCTGCCTTAATAAAGTGATTGTCAAACATTGTTAAGTCAAGGAAAAACAGCCCTTCAGAATATCCTGCTTCACAGAAAAGTCTGTCAGCTATGCTAGGGCTATAGACCGAAGAGAGGTGCCCCAACATTGCTGAGGAACTTTGGGTGACTGTTTAGGCAGCCAGATGTTTCTATCATTTTGTAGTAAGGAAGGGGCAGCGGGCAGCGGGCCGCTTCCCACCACCCGGCTAGCTTTACCTGAAATAATTATACAGAAACTGTATTCTTTTAAACACTGTCTGACCCATTAGTTCCAGCCTCTTATTGGCTAATTCTCACACCTTGATTAACCCATTTATAATATTCTGTGTAGCACCATGAGGTGGTGCTTACCCAGGAAGATCTTAACCTGTGTCTGCCTTTGTTTAAACATAAAAAGGGGAGATGATGGGGGAGAGTCTTCTGTTTTGTGTTAATTTCATTGGTTAAATAAAAAGACTGCCTTGGCCCTTTAATAGGACAGAAAATTAGGTAGGCGGAGTAGACTAAACAAAATTCAGGGAGAAAGAAAGCCAAGTCAGGCAGTTGCCATGATTCTCCCACTCCAGACAGACACAGGTTAAGATCTTTCCTGGTAAGCCAGTTCATGGTGCTACATAGACTATTAAAAATGGGTTAGATCAATATGTAAGAGCTAGCCAATAAGAGGTTAGAACTAATGGGCCAGGCAGTGTTTAAAAGAATACAGTTTCCGTGTAATTATTTTGGGTAAAGCTAGCCGGGTGGTGGGAAGTGGCCCCGCCGCTCCAAATACAACAATCATTTCTCACATTTTTTGGAAGTAGCTTGCATTTTCTGCTTACTCAATTAACGTTATTTCCTTCTTGGGTCTCTGAGGGAGTTGAAGACTAGATAGTTATAGTTTTCCTTATTTACCTGACGCAGAAAGCAAGTTATGATAGAAAGTAAGTTAGGTACAAGACTTTAGACTCACTAAGAAAGAATAGGTATGGAGTATTTTCTCTGAATTTATCAAATACAAATGAACTAGACATTGTTAATATACTTATTATCTGTATATATTGTATATAGCTATTGCACTTACTGTATGTGATTTTTCTTATATTGGGTATAGTCTTTTTAAAATTTTAGACAGAAAAGAGGAAATATAGTGATATTTTATTTATGTTTTAATAATAAAGTTTGCCTAAAGATTGGAAGGGCAAAACTAAGCCATTAGAGGTCAGATAGTGGTGGCACACACCTTTAATCCCAGGATTTGGGAGACAGATAGATCTCTGTGAGTTCAAGGCCACCCTGGGCAACACAAGATCAATGCAGAAACAAATCCAGGTGGTAGTGCCTCACCTTTAATCTCAGTACTAGGATCATACACCTTTAATCCCAGCACTAAAGGGGAATATAAAATGGCAGGAGAGAGGTGGAGTCTGCTTAGTCTGCAGTCATTCATTCTTGGTAGAGGTGAGACTTCTCTGTTGTTGGCTGCTTTGCTTCTCTCGTTTTCAGATTGAACCCCCATATCTGACTCTGGATTTTTATTATTCGTGCTACATTGGATGGTGACAGGATTATACCAGCTCATGGAGAGTTTTTGTCCTACAAAGAGCTCTGAAGAATGGGGTGGAAGCATTATAGAGATGCGAGGCCCTCCAGCTAGCTAGGGAGGATGGCTTAATGGAACACTGCTGGACGGTCTTGTGGCTCTGTCTGGCCTTCTACAGTCTATTATAAATTCCCAAGTCCTGACCTCTACTCTCCTATAATCCTAGCTATGTATGACATGACAAAACCAGAGCCTGTGCCACTCAAAACCCCCGGTCTCCATTGTGGAGGTTCTGTAGAAACACAGACCTGCTGGCTTAACCTAAGTGGAGTGTCCCTCCTCCACTTGTCATCAGCCAGAACTACCTCTGGGCAAAGGGAAAGGATCTCAGGACTCCTGTAACCTTCAGCAGTTAGTGAAGCTTGAAAACCTAGACACCTTTGACTTAACCCCAAACTTCCCAGCCCCAGCTGCTGAGCTGCTTCCACGGCCCACCCCACATAGGGTTACTTTCTTTTCATCTTCAGTTGGATTCAGAGCCTTTGCATCTCACCGCGACACTACCGCAGAAGTTTCCATCTGCATTCTAAATCCCGTCTTCCATTGCATCTTTTCTGCTCTTAAGCAGATTTTAGCAGATGTACTTTATGTGTGTTGTATGTGGCTGCCTCCCTAGGCCACCTAGTCTGCAACCAACATTCCCTCAGCTCGGCCTACCCTGAAGGTCAGGATAATCTTTGTCTCTCACCAGACACACCATAGTCAGCCCCCGATGGCTCTTTTTAAGCTGCTCTGACAAACACTCTAGATCTCTGTTCCCCCCCCTTACCTCCACACCTCCTTGTTTTGCCACCTTTTAGCCTTGATTCTTCTGTTCAGTTCCTGGTTCATTGGCTCATTCAGCTCCCGTGTCTTAAACCTACACAGAGGCAAGCGCACATGTCAAATGTTCTGTAGAATTTTATTATTTGGTGATTAGTAACTGATTTATAATCTGTTGGCCTTTGAGTTTTTTGGCTTTGAATTTTTTTATTGCATTTTTTATATCATTACACATGAGCCCTCTGACTGTGATGATTGAATACTTGTTAGAGGCAAAGCCAAGTGAAGGCATTAGCTCCTAATCCTGCTAAGGACAACCTCATTATTACTGCGTTTGTGTTTTGGCTTCTCAGTTGGGTGCCTTGGCAACAGGGACTGTCTCACTCTTTCTTATAATCCCCAGTGTGCCCCTGTGTAAAAGAGTCCTGGAGGAAGTGAGTAAATGAAATGCCCTTCTGGCTGAGAAACATATCTTAAGTCATCGTTCTGATACTGTTTTCCCTCCAACTAGACACTTAGGTTTGTGTGTGGTTCAAAACCATTTTTGTTATTTCTTACCTGTTATGCTGGTTAGTTTTATGTAAGCTTGATACAAACTAGAGTTAAGAGAACCTTAAGAATGTGCTCCCACCAGATTGGCCCATTGGCTTGATTGGATGTTGGAGGCCCAGCCCATTGTGGGTGGTGCTACCCTTAGGTAGGTGGTGCCACTGCTTTCTCCTGGCTGGTGGTCCCAGATGGTATAAGGATGCCAGCAAGCTGGGCAAGCTGGTCTGCAGCATTCCTCCATGGCTGGTGCTGCAGTTCCTGCCTCCCAGTTCCTTCCCTGCCTGAGTTTCTGCCCTGATTTCCCCTATTGATGGATGGACTGTGACCTGGAAGGGTAAGATAAAATAAACCGTTTTCTCCCCCAGATTGCTTTTGGTCTTGCAGTTTTATCAGTCCAATAAAAGCTCTAATAGTTAAGCGTATTGTTAGACCAGAGCCGTAGAAAAACATTACTTTTTTTCCTGGTTGAACATTGCCCTCCTGCATACAGTTTCCCTTTCCTTGACTGGATTTTCCATCCTCTCCCACAAATGTCTTTAAGGTCTTTCCAACACCCCTACTGTGTTCTTCCAGACTTCCTGACAAGCAGAGGCCCTAACACCTGCTTCGTCTGAGATTCTTTAGGGTCATTGACCTACTGTCCTTTATATAGTAATATTTATATAGTAATATTTCTGACCTATGGAAGACCTGTGTTGCTTTGACTTTCACAAAAGGAGACAAATTCATCCCATAAGTACTTTGTAGATTGCAGCAGAAGCAGAGCCACGCATATGACCAGGGTAACTTGTCTTCTGTTCATAACTGGCTTTACCTGTGTATGGTTTCTATGTCATTGAGTAATTTCTGGGGCATGGACGCTTAAAATAAAGGGGGCAGCTTAGAAGACAAATGAAGATTGAAAGAAAATTATAAAGAAGAGAAAAAAATGAAAGCGTACATATTCCCTTTAAGATTTGATACTTTGAAGTCAGCCCTTTGCCAAATGTCTTATAATCAGTGAATAAGAGACTGTAGAAGAATTACGTGGAAGGGAGAGCAGTCCACTTTCTGAGGTTTGCCGCGATTATCCCCCCCTCCCCCGTGTGACCAGGAGAGAAGTCCACTTTCTGGGGTTTGCCGCGATTATCCCCCCCCCCCCCGTGTGACCAGAGGGGTATTTTTAAATGTTATTTTAATGTTAGTAGAGTCCTCTTCCACATGCCAAACTTCATGACTTTGTATGTGTTTACCCTCCTGGCTGGTTTCTCTCTCCTTCAGGCATGCCTGCCATATATCCACAAGGACGTTTGGTCTTTGTGTGTGGTGGATTTAAAAACAAGGTGGGGACTGTCCGGCGGTGGTGGTGTTTCCCTGAGAGACTGTGTGTGACGCTGGGCTGAAGGCAGCACGTGACTTGGAACTGCTTTTGCCAGCAACTTCCTTCTGTCCGTTGCTCGTGGTGCCACGGCCTTGAAAAGGCTTATGAATTCTTTTGGCATAACCTTTGTTGGGAAAATGAATTACAAGTGCGTTGCGTTACGCCGAGCCTTTTGTTATCACCCTTTAAAGCCGTTCTGTTTGTTCACTTTGTGAGAGCCGTTCTGAGGGCTGATGCATGTGTTTTATGAGAGAATGTAAGAGCCTACAATTTGTTTTGATCGATCTCCATTTGGATTCAAAGAGAACAGGTGCTGTCATTTGGAATTGGTTTTGGCAGTGGCTTGGTTATATAAATATTAGAGATACAGACTGGAGCCTCATTTAAATTATCTTTCTCCTTAAGAATAGGAGAGATTTTATGTTGAGTATTAGATTCTGGTTCTATTTTTTACAACTTCTCATATAAACATGTAACATACCATATGTCTGGACATATGTATTATGTGATTATGTATGGCTTCCATTGTACAGACATATAGCATGCAAATTTTCTTCACTTAAGAGTTTATAGAAATACTATTTTCTTTAAAAACCTGAGGATGGGATTTCCAAATATAACGAGGGTTTATTTTTCCCTGTCTTAAAAGTGTCGGCTTTGCTAACTTTGGAAGCCATGTCAAGAGTTATTTTCAGTTCGGTGTGGTTTTGGTATGCCTTGGAGAATGACCCATTGCAGTTTCAAATCTTTTCCCCTTCTACATCTTTGTTATTGCCATTTATGTCCAAATGCCCCGTTTGAGGGACGCTGCGCCTCTTCTCAAACTCCCTGGGAGGGTTGTGGCAGCGCTTCCTTCCCAGCAAGGCTGGCTGCCTCTCACCTTGTGTCCCCTGCAATCTGCTTGTGGTCAATTCCTGTGCTCTTCAGATACGGAGATGGAGCTTTCTGTGAGCCTCCCAGACTGGACTGACCCAGTTCTCCTGCAAAACTCCAGAGCAAAGCACCGGCCACAGTGTGTGTAGCCGTTTGCATGTTCCTCCCTCCTTCGCTCCCTCCCTCCCACGGACGTGATTTCTTTGAGAATTAGGCTCTGTCTTTGTCATTATGGCCCTGGAGCCAGGCTCACGACCTGACACGTGATACTCATTAAACGTTGATTGAATGAATGAAAGAATAGATAGGTTTGTTGTTTTCATAATGAACATGGGAAGAGAATGATTAAAGTGGAAATGATTAGCAGTGACGTGCACAAATGACCAAAGGCCCTGCGTTTTATCTGCTTTTTGTTTTTGAGGAATTTAGAAAATTCCTCAAAATGCCCGTGCGGCCTGAGTGGCGTGAAAATGCTTACGGCTCTCTCGTGGAAGCTCCGATTCCATAGGGCAGGAGCACTCTTGATTAAATAATTCATGACCCCTTCTCATTCCAAACAGGATTGAAGTGAGGCTGCCTCTGAGGAATTTGGCAGTGGCTCCACGTCAGAACTCCTTACTGGGTCATCAGAACTCATGGTAGAAGAGAAGTGGATGAGAGCCCGAGGTGGCCGAGAGTCCGCAGCAGAGATGGACAGAACACCCAGGCTGTGAAGCCTTGTTCAGCCTTAGCCCTAGTTAGCCCGCTTCCTTGGTGTTTAATGAGCTGTTTTGCTGGGGAGACCAGGAAGGGCTTCTAGTTAGCATCCCTCACCTCTGATGTCTGTTTGTTGACCTACTTGGATAAGTAGCTGCTTTCCCTCCTCCTTTGACCTTGCCTCAAACTCATTTTGGCAGATTAAAAAGATTGAAGTCTGTGAACCTAGCTGGGAATCTGGGGCTGGAGACTTCCTGCTGAAGGCCTCCAGCATGGCCCCTAGGTATGATATAGCATCTAAAACATTCAGTAGCTGGGAGGTTTGAAACAGCTCCCCTGCCACCTTGGAAATTAAGAATGCCCTCTGGGTTAAGACTCACTAATGTAGAACACGGAATAATTATGGAGACGAATATTGTAAGCCAACCTTTCAGTTGCATTTACCAATTCAATGCATGATGTATGTTAGTCTTCCACTCATTTATCAGAGGGCAGGGGTGTTACTACACTGGAAAGAGCATTAGATCTGAAGTCTGGCCTCACGTCTCCCACCTCTGTCCTGGTCATAGCCTCACTCTTCCTGTCACGCTTAAGGCCAGCGAGGCCAGAGGCAGAGCCCGGCAGCTTTCGCTTGTGATCCACTGAAGCTCTTACCCAATTGCTAGAGTCATAAAAGCTGAGGCTCCTTTGCCAGCCTCTCGCAGCCACCTTTCCATTGAGAACCACGGTTCCTAGACACCTCACCTCCATCTCCCTTCTCACTTTCATTCCCATTGCCGTTTTGGTCTTTGTCACTGTCCATCATTCCTCACTCTTGATCTGTTTATAGCACAGCAAATCCATCTGCCTAGCTCAGGTAGTCTCTGGGATCAGATGGTTTCCACAGGTGCTCCTTAGGAGCCTCAACTGTGGTTTAGTTTCTGCGTTCTGCCAGGTAATAGGCTTTTCTGTACCCCGATAATAGGTTTCCCATCAGTGCAGCAAGCCAGATCAAGCCAAGCTGTAAAAGTAAAAGAAGAGGTTTATTTGAGCAAAGGAACTCTGGGATGAGTTCTCCAGCCCCAGAGATGGAGGCAAGAGAAGTCAGGCTCCCTAACTAAAGCAGGAAGCTTATATAGGTTGTAGGCAGAGGGGTGGTGGTGGTGATGTTTCTGTCACAGGATGGATTTATACTCAAGTATGGGCTAAAGCTGAATGCTTTAGGCAGGGACTTGGGCAGCTGGCAACTTCAGGAGAGGAACTGGTGAAGCCACCAAGAATTTAGAACTGGACTTTTTGGCCCTTTTCTTTCTTGGAGAATCTCTGAGAGGGTAGGGTTTGGAGAGAGAGCAATGGGACTTCCTGGATCAAGCAGGAGTGAGCTGGAGGTTCTAGCCAAATGATGGAGGAAGGTAATTGGTTAATTATAATAAACCAACTGCTTGGCCTCATAGCTTAGAACATAGGTGGGTGGAAGAAACAGAATAGGATGCTGGGCGGAAGAGGAAGTGAGGTCAGACTCTGCTCTGCTCCCGGAGAGACTCTGCTCTCCAGAACACAGACACCATGCTCCACTTTCCCAGGATGGACGGAGGCTAGAATCTTCCCGGTAAGCGCACCTTGGGGTGCTTACACGCATTATTAGAAATGGGCTAGTCCACGTGCGAGAATTAGCCTGTAAGGGCTAGAGTTCATGGGCCAAGCAGTTCTTAAATGAATACAGTTTGTGTGTTGTTATTTCGGGCATGAGCTAGCCAAGCGGCCTGGGTGTTGGGGACGCAGCCCCGCCGCCTCTCATATTTCAACAGCCAAACACCCTTGATCTTAGCCAAAATGCCGAGAAGTTACTACAGTCCATGTCTCAGCTCTTGCCATGTTGTTCAGGCCTCTGCTTTTCAAATCTCTTAGCACCATCTCCCCTTGAGCCTCTGACCCTGAAAGCAACAGTGATTTCCTAATGGTACCCATCCATCTCTGCCTGTCTTTAACCACTACCTCTTGCTTAGCATGTTTTAAAAGACAACTTCTCCCTCTACAACCTTGGTTGGCCTGGAACTCACCACATAGACCATGCTGGCCTTGAACTCATAGGAGATTCTGCCCCATCTGCTTCCAAAGTGCTAGGATTAAAGGCACGCACCAGCACACCCAACCCTTGCTTAGCTTTCCAACTCACCCAGCACTTTGATAACCAATTCCGTGCATTAAATTCCTTCTCTTGACTCCACGTGGTTCTGCTTTCCCTAGTAGCTTCTGATAACACTCTTGAAGTGTTCCTTTAGTAGTTAGAGTGGTTTGCGTGGTCTCCTAGCCTGGAAGGCATGCTGAAAACGGTGGTTCATTATTCTTGCTATGCATGCGTAGTAATTAGTTACTTGCTTTTGTGGCCCAAGAATTTGAGTTTTCAAAAATTCCCGCACTGAAGTAGGGCGTCCTTGAGGTGGTGATGGGGGCCGTCACTAGGTTCATTTACCAACCATGGCTTCCTTTTTCCAAATCAACCTTCCAACGAGAGTACCTGCCCTAAGAAAATTAGAATGACTGTATCCCGATTTCTTTAGGGGCTAAAGAGATGGCTCAACTATTGAAAACCATATGGCAGAGGACCTGATTTCCCATGCCCGTATCCAGTGGCTCACAGCCATCTGTGACTCTAGTTCCAGGATATCCGACACCTTCTATGGGCAGCTTCAACTCATGTGCATATACCTCCACATAGAAGCTTGCATATACATAATTAAAAGTAAAAATAAATATTGAAGGAACAACAAAGGCTGAATTGAGGAATGCTGAGAAGCTGCTTGCAATATTAAGTGAGATAATGTGTGTGACATCATTCCATTTGTCATAGTGACTCATATGAAGTGAAAATCTCAGTCATTAGGCTTTGATGGCATTTGCTGGTCAACCTAGCACTTGGTAGTCCGAGGCAGGAGAATCACTTGGGCTTAGGAATTTGTGGCCAGATTGGTACCACATTCTCTATTAATATTTTTAAATTTAATAGGACAGTATAAATGATTTATCCTTTCTGTAGATGAGAGGACATATGTGTATTGGGCCAAAAGTGTGTGGGCACAGACGTATGTTGGTGTACACATGTGTGAAGTCAGAGGCCAACCTCAGGTGTTCCTCAGGATCCATCTTCCCAGTTTTTTGAGACAGTCTCTTAGAGGACCCTGGCTAACCAGTTCCACTATGCTGACCCGCCAGTGAGCTCTAGAGCTCTACCTGCTGGCCTCCCCAACACAAGGATTACAAGTATGTGCCACCACCATGCCTGGCATTTTACCTGGGCGAGGAGACCAAACCCAAATCCTTGTGCTCATACAAGAAACATTTTACCAACTGAGCCTTCTCCCCGGCTCCTAAATTATTTGTTCTTGAAGATAACAGAATCCAGAGAGTACACACCAGAAGCACAGGTGCAGGATCCAGAGAGTACACACCAGAAGCACAGGGTACAGAATACAGATAGTACACACCAGAACCACGGGTATGGAAACAGTTTCACAAATGACAACAGACCTTCTCACTTCTTGGCTTGTGTTATGTTAACCAGCTTTCGATCTCAGTATCTGACTATATACAGTAGAAGATGGCTCTGTATAATTTCAGAAGGTTTTTTTTTTTAATGAGTTTTAACTTGGAATCATGGGTCAGATTGCATTTCAACACATTTCCTAAGGAGATTATTTCCTTAAGCAGCCTTTGGATTTTCTGCATTCTGTGCCCTTGCCGATACTATGAATGCAACCCTGTCCACTTTTTATCAAAAGGTGGGTTGTGAAGAATGCCATTCACAGAGGACAGCCTGGAGTGTAATGCGCTCTGCTCCTCACGGACAGCATCTACATGTTCCTCATGGTTTCTGTCAGACCATCAAATAGCTGTCAACTGGGTGCTCCACACAGTAGTTTCTTGTCGATTTCACTTTACCAGGGAAGATGAATGACAAACAAAAGCCTGGTCATCGGGGAATTTTGAACTGTGTGCTGAAAAAGAAAACACACAGCTTTGCAGATGATGAAGAGAAGTGAGTCCCAACACAGGCTCACGAGGTCCTAACGTTAACGTGCTCACCTATAAACGAGGGACCCAATAGAGATGAAAGAAAAGGCTAGGGAGCTAAGAACCTCCTACTGCCCAAAAGGTGTTTTCATGGGGATGAAGGACAGATGTGCCGCTCCTGGAGGAACTACCAGAAGTATTTCCATCAAGTGAGAATTGAACCAGAAGCCTCAGGATAGCGAGACAAAGAACCAAAGAAAGTAGTACCTATCAAATGTATGAAGTACTTTTTGCCTTGCTGTGACAAGCTACTGGACAAAAGCAGTCCAAGAAAGGGAGGGTTAACTTTGCCCCACAGCCCCAGAGGCTACCATCCATGAGGTAGGGAAGGCACAGGAATGTGGGCGGATGCTCACTGTAGCCACAGAGCCAAGACTGATGAACACTGGTTGCTCAGCTCACTTTCTCCTTTCCCCTTTCTACTCAGTCCAAACCCCAGCCCACAGGACAGTGCCACCACCTTCAGGATGTGTCCTCCCTCCCCAGTTAAACCTCTCTGGAATCTCTTACAGACTCTTAAGGTACGTCTTCTAGATGAGTCTAAATCCAGCCCAGTTGACAATAACAGTCAGCCATCACCACGTATGGGCAAGTCTAAATGATGATAATGTGACTGAGCTGTCAATCATTAAGACTCCTTGAAGCGGAAGTGGCGCTGATAATGAGAACGTGTGTGTGTGTGTGTGTGTGTGTGTGTGTGTGTGTGTGTGTGATGGAATAGAGTGGGGAAAGAGAGAATGAAAAGCATCCCAAATGTGCCTGTCTGTGCTAAGGAAGAGAAAAGGGGAGGTTAGAGAGGTTGCAGGGTTCTCTAGAAGCAGGTGTATGATATTCATGTTTTGGTTATTAAATATTGAGTGCATGATATTTACAAGGAGTTAACTGTGTTGTGAGAATTGTGCTCTTTTACACACACACACACACGCACGCACACACACACATGGCCTTCAAGTATTTGTGCATGCAATCTCAAGTGAGGATGAAGTTGTCAGGTTAGGCTCTAAGTAGTAATGGTTCGGAAATGAGGATGTCGTGTGTAGAGGGGGACAGCTGGTGAGCATGCTGTGGGTGAAAAAGGGCAAGACTTGGGTGATGAAGTATAAGGCAAAGAATGCAAAGTTAGGGAGAGGCAAGGCAGGGGTCTCCCCAGAACCTCAGAAAGATCATGGCCCGGCAAGAGCCTTGATTCTGAACTTTCAGCCTTGAAAACTGTGAGGAAACCAAGTTTTTGCTTTAAGCTTATGGTACTCTGATAAAGCAGCCCAGGGAAGCTGAAACAAGCTTTGAGGAAGCACAAGGCCACGTTCCCATGAAGAAACCACAGAGCTGTGTAAGGGAAAGAGAACACTGCCTTGTCATCTGACCGCAGAAAGGGCTGCCCCAAAGAGGTTATGACCTTGGGTGGCTGACTCCCTGTGTAGGCTAACCCAGAAGATGTTAGCTGTTAGTTGAGTTGTTTACTCTCTCTCTCCCTCCCTCCTTCCCTCCCTCCCTCCCTCCATCCCTCCCTCCCTCTCCCCACCACCATGCTGGCAGCCCTTTTTTCTTGAAAGATTTGATTGGTATGCTACAGTGAGTCATGAGGAAAATACCTGGGGATCAGGGACATATGTAGTCATTTTGTTTTTACTGGAGAAAATATAATTGGGGATGTAGAAAAGCCATAGGTTTGATCCCCAGCATTGCAACAACAAAAGAAAGATTTTAAAAATTGATTTAAAATAGAACGATAACTGTGAGCAAGTATATAAGGGAACTTTTAAATTGCCAGGAAGAAAAAGGGAATTGAATTAAAAATTTGATAAATCCAGCACAGGAATGAGAAACAATAAATACAGTAACAAGTGTAATTAATTTCAAGAATGTATGTTGGAAGCAAGCCAAAATATAATTTTTCATAATAGATGTGAATTTTTAAATTTCCTATCAAATGGCAAAATCAAAAGTTCAATTTAAGCTATTTATAAGAAATACTAGTAAAGTCAAACAGTAGAGCTGGTGGGAGCAGACTCAATCTGTTGATTTGGTAATTTGGTGTTTGGTAAAATTTAGAATAGCAAACTTAGGGATGTTGCTCAGTGGTAGAGTGCTTACCCATCATGCATCAGGCCCTAAGTTTTATCCCCAGCAGAAGGGAGTCTAAAGGGGACAAGCCCACCCACACTTTAAACCGCCTTTGGAGAAGCTTATTGTAATCCCAGCACTCAGGAGGCTGAGACAGGAGGACATTATTAATTCAAGGACAGTCTGAACTCTATAGCAAGATCCTGTCTCAGTTACTTGTATTTACCTAGCCCTGCATTCAGTCCTCCATACCACATGAACCCTACATACATGCCTTTAATCCCAGTGCTCTAGAAGCAAAGGCTGGAAGATCATAAATTCTAGTGACTGTCAGCTGCATATCATGTTGGAGGCTAGCCTGGGCTGCCCGACACACCATCAAAACAAAAATTAACACTTAATGGGGATATCATTAACGTGGTAAGGAATGCTATGTACTTTTTTCTAAAAAGAATGGAAAACAAAATACTTATATCGAAATTTTACACCCCTCCAAAAAGAAGGACTATGTTTTTTGCAGTACTGGGGATTGAACCCAGAACCTTGAATATGCTAGGCCTGTGCTCTGCTGCCAAGCTATGCCTCTAGTCCAAGGAAGAATTATTAACAGGAGAAGCAAAAGTACTAATAACCAAATGGAAGGTGTTCTACGAGATGTCTTTTCCTGAAGCCCTCAGTTGCTTTGTGGCGCACGCCTTTAATCCCAGAACTCTGGAGGCAGAGGCAGGCAGATCTCTGTGAGTTCGAGGCCAGCCTGGTCTACAAAGGGAGTTCCAGGACAGGCTCCAAAGCTACAGAGAAACCCTGTCTTGGAAAAACCAAAAAAAAAAAAAAAAAAAAAAAAAGAAGAAGCTACTTCCACCAGTTCAAGGGTGTTGGCTTCAAATCTTGTCTTGAAGGAGATTGAGAAGTAGCTTAAAGAAAGGGAACAGTCAGGAAATCAGTGGCACCTCTGCCCTTAAGGTGAAGGAGGCCCTGGGATCTACGAGCTGCCTGAGTGGTAGACACAAGGAAGGGCATGGGCGGGCACATCCTGACTCAGACACAAAGGCCAGCTTCATCATCACACCACCACCATGGCTGACTCAGCCCCGCTGGCTTTGGTGGCTGGTAAAACGGAATCCTCAGTCGCCTTCTTTTCAGATAAATTAGAAATCACTGGGTCTGGTGATGAAGTTCCCGTTTCTTCTGCTTCGGCCAAGTAAAGCTAAGTTGTGAAGAACTCCCTTTGGCCACTTTGGAAAATCAAGATGAAATATGCAGATATCCATGAACTTCATGGTTGGAACCTAGACCGAAAGAAACATTTGCAAACAGCATTAGATTAATTGTTCTTAAGTGGGTATGACCAATCTTGTTTTCCTAAGCCTGGGGGAATAGGACTTGGGGATGTGCTATGGCTTTAGGGAATTGCATACAACTGCGCATGACCAAGTGCTCAAATATGCTAATTAGATTTGGAGTAAGTTTGGGCTTCAGGATAAAATAAGAACTGTAAATTCTAAAGACTGCTTAGCAAAAGTTCTCATTTTACTTCTAAATATATTTAGGAATTATTCTGTTGAAAATTCACGTTGAGAGTTTCTCTTGAGGGAACTAGAAAAACTAGAGTGCCAGTAGCTGAGCCTGCCAGGGGTTGACCAGTAGTTGGTATTGTAGGCCTAATAATCTTCATCAGTTCTCGTGGGTAGTTCTTGAGATTCTGAACAAGATTTTTTTTAATATTCAAAATTTTGCATTTTATGCAATCAGACATAATTTTTAATTAACTACAGATATTCAGAATGTGGGGGAGAGAAGCTGAACACAAGCCTATTTTTACGTAAAAATAATTTTAATTGAATTTTCTCCTTGAAAAAAACAGAGTCTTAAAGTCATACAATGGTATTGATAAAAATAACTGAACAAGTCAGGGAATGGTGGTGCACGCTTTTAATCCCAGCACTAGGGAGGCAGAGGCAGGCAGATCTCTGAGTTCATGGCCAGCCTGGTCTACAGAGCTAGTTCCAGGAGAGCTAGGACTGCACAGAGAAACCCTGTCTCAAAAACAAAAACCAAAAGTCAATCAATCAATCAATGAATAAGTAGTTTGTTTTCAGCTTCAGAAACTGTATACAGTTGCCAGGCTCTAATCTCATGTTAGTAAGCCCATAAAACTGAGTATTTTTGTTGTAGTTTTTCTTTTTCATATGTTTAGTTATCTGCAAATAGTTTTGGGAACTTCCCCAATCCTAATTATTTCTTTTTAAAATTGTGCTTATTTATTTTCTGTGAGTTCCTGTGCATGCACTCAGTCTGTGGTAGAGCCCTTGGGGCCCAGAAGAGGGCTTTGGAACTGGAGTTACAGGCAATTGTGGGCTGTTAAGTGGATCCTAGGAACTGAACCTGGGTCTTCTGCAAGAGCATTCGTGCTCTTAACCATTGAGCCATCTCTCCAGCTCCCTAATTTTATTTCTTACAATATCGGTATGTATTAAATTAATGCTTTTGGAAGTGAGTTGATAGAAAATCAAATGGCTCTTCCTTTAAAAAGCTACAGTGAATGGAAATGCCCACAGAATTAGAAAGAATTTCAATAATAAAAAGGCTGTTTACAATAGTTGAGTCTGTATACATACACAGAACATCGGAAATAAGGAAGCAGATGTTTGTCAGGGTACAAACGTTTGAAAATAATTTAATAACAGTATAATGGAAACTTTATGGCAATAGAAAAAAATTGTTATAGTTTTTCAAGGCAAAGTTTTTTGTGTCACAGTCCTGGCTGTTCTAGAATTTGCTTTGTAGACTAGGCTGGCCTCGAACTCAGAGAGATCCGCTTGTCTCTGCCTCCTAAGAACTGGAATTAAAGGTGTGCACCACCACTGCCCGGCTTCTTTTATTTGTTTGTTTTCAGATATTTTTTTTGTTTGTTGTTGTTTATGGCAATACAATTTAAAATCTAAGTAAAATGGTTTTCTAATAAATTGCTAATTGTTAAAATTCTATCCAGAGACGTTACAATTTCCAAGAGTTGAATAAAAAACTGGTTGCATATAAAGCCTTGCATTTTATGAAATGCATCTTTAGTACCAAAACCTGATGACAAAGCATCCAGTGTCACTCCTGAGTGTATACTTTTTAAATTGTCTTGGGCAGTGCACAACTGCAATGCGTTCATGATGTCATCATGATGATGTCATGTCCAGGAGACACAAGTTTGCCCAATTTCCCCCAACCTCTGACTCCTGTGATCTCTCTGTCCCCTCTTTCATGATATCCCCTGAACTATTGGGGGTGGGTGAGCTGATGTACATATTCCATTTAGAGATGTCCACAGTTATTTAATCTCTACTGTACAGATACTTTTAAACAGGAAGATGTATATAATATATATAATATATATAATATATACACACACATATATATTCATCAGTACTGCTAAAAGCAAGTGGAAGTGTGTGTGCATGTGTGCACACACATATATACAAGTAACGAGCATAGTGGAGCTGTTTTTATAGCAATGCAGCAGATTGTCAACATTGATTATCTCTAGGGGGATATGAGTGTAAGACCTAATTTATTTCTACATTATACCTATCTACAGTTTAAAAGTTAAACTGGGCGATGGTGGCGCACGCCTTTAATCCCAGCACTCGGGAGGCAGAGGCAGGTGGATCTCTGTGAGTTCGAGACCAGCCTGGTCTACAGAGCTAGTTCCAGGACAGGCTCCAAAGCCACAGCGAAACCCTGTCTCGAAAAACCAAAAAAAAAAAAAAAAAAAAAAAGAGTTAAGTATGATCAAGACATGGTCGCTTGTACCTGTAATTCCTGATACTCAGGGTCTTGAAGTAGGAATATTGCAAATCAAGGCTGCCTGGGAAACTTAGCAAATCAAGGTTACCTGGGCATACAATAAAAAGCTGTGGGGGTGTAGGTCCATGATAAAGGGCTTGCCTGGGTTCAATCTCTAGTGCTGAAAAAATTATTACAATGAGATGATTTCTCTTCTATACTAAATATAATTATAGCCAAAAGTTTGTAGAGGTATTGTTTGGGGTATATCATCTAAGCAACTTTGATTTTTAAAAAATCAATTTATCATATAACTACTGCTCAAAGATTATTCATGTGTCAAGAAAAGAATCCTGTGTGAAAACTAGGAGGGGAATAGCTAGTCCATCCTCTATGTTTTATGTTATTGCTTTTATCTGTTGGAGACTCTATCTAGAGGCCAATCGTGTTGTCCTTTGCTGAGCCAAGTAGGGCCTTGGAAGTTAAATTGGATGCGACAGTTTCTTTAGTACATATGGGTCCTGTGGTTTATCCCCTTGTTACCCACTGTATTTACTCCTTCCTGTGCTCCCCTCCCTGTAGTCTCAGTACTCAACCCTTGAGCCACATCTCATTCTTTGGGGGAAGAAGAAGAAGAAGAAGTGAGGATGTCACTTAATATTGACCAATGATCTTTTTTCCAACAGAAACCTGGAGGGACAAGAGCAGTGTCAACAATGAATAGGCCACCTGTCACCACCAACTACAGATGACTTGCCGTTTCCTTTACAAAGGTAAGGAAATGTATTCTGTATCCCTAATCCTGACAGATGCTCTACATGGCACTAAATTTTCCTACTGTATCTTTATTTACCTACCCAGTTCATGATGGTTACCTTGGACTGTGTCGAATTTCAAACACACAGGACATGGAACGATTTTAATGTCTGTGTGTGAAGGGACAAAGCATGGGAAGGAAGGAACATGCCATGAATTACGATGCTTGGCTAATTTTCAATCACCTTAGAATTCTCCTTAATTTTAAACTAATACTCTACAGCTAAGTATTAAAAAGAATGCTGGGTTCATTTGCAGTCATATTTGGGTAACTCACCGGTGCTTCTCAGAATATCTTCCCTCCTTTCTTTTCTAGAAATAGGATGATTGCAATGTTGTCATCTTTGCTCATCTTGGCTCACACTTGCAAGTACGCATTGTACCCAGTACAGAAATTTAACAAGCCCAAGTGAGAGCAGAGAGTAAACCCACTGTGCCCAGTTTAAAAGTCCTTCGTGGTTCGCTATTGTGGCCCTTAGTGTTGTCATCTTGGGAGGTCTGGAATCTCCTGGAGACTGGCCTCTGGGCTGTCTGTGGGAGATTATCTTGATTGCAGTGACAGAGGTGGGTAGACTGGCCACAGTGCTTGAGAATTTTTGTGCTCCCTGAGCGATGATCCTGGACCATATAAAGAGTGAACTGAAAACAGGCAAGTAAGCCATTGCCTTCTCTTCTTGCTAGAGCCATAATGTGGGTAGCTGCTTCAGGCTCCTGGGCGCTGATTTCCCCACAGTGATGAACTGTACTTTGAACTAAAATCAGACCTTTCTCCCTTAAGTGGCTTTGGTCATAGTATTATATCACAGCAACAGGGAGAGAAAAAAATAACACTTTTGAACTCAGTTGACCCTTTAGGGGTGCTGAAGGGGGACTATCAATAAATATTGATCAGTGATTTTGTTTCTAACACTACCCCAGGGTGAGGAGCAGAAGCACTATCAGTGATGAATAAGGCACCCGTCACTACCATGGCCCTCCTTTATCTGTTTTGTGCTTCTCAAGAGGAATCGAAATGAATTGAGTAAGCTGGTGTAGTGTCCACCTCCTCTTCCCTGTTGTTGAGTCAGGAGTGACTTACAGAGTAATGAAATGTACTTTGAGACTCTCTGCTCCCTGCCCTTCATTCACGTCACTGAGTCCATTCCCCAGAGGTTGTTTCTCAACTCCCTGCAGAGCGGCTTAAGTGTTTCCATTTTCAAAGCCAAGGGTCTGAGAAGTGCAGCTCCTCATACGGCATTCATTGTTGAAGGAGATCCTTCTTCTCTCGGCTCTGGTGAGCCGACTGGAGGTCGGCTTTTTGCCCCAAGCTGATATTGCTAAGTCTTTCAAGCATTTTAATCTTCCTAGCACTTTATTCAGAACCCATTAAAGTACTATTCTAAGGAAACTAGGGGGGAAAAAAACAGTTCCTCTTTAAACAAATAAAGCAGATGTTTTGTGAAACAGAGGTCTTTGTAGACTTCCAATTCTAATATTGACAGGTTGAATGGAGTCCATTTGAGAGTCAAGAGGATAAGACAGGGAGTGGAAGGATGATTGTGGTAGCAATGGACCTGGTGGGCCTCATCTAATTCCATATATTCCTTCTTCTGAATGGTCTTAGTCATGTTGGGCACCCTGTAGCAAGGGTGAACTCAGTTATTTAGTTCAGGTGTGGAGACATGACTGGCTAATTCTTTGGCGCCACAAATACTGAACTTATTCAAAAGCCCAGGCTTGTAGCAAAGTCAGCTCTGTCTCTCCCTGGGGTATTAAATGCCCTTCATGTAGTTTAAGCTCCTGGAGTGTTCTTAGAGTTGATGGTAAGTAGCAAAGAGTTTCAAACTGGACAGTGAGCAGAGAGTGAGAGACTGTGAAGCAGTCAGCCTGCAAGATCTGTCGTCATCAAACCTCTCCCCTCAGGGCTCAGGGATCTGTAGGAAAGAAGAGGAGAAAGGCTGTAAGAGCCAGAGGCAGTGGATGACTCCAAGGAGATATAACATCTCCCAAACCCAACAGAACTAGAACACTAAGACTCTAAGAGATAGATTAGCAGAAGTCTGGGAAACTCAAAAGAAAACACACAAAGAACTAACAACAGTGTGGGGGAAAATTAATCTTCATTAGTAATTTTCAAAACTGAAAATTAAAATGAGGAGAACCCTTATTTAGCTCCATCAGATTATCAAAGATATCTAAAATAGAGTTGTAGCCGGGCGGTGGTGGCGCACGCCTTTAATCCCAGCACTTGGGAGGCAGAGGCAGGCGGATCTCTGTGAGTTCGAGACCAGCCTGGCCTACAAGAGCTAGTTCCAGGACAGGCTCCAAAACCACAGAGAAACCCTGTCTCGAAAAAGCAAAAAAAAAAAAAAAAAAAAAATAGAGTTGTCATTTCTGACAGGCTCCCAATCACTATAGTCAGAGTTAGGAGTGGGTATAGACTTCCTGGAAGGCGATTTACTAGATATTGGTAAAACTTAATACTGCGGTATAACTTAGTTGTTCCAGGATTGAATCCAAGGTAACAATGGTATTGGATAAAGATATAAGCACAGATAGTTACTATATCATTTGTGGAAGCAAAATTTTTGAGCCACCTCAACAATCCATCAGTATTAGCATTATTAACTAAAGTACTGACACACAATTAGATTCACACAGTGATGTCTCCTTGCTTCTAAAAGAAAATATTCTTTTCCCAGGAAGGATTTTTTTTCTTTTTATCATAAAAGGTACATACACTTATAATATCACCAAGACGGATATTACCATTTTCCATATCACAATGCACATGTCAAAAGGCAGAGACAACTATGCTAACACGGGAATCATGAAGCTGCTTCGGGAAGTAATATTAAGAGTGGAGTTTTGTGTACCTTCTGATTCATAATTTTGGTACTTTCCAGATATTTTTACAGTGAGCTCTTACAACCTGAAGCAAAGTAAATTTTAAATAGCTTTTAACAAGAAATCTATCCACATGAAAAGGCTTTAGGTTTCTACAACGTCATTCTTCAGGCTTACAGAGTAAAGAATACTCCCAATAAATACTCTTGGATTTTCTTTTTTCTTTTTCCTTTGTTTGTCTTTCTTTGAAACAACGGCAGTAACAACAGCGAAAGCAATGTGCAAAATACATCTTTTTCTTTAGCAGCATTATTATGTTGCACTGATAGAATAGCATTCAGATTTCTAAGGGAAATACTTCTCCTTTGCAGATGTCGTCAACTGGTGAAAATGGAGACACCATACCTGGAAAACAAAACGAAGAAAAAACCTACAAAAAGGTGAGCGTTTGACTTTCTTCTGCTGTTTGCCAGGTTGTTGTTAGTCCTCTTCTTCCTCCAAAGCCATTATTATTACTTCCTCTTGCTGCTCTACCAAATTAGCAAAAACGTGGTGGCTTAACTGACCTAATGTATCACCGCATAGTTGTAAAGGTCAGATGTCCGACGGGGTGTCGCTGGTGTCCACAGAGCTGCGTTCCTTCCAGAGCTGGTAGGGGACAACCAAGTCCTTGTTCTGTCCAGTTACTAGATGTACCCATTATCGCATCTTCTTCCATCTCAATGCCAGCAGTGGCCGGAGGAGTCTTTCTTGGGCTGTATCCTTCTGCTACTACACAGAACAGTGGCTAGCACCATGCCCTCTCAGATAATGCAAAAGACTTTCTTTATTTCAAAGTTAGCTGATCAACAACCTTAACATTCACTAGCCTAAACTCTTCATTGCCCCGTAACATATTCATAGGGTCCCAGGATTTGGGGGCTATCTTTGAGGGACATCTTTCTGCACACCCCTGTGACCATTTGAACTTAAGTCTGGGAACGCAGTTATTTCTCTGCCTCCTTCATTATTCATATGGAAGAAGACTCTCAGTAGCATGCGATGTCCCATGTCTAGCATGTGAGTCCTTTGACTCACTGCAGCACACTAAGTACTTTCTGTCACTAAGTTAGGAAAGAAGGTGTCAGTGTGCATTGCTGCCACTCCCTGAAGTTTTTGAATCCTCTGAGATTTTGTGTCTTCGGCCCATTTCCCACAGACCTCTTTTTCCAGGCTTCCAAGTGTATCTTACCACTCTTTGAATTTGATAAATTCTTGACTCTTAGCAATCAAGCTATCATTATTGGGTAAATATAGCCCTAAGCACCACTCTCGCCCCTTGTAAGTCAACCTTACACTTAACAGCTTTTAAAAGTCCTTGCCCTCCTGCTCTCCTGGGATTAGGAGGTTTGTTTATTGAAGTTTTAGTGTATCCTATTTTTTTTTTTTTGTTTCTGTGTGCTCTTCTTTGATGGACAGCTCTTGTGTGTTGCAGTTAAGGACAGCTCCCTCTCCTGTCTACTGACAGGAACAAGAAAGACCCCAAAGGAATCTGTGAAAATGTTTCAGTTTGACTGACAAGGGGAAGCGAGACCTAAAAAACAGCCTGGTAGCCTCCACTGAGGTGGTGAGAGCAGCCACTGTGGACTAGTGTTAACCAGTGGTCTTGGACTCTCTGTACGGGGCTCCAAATGAGGCGGGCAGCAGCCAGCATCATGCGGCGTAATCATCCCCACATGTTTTGCGGAACTCTGAGTGTTCATGAACTCTATGCTCTCGGTGTCTTGATCATTTGCACGTGATTGTTGAGCTGGCTGCTTTTGGTTCTTCCCATTGCCCATTTCTCTCATGTATATTGTCAATTCTTGGCAAGCCCAGGAGGAAGTGAGCATAAACCCGTACGGTTAATGTCTTCAACTAAGGGCTACAACAAGTCGGGTTTTAGCTGTGTAAAACAAACATGTTGCCCATTAAGGCAGGCATTAATGGCTGCCTCTCTGTGTTTACAGAGTCTAGGATTTCCACTCTCAGTTAATGTGCTGAATGTCTTCCGCTAGAGCTGTAAACACAAAAGCCTACAGGAGCCAGGCAGGAAACAGGTTTTGTTATAACTACGGGAACTATGGTCAGGGATCCATGCCTTCCTTCGGGGAGGGGTGGCGCTCAGCTGCCACTAGCCGAGCTGTGTACAACTGGCCACCCCGGCCTGTCGTGTACTCTGATTTAATTAATTAATTTATAGGAAAAGAGAAATCCAAATCTTGATGTGAAATCTCCCAAGTTTTTAATCATCAACTAATTCAGAAGCTTGTTGTACAGTTCCCTCTGGGCACAACAACATACCTGTGGAACCTCTCTCTCTCCTGCAAGCTGCAGCCAGTTTGCAATCTCTGGCACATTCTTGCTGTAAGAAAACGAAGGAGGAAAGAAAAGCATGCAAAAGAAATGCCTCTGAGAACTTCCCGATACTGTTCAGTTCACCTGGGAGAAAAAATATCATCCCGTGTGAATAAAAAAAAAAAACAAAACTAAGTAATGATCAAAACCAGTATTGAGTATTAAATGCCAAGACAAGTAGCAGGCATTTTGTTTAATCATCCCAAGTTCCAAGGAGCTGGAAGGTCGTTGCTGTCTTCCAGGTTCTCCACAGCTTCTAAGCTGGGAGAGCATTTTGTCAGGGTAAAAAATTCCTAATGTCACGGGGAGTGGTGGCTCATGCCTTTAGTTAGTCCCAGCACTCCAGAGGCAAAGGCAGGCAGATTTATGTTTGAAGCCAGCTTAGTCTATAAAGCAAGTTCCAAGATAGCCAAGACTATACAGAGAAACCCTGTCGAGAGAGAGAGAGAGAGAGAGAGAGAGAGAGAGAGAGAGAGAGAGAGAGAGATTTCCTAATGTCTCTTGCCATCTGTCACTCCTTTAGTGGCTGTGCCTTCTAATTTGCTTCCTTATCTCTGTGATGGGCTCTGATGAGCATGGCACACAGTTGGGTGAGGGTGGCTTGCTAGAGGGACAGGGAAAGCTAACTTGAACTCAGCCCAGTGTTGGTATCTGGGACACACAGCAGGTAGTGTGGGCTTGACTCTGAGTCAGCCCTTGGTGCTGGTGTAAAAGGTTTGAACCTTATGTTCCAGGCCAGTGTTAGACAGTAGAACTTTCTGGAACAGGAGAAGTGTTCAATAATCTGCACTAAGCCCGTGGCTGTAAGATTTGTGAGGTTGTCAGGTGGCAAGCATGTCTGAGGAACTACATTTTCATTGATGTAATTGTTAAATTGAATTTTAAAATCGATTTTTATTGACTTTGACAGTTTTATACATGTATCTAATGTATTTTGATTGAATTAACCCCCCTTGTTCCCTTTTCTTACCCATTTCCTTCTCTATCTGGAACACTTCTTTCCAACATATCTTTTTCGTAATTTCGTGTCTTTAAAAAAAATTAGCCTATTGTGTTAAATTAGGATTGCCTGTGTGCGCACGGTTGTTGGGTCATTTACTGCATCATGGGCAACTTCCCAGTGGCTACAGTATTGAAGAAAAGTCACTTCTCCTTCCCCTAGCCACCATTAGCTGCCAATAGCTAGCTGATCCTGCAGGGGTGAGAGCCTCAAGTGCCCTTCCCCCATAGGTGTTGTAGTGGTGGCAGCTCTACATCCTTTTCCCTCCTCTCTGAGGTGTGTGTGTGTGTGTGTGTGTGTGTGTGTGTGTGTGTGTGTGTAATCTGTGTGTGTGTGTAATCTGTGTGTGTGTGTGTGTGTGTGTAATCTGTGTGTCTGTGTGACATAGATATCCCATTTAGGATTGAGCAGGCAACCATCATTTATTCTCCATGCTTTGACAAATTATGAGTCTCTGCAGTGATTACTGCCCGCTGTAAAAAGAAGCTTCTCTGACCAGGGTTGAGGGCAGCACTAATCTATGTGTATAAAAGATAAATATTGAGAAGGCCATTTGACAGCTGGTTCCTTTAGCAGAACAACAGTAGAGATTCCCCTTGGGGCTTATGATCCTCTGGGCACAGGCCTTTGACTGCAATTACAGTACAGGAATTCTCCCCTGTGGAGCAGGCCCCAAAGCCAATCAGAATGGGCTTAGTTATCCCTGTAGGTCATGCCACTGCTGAATCACTGGGCACATCTTGTCTGGCAGGTCAGTCTGCAGCGTGCAGAGTCCACCAATGGATAAAACCATTGTGACTTGATGACTTTTACACACTCGAAGGCTGAGGGACTCCGTTTTTAATCTGTGTTAGTAAGCTTGAAGCTTGAACAGGTTTGTGTTGGTTACAATGATGAATGGTGCGGTTGTAGGTACTTAGGCACTGTGGCACTGTTGTGGAGAACAGTGGGAGGGTATGGCGGCTATACACACCTAGCAGAGGCACAAGGTGCCTGAGGTCAGGGGACTGTGGCACCAGTGGCTTTTCTATTCAAGAGGACAAGAATTGGGCACAAACTAACATGGGAAAAGATGGACGAAAACATTTCCAAGAGAAGTTCTCTCGTGTAGTCAGGGCGAGCCTCAAATTCACAATTCTCCTGTCTCTGGCTCTTCAGGGCTCAGGTTTCAGGTGAACTTGACCATCCTATCAAGAAGAATAATTTTGAAAAGCATCGCAATAAAGAATTACCTGAAAGTTTGTGATCGGAGTGACTGCCAGAATTTTCCTGCTACTAGGAGAGGATATTGTGTTGCTTGGGGGATTTATGGCCAGATACGAGACTCAGAAGCAAGCAGAAGGCAAGGCATCTGTAGGAATGGTCAACACTTGAATAAGAGCCAAGCCTCTGCATTTTTTTTTAATGGATTTTGTTTTTTTCAAGACAGGGTCTCATTATATAGCCTGGAACCCACTGGGTAGACCAAGCTAACCTTGAATTCACAGAGATCTGCCTGCCTCTGCCTCCAATTGCTGGAATTAAGGATGTGCGCCACCATACTTGGCCTCTGTATTTTTCTATAATGATATATATATATTCATACATTCACGCACTAAATATTAATGTATTATATATGTATGCATTCTGATACCTGAAGAGAACAGAAAAGGGTGTTTAATCCCTTAGAACTGGTGTGATAGGCAGTTGTGACCCTCCCAATGTGGGTGCTAAGAACCAAACCAAATTTCCCCACAAGAGCAGCAAGTGCTCTTAACCATTTAGCCATTTCTTCAGCCCCCAAGCCTCTGCATTTTCAATGTGATAAAACTGCTTAGTCCTTATTCCTCCCGAAGCAACAGATGTCAGGATTGCTAAGTGATGCATCCCAGATCACCTAGCAGTCCTTTTCCAAAAAGATGTCCCACAGTTGGAATTGCTAGTGTCCCAGCCTGCGGGGCACATGCTGGTACAGGAAGTGTTTGTTGTTGTCATTTGCCTTTCTGTCTCTATCACCTCACCCCGTACCTTGTCCTTCCAGCCTACTTCTCCTTTCTAGGCCTGTCCACAGCACCCTTTATCCCCGGGAGAGTCGGTTCTGGGGGCTACAGGCTGCAGTGGGAACGGGTGAGGGAGGACTAAAGGTCCCCTGCTTTTGATCCCATTGAGTCTCTAACCAAATCTCACCATGTCTGGTAGGAAACTGAGAGGCCCGGACACACATCGGGGAGGCCTTGACCTAAGCGCCCTCATCCTCTATTTTATTTTTTAAGATCTCGGTTTGGTTTCATTGCAAAGCATCAGCCAGTTTTCCTGCCGGTGGAGCAGGCAGTGATGAGGTGGGAGGAAGTGGTGCCTGGCCCTTACCACATTTACAAGGACAGATGGCTTTTATTACTTTTGAAGCCTGAGTAAGGTAATGGCCCGAAGACACTTTGATCTCAATTGAAGCACTTGTTTCAGCCTAAGCGCCTTTATGTAGTTTCTGCGAAGACATCCATCTACCTCGGGAGAACGCTGGAGTGCGGATCCCAAATTGGGGGAAGACATATCTATACGTATGTGTTCATGCATATGTAGCTTGGAATCATATGAATGTATTACCTATTCAAAAATTGAGTAAATCCTTTTCATCGTTTGGGTAGGGAAAAGAGCTGGGCTGTGTCTCGTGCCCTGGCCACTCTTCCCCTTGATTCTGGGAAGCCAACTCCACTTCCTTCAAACCAGCAGGGGCTACCCTCTTCAGCTTAACTTAGACATCTATGTATATGCATTGAGCAGTAGTCGCCATGAATAGCAACTCCCCTAGTCTCTAGAAAGAAGGACCCTGTGGCATTTTGAGCAGTATTTGTGTGCCATCATAATCCGTAAACCGCCTCCCACTTCTCAACCAGAAATTGTGTGGCATGGAGAACATTTAAGGCCTGGAGACATTTTAGGTTCTCACAGCTCGAGCGATAGTGCTTGATAGTTCTCTTAGCTATGTGGAGATAGGGGCCAAGGACGCTGTGTCTTACAAGGCACAGGACAGGCTTGTCACAACGTGGTCTAAATGTCACTAGTACCGAGACTGAAAGTCCTTGAACACGAACCAAACTCAGCTTTTGAAGAAGAGGGAGGATGTGAGTTCTTCTATGCCAGTCTGTAACCTTGGGCTCTTTTTTTTTTTACATTGATCTGTGTCTTCATTTTCCTCATTCATAAGATATAATGGATACATTCCCTTCTACCCCAGTGCTGTAAGTATCAAGTGAGTTAATAGATGTGAACACAACTGGCTAAAGTAAGATGCTAACGAGCAGAGTCCCAGTATTTGTTACTGAGAGAAAGATCACTCTATCTGTGATCTGTAGGAACTAACTCCTGGATGCTCCCTTTGGCTGCCAACAATTTTAAAAAGAGTTTGTGTTGTCTCTTATATAAAATGATGTTAAATTTGAGTGTTACCTATATCCCAAAGCCATTTTTCTATATACTCTAAATCCTCTCCACACTACTGAAAACATACAATACCATGTAAAGGCTAAGCCAGTCACAGGGCTGTACTATTTAGAGAACAATGACAAGGGGGAAAATATCTACATTTTCAGTACAGGTGAAATATTTCACCCTAAATATTTTCAGTTCAGGGCTGGCTGAGTCCATGGATTTGTAGCTCATGAAAACAGAGAGGCAGGCACATCTCACTGGGTTCTTTTAAAATTACATTTAGTGTGTGCTAGTGTGTGTAACATGGTCCTTAGAGTGAGACCCTGTCTCGGGAGGAGGTGGGAGGATATATATGTATAGTCTTTCTGAATTATCCACTGTAATAACAAAACCAGGAACACAAATAAACCTGGCGATTTTGGATTGGGAAAAAGACATTAATACTATTGAGCAATTATGAAACAACATTTTCCCTGTTTCAATGTTCCAAAGCCAATTTTCCTAATCCAAAGTCTTACCTTAATACAGAATCCAAGCTATAGCCTGGAAGATACCTTTTTCTAGACAATAATTTCCCAGCAATTTTGAAATGAGAAAGGAATATATTTTCAGGATATTGTGCTGAGTCCTGAAGAGAAAAGGATTCCAAAGTGACTGATTACAAATGTTTTCTTGAGAGTGGAGACAGTGAGGGAAGGAAATTAGGAAGAAGCCACCTTGGAAAACCTAGTCAGCTGACAGTAAGGTAGGTTCTCAGGAGTCATGCTTCACTGTTAATCTGTTCATAGCTAACAAAGATCTGATAGAGAAAGCTTTGGGCAGGAGAATGACTGTTCCGGCCAGTCCCCTGGGGGGATCAAGCTCTCCCAAATGAACACCTACCTACATTTTTTGGTGAGTGCGGCCCACCCACCATCTGTTGGTTCTGGATCAGCGACTCATACTAGAAAAGGGAAGTGAGCCTGCTTAGTCCTCTGTGGGTGAGTCATGGTCTTGGAGACATCCAGTACATCATCATCAAGAAGGGAAGGAAAGGGCTGGGTACTGGGCCACACATCTCGAATTCCCATTCTCAGAGGCAGATGGATCTCAGTGCGTTTGAGGCCAGTCTAGTCTACATAGTGAGTTCCAAGACAACCAGAGCTATATAGTGAGGTCCTGTCTCTGAAAAAAAAAATTGGGAGAGGGAGAGAAGGAGGAAGGAGGGAGGGAGGGAGGGGAGGAAAGAGGGGAAAAAGGAAGGAAGAAGGAAAGAGAGAAGGTGATGGGAGGAAAAGAGAAAAGTATCTTTCTATGTAGACCTGAAAATTCCTCATTTATCCCTTATTTTTTCTTGGCCCAACTCCAATATGTGAGTACTCTCAGCCACCCTCAGACACAATGTAGGTTCCATTCAAGGGAAATGCTGGAGGTTCTATAAGGCGTTGTTGCCTTATTCCCTGTGGGCAGGGTGCGCTGATCTCACCCCCCACCCCTGCCATGACTCCTGCTCATCAAGAAAGCTCAGCTGCCTTCTTGTGGAGCAGAGAATTGAAATATAAGTGGTCTGGGTAATTTCCTAATTCCCCTGAGATATGTTCTCATAGTGTGACCTTGTCATTTGTTGTGGGTGTGGTCTGGGCCTGGTATATGAAGTATGTTTGGTTAATTAGTTGACAAATATTTATTTAGCTTGGCTCAGTGCTGTGCCTTAAAGGTAGAACAGAGGCCAAGAAAGTCAGAGTCACCACCCTAAATAATGTTGTCATTGTCTTGATAAGAGACAGGCCAGAAAGAAAAATAAGGTTAATAAAATAACAAGCTATTTTAATAATTACCAAGATCTGCTGAGAATGAAGGAGGTCTGAGTGCTGCTGTCAAGGCAAAGCATTCAGGGAACTCCTCTGAGGAGTGGACATGGGAGGATGTGGTCACAGACGTCAGGATTCTGACGAGACGGCAGAATGAAGCAGCTGAGAGAGGAGTGGAGGAAAGAGCCACAAGCGTTCTTGTCAGAGAGAATGGCATTTGCCCGGCACTGGAGGCAGGAAGGAGCTGGGTGGCTTCCAGGAACCCAGGAGAAGCCAGTGTGGTGGAGACTTCTGAGCAAGTCAGAGCAAGTGGGCACGCTAGGGAAGAGCAGCAGTTCCCCCCTGGAGCCAGTTTTGTCTGCGTGGGGTCAGCAGAGTTGTCACAGCTAGGGAGAGGGTTGCCACTAGCGTCTGATGAGTCCCAGGGTTTCTGGGACATATTGAAGTACACTGGACAACCCTTCCACACATTGGTCCCAAATGTCAACAGAGCTACATTGAGAAATAGATCATGGACTAGACTAAAACAGATTATTGGAGTAGGGGGGTAGATCTTGACTTGGGTGTGGGCTGAGAAAGTGATAGAAATAATTGATGATCCCATGGATTCTAGCTCAAGTTCTTGGATTGTATCACTGGTAGAGATAGAGAAAGATGTCTAGGGACAGTGACATCTTCCAACGTGGACATGTTAGTTGGGTAATGCCAATGAGGTCTTGAAGAGAAGAACCAAGTAAGAGGTTGAAAGTAGATTGGTAACCAACAAGACAGGTATGGAGTTCAGCTTCAATTCCTCAAATTGTAGATCTACAGGAATTGATACAACATGATTAAGAGAGGGTTTGTAGCTGGGCAGTGGTGGTGCATGCCTTTAATCCCAGCACTCAGAGGCGGAGGCAGAGGCAGGCAGATATCTCTGAGTTCGAGACCAGCCTGGTCTACAGAGCGAGTTCCAGGACAGCCAGGGCTACACAGAGAAATGTTGTCTTTAAAATGAAAGGGGGAGGGGGGCTTTGTGACAGAAATGTTCTTATTTTGATATTACCTCTGAGGAACCCTCTCTACAGAGGTATGGAGACTAAGCATCTTTAAATACTTCAAAATTCTAAACTAAGAAATATTTGTATTAATCTTTTAGAATTTCATGCATGCATACAGTAATACAGTAGATAATATTCACCACCAACCTCACAACCTTTTCAGTGTCTACCTAACACCACAAGTAGAAATTTCCACACATGACCTATGCAACCTGTTATAATACAAACATAGGCATGGTAAACAAATTGTATAAAATTACCTTAGGCAAATGAGTCTAATGTTTCAACTCCATCTCATACCTATAATATCTAATCATATATGTGCAAATATCCTATAATACAAAAAATCCAGAATCTGAAACATGTCTGGTTCTAGGCAATTGGAATAAAGGATAATCAATTTATATTTCTCAAATAAACAAGTCTGACCAATGTATACCTTACAACAGTGGTTTGTAACCTTTCTAATGCTGTGACCCTTCAATTCAGGTCCTCATGTTGTGGTGACTCCCAACCATAAAATTATATCTTTGTTACTTCATAGCTATAAGTTTTACTACTATTATGAATCATAATGAAATATTTGATATGCACGATCTCTGATATGTGACCCCAGTGAAAGGGTCTTTTGACCCCGAGGGGTCGCCACCCACAGATTGAGAACCACCATCCTACAATCTTCCATTGGCCTTTTCCTGACTACTAAAAGTATCCATAGTCCATAGCATATGGGTCGTACATAGTCCATCCCAGTAGCAGTGTCGGGATCTAGCCCCTGCCAATTGTGCACAGTCATGGGGAGCAAGGTCCTTGACCAACATCTTGACATTCACTGAGTCAACATAGCACTTGTGTATAAGGTTTAAGAGATGTATCACTTTTTCTTCTTAATCCTAAAATTGTCATAGTCTTTCCATGGACATGTGTTCTGAAGTCTTCAATTTTGGATCTTCAGCTAGAGATGAGATGTGGTATAGATGGTCAGACAGGGTGGAATTTATACTTTGCATGATTGACTTGAGACAAGTATATTTTGAAAGAGTTCAGTTGAGATGTCCCAACAGGTAGAGGAGCTTGCTATACAAGCCTGGACACCTGAGTTCTGTCCCCAGAGCCCACAGTGGAGGAAGAGCACCAGCTCCTGAAAGTGGTCCTCTGACATCCACAAATGTGCTGTTGCACTCATGCGTGCACAGGCTTGTATACATATACACACTCACACACACATAAGAATAATATGTATATGAATTCTAGGGAGCCAGGTGTAGATGGACACTCTAGTAGTCCCACACTAGGTCAGAATTGAGTATAATAAAGGGTCTTTATTTAGTGGTAGACTCACAGATCATAGTCTTCTGCATAAAGCAGGGAACGGGACCCAAATCCAGCAACCGAGAGAGAGTGCAGGCATGCATGTTTCTAGGTCCAGCATCTCTCAAAGGTCATTGGCTGAAGGAGTTCTCCCAGCAGTAATACACTTAAAAAATAAATAAAGAGCTAAGTGTGGTTTCCCTGACTTTGTCTTAGTCAACTGCCATGGTGGTGTGGATTATATTTCTCCTGGGTCACTTCATGGGCGTTTAAAAGTTGATGTTGGTTATGTGTCATCCCTAAGTCTCTTCGACTGTGCTCCATGTAGCAATGAATTCCTATCTATATCGCTTAAGTTCCATTCTTTCTAGGTGTTGTCCCAAGCAAAGACTGCCCCTTGATAGTCAATATTTGGGATTGGCTAGCTGCCCAGTTCTCCGGCTCAGCAGCTTGATAGACATCCTCATCAAGTGAGAGGAGCAAGGTCAGCCACTGTCTAGATTATCTATTTAACAAGTGAGAAGGAACAATAAGAATTTAGGAAGCAAGTATAGGCTCACAAAAGCATGGGAAAGGGCAGAATGCAGAGCTGGAGTTCGGATCATAGCCAAGGCAATGATGACAGCAGGCAGAGCACCTACCCTTGTGCCCACTCTTCAGTGTGTAACCCCTTGCCACCCCCAGGTGCTCAACCTTGTCCAGGATGCTTCACAGGAGTATGACAGTACTGCGGTATGGCTTGAGTGTTTCATCTAAGAAGAGGCACTGAGTAGATGATGTTTGGTTCTACAAATCCTAAATTACTATTGTTCTTAATGGTCTTCCCCTCTTGTACCCCAGTGGATTTTAAATCCCAGGGAAGCAGAGCCCGTTAGGTATGGATTAAGTGTGAATTTAGTTCTTCAATAAGGCACAATATGACTGCCATGCTCTTCTTCCCAACTCCTTGCTCAGCGTCTGGAATACTGAATAGTCTACGGCCCTGTTTTTCATCTCCAGCAGCCTGTATTCTTGAGTACGAAGGGGACAGGTTATTTTTTTTTTAATTTATTTATTTATTTATTAAAGATTTCTGTCTCTTCCCCACCGCCGCCTCCCCTTTCCCTCCCCCTCCCCCAATCAAATCCCCCTCCCTCGTCAGCCCAAAAAGCAATCAGGGTTCC